>NC_052059.1:5411655-5711716 GCF_903992535.2 Arvicola amphibius
CACCAGTCCACCATGGGCGACGCCATTCCCTGAGCTGGGGTCATGGACTGGTCCACCATGGGCGACTCCGTTCCCTGAGCTGTGGTCATAGACTGGTCCGCTGTGGGTGACACCATTCCCTGAGCTGGGGTCATAGACTGGTCCGCTGTGGGTGACGCCATTCCCTGAGCTGGGGTCATAGACTGGTCCGCTGTGGGTAACGCCATTCCCTGAGCTGGGGTCATAGACTGGTCCACCATGGGCGACTCCGTTCCCTGAGCTGGGGTCATAGACTGGTCCGCTGTGGGTGACGCCATTCCCTGAGCTGGGGTCATGGACTGGTCCGCTGTGGGTGACACCATTCCCTGAGCTGGGGTCATGGCCTGGACAGCTGTGGGCGACGCCATTCCCTGAGCTGGGATCATGGCCTGGACAGCTGTGGGCGACGCCATTCCCTGAGCTGTGGTCATAGACTGGTCCGCTGTGGATGACACCATTCCTTGAGCTGGGATCTTGGCCTGGACAGCTGTGGGTGACACCATTCCCTGAGCTGGGATCATGAATTGGTCAGTTGTGGGCGACGCCATTCCCTGAGCTGGGATCATGGACTGGACAGCTGTGGGCAATGCCATTCCCTGAGCTGGGATCATGATCTACTGTGGGCGATGCCATTCCCTGAGCTGGGATCATGGACTGTTTAGACAGAAGAAATGGAGCTTGATAAGCAGCCGTTGTTCTGTGTCGCATCTGTGAAGGCCTTGTGGCCAACTGCCTCATGTTCCTACTGCTCTGAATTTCCCGTCATGACGGACTGGAACCTCGACCGCCAAAGCAAAACCTCCCTCTCTATCCGTTTCTATCAGGGTAGTTTTGGCGAAGTAACTAAGACAAATACACCTGTGTATTTTGCCGCAGGTTGGTGTGTGTGTGCGTGTTGTGGAATGGTTTTCGGTTCTAGATCTGTATCTCAGTGACCTTCTGGAGGTTAGGGAACATGCCGTGCTCTTCCTTGTTCCCCAGTAAATGACATTCTGCAGGGCACGGGCTAGATTCTGATGACAGCTGGCTGTGAGCACGAGTGACCGAGAAGCAATACGCAGGCAGGAAGAAGCCTGTAACAACACACTTCGTAAGACAACTCTGTCCACAGCCCCTTTTCCTAGACGGGCGTGGGAGATTCCCCCTTCCCTGCTCCCTTTGTTTTTTTTTTTTTTTTTTAATGCTTCTGTGGATTGGATGCAGGGATGGACACGCGATAGGCAAGCGTTCTGCCACTGCCCCACAACGCAGCCCCGGGAGTGTTAATACTTCTCAAGCTGCTCCTTTTTAAACGCTCCGTCCCCCCCAGCCCGTTTAATAGCCTAATCACAGCTGTGATGTAATGAGTGGATACCCTTGTGACATGAAAGGATAAATGTACGACTTGGTGCCCAAAGGGTATACCACGAGCAGCTTTAGCAAGCCGCTTGGCAAAAACCCGATCCTAATTATTTCCACGGCTTCCTTGTAGGTCTGAAGATGGGGTGGCTGACTGTGTGGGTAAAACACGAGCTTCAGCGTTGATGAAAGCCAAGCCTCGCCTGGTGTCCTGACAGGGTGTCTGCTTGCGCGCAGACGGCATACTTATCAGATCTGATGTGGCGAGCGTGGTTCTCTTAATTGGCACGTGACGTGTCGTCAGTTCCCTGGGAGCCACAAATGATGAATTATATAAGAAACTGTTGAACAACTTAGAAAACAATGTATAGCCCCAGACTTGTATTCTGAGATCCAAAAACAAAAAAAAAAAAAAAACCAAAAAAACAAAAACACCAAATCGTAGAATCACCTGAGATGCTAAAAGGTTGGGGAGGAAATTAAATTTGAAGGCTGAACTGTATCTGCAATGACTTAATTTTTGACTTGTGTCTTGCCCACCCCACCCCAAGTAGCTGTTGCCTTGGTTTATGTACATTTAAAGTCTGCCTACATAGGCAGCTGCCTCATGGAATGTCTCTTTTGCCTGCGCACAATGGGGTTCTCTCTCCTTAAATATATTCCCATTTGCTGACCGCCCCTTCAGTGCTGGATTCAGGCTCGGACATAGGACTGTGCCAGCACAGCAGAGATGGAGCTTTGTTCCCTTTCAGTGACATCCTCCGAAATCCTCGGAAGTTACAGTAAAGAAGAAACTGTGGTCACTACTAACCAGGTTCCTAATTTCTGAAAAGTACAAAATTAAGATCAGGAGCACCCTGGGCCTCCGGGTTAGCACCTAAACACTGACTGCATTTTTTTCATTTAGGTGATTTTTGTGGTTGATTTGATCATCTGAGAGAGTAGATAGATAGATTTGGGTGTGTTATCTTTTTATTTTTTTCCTGCCCAAAGCTATTACTTTGATAATACATTTTTACAGATGTGTGCCAGACCTTGCTATAATGTGCAGAAATATTAGTTTCCTGCCTTCTCTCTCTTTTAACATAATGTTTTCTCCGAGAGCCATCCTCTCTCTCCTATGCAGAGCTCCCGCTTGCCCAACCTGTCCCTTATTCCTAGCTGAGCCTGAAGCATCACAGCCAGGAATTTGGTGGCAATTCAGATACTCTGGCTCAGACCTAGCATTTCAGTGAACCCTCCAGCTAAGTGTTCTGTCTCATGAGGAATTTTCCTTGATTTCTATGAAACTTTCTTTTATATCCTGAAATTGATGTCATGGCTTACCTCACCCTCTTCTGGGACAACTCATGAGAGTTTTGACTAAAGTTCTAGGCTGTGTGTCTGTGTGCATTAGTGTATGTGTGTGCATATGTATGTATATGTGTGTCTGTGTGCATTAGTGTATGTGTGTGTATATGTATGTATATGTGTGTGTTTGCATTAGTATATGTATGTATATGTGTGTGTGTGTATGTGTGTATTTTTTGTTTGCTTTTTTGGAGTCAGGGTTTCTCTGTGTAGCCTTGGCTGTTCTGGAATTCACTCTGTAAACCAGGTTGTCCTCAAACTCAGAGATCTGCCTGCCTCTGCCTCTCCTGAGTGCAGGGAGGATTAAAGGCATGCTCCTGGAGTATTTTTTTTTTTTCAGTTTTAAATTCTGTCTACCATGAGGTAATTTGACTCTTCCTGATCATGTGTTCATGCATGGATTTGCATCTTTCCAGCGGTGACCTCTGTCAGGACTGTTTTTACACACAATCCAGCCATCCCTGAGCAGTGGCCTTTATTCTATAGTAGGCCAGGAACTGCCAGATTTGAGTTCTTTTCATCCCCTCATGGCATGTAAGAGTAAACCAAGGGCCAGGAGATAGCTCGGTAGATAAAGGTGTTTGCCCAGCCTATTGATCTGAATTCACCTCATCCCAGCCCTGAGCTCAGGTGGCAGAGGGGATAGAACAGCCTCTTCCAGGTCATGATCTGACTGCACGCGTGCCGTGGGACATGTTGGCACACCTCGAACCCCTAACGCACACATTTTTAAAAGTCATTCCCCTGCCCTAGATCGGACACCAGTTCTATTCTGTTTTCCAGGTTTTCTGTCCACCTCGGGCTTCTCTCTTAGCCTGTGCCTTAGTGCCAGTTTGTCCTGTGACTATTGTATTTCTGCTTAGCAAGGACCTTGATCTTGTCCCACCTCCCCACGCTAGGGAGCTCGCCACGCAGTGTGTAAGACACAGATCGATCCAGGGTTTCATCCCTCAGGCTCAGGTGTGCCTGATGGGTTCACAGGCTCTTAAAAACCTTCAGTTTTCTGCTTTGCGAAGTCATAGGACCTCACCTTTGCAGTACCCAGCACAGAGATCAACACAGCAGATGCGTGACCAGGTTTGGCCATCATTATCCAGGAATAAGGTGACTTAGCTGCTCATAGCCCATGACCTGTCTGCCCCATCAAAGTGAGCGGTTGTCCCCCTCACTGTCCTGGTCATGACTGTGG
Source organism: Arvicola amphibius (assembly GCF_903992535.2). Taxonomy (NCBI): domain Eukaryota; kingdom Metazoa; phylum Chordata; class Mammalia; order Rodentia; family Cricetidae; genus Arvicola; species Arvicola amphibius. The sequence goes on from NC_052059.1 coordinate 5,415,551, forward strand.
AACTTACCTGCCAGGTCTGTCCTCACCGACCGGCATATTGTATACACGAACATGTTGGGGGCGATTTCAGAACTCCCTCAAGCTGAGATTGAACCCTTCACTCTCTGTGGAAGTCCTCTATGTCTGGGGAAAGGACAGGACAGAAAATGCATCTTTATCTGGGAGAATTCGTGGAGCCTTAAGAGATGGTCCTGGAGTCGCTTGAAGATAGTATGTCACGGAGTTTGTAGATGTTTAAAGAAAAAGTATTGGGGAATCCGTTAGGAGTGGGGATGGCCACATGAGAGACAGATGGAGTGGTCGGTCGCATTAGACGTTTGAAAAACACGTGATATCAGCAGGATAGAAATGAGTGTGAAAGGCATCTAGAAGGCGGGCTCACACTCATTTCCACCTGCTAGGCGGGTGTGCCAAGTGTGTAGCACACAGGCTCTTGTGCAGGAACCCTGGAGGAGGTCCTGTGGAGCTAAAGGTGGACAAGTCAGTCAGGTGTGCATATACCTGTTTCCTGGGTGCAACACCAGGAGCAGAGCGAAGCCTTAGAGGCTGCATTTGCGAGGGGTACCCAGAGAGCCTCGGAAAGATGGGAGGCAAGACGCCAACAGTGGTCTTCTGCTCCTAGTGAGACACAAATGGAGAATTCTCCTTTGGGAATCACATTACTGCTGATTAGAACAAAGTTGTAGCATTTGGGTGGGGATGCACAAGGCTGTGGGTGCCAGTGGAGATCAAGAGCCTGCTTCTGGAGGCTGCTTGGCAAGACTCAGCATCTTCTTTTGAAGTGCTTATACCTGTTGCTCAGTAGTTCCATGCCGAGGGACTTACCTTAGGGAAATAATTAAGGTTGTTTGTAACAGCGTAGCCTCAAGGATAGTTGACATGATGCTGTTTATAACAGAAAGATATTTTGTAAGCAGCTGAAACATACACAAATACACAATAAATAACCATGTGTACTCTTACATTGCCTTAAATATTTATATGAAATAGTAAGTGGCTACAGCATCGTTTAGATATCTGAGTTTCCATCTTAGGAACACACCACGAATGCACACGCACACACATGCATCCACATGTTAAGCGTCATTCTGTCAGCACGCTGAACTCAAGGTTAGTGTTTACTCACTTCGCAAATTGATTGCACTGATTTTAATTGGGATGAGTTTATTTTATTTGTTCTTAATGTGACCTTGCATTCTATAGTCGGCTGTGGGAGTTAAAAACAGAGGGATCGTGTTAGGAAACAGAGGATCTCTGGAGCTTGAAGTCAGGCTGCCTGTGAGGTTGCTGGAAGTAAGATGGGCAATGAGAGCATCTTTGTGGGGAAGAAGCTAGGAAATCTGAGGGCAAGTCCAAAGCAGCAGCTGTGCTGAATGGAGCATTAGCTATCGGTCCTACTGAACATGGACTATGAAGATTGATCCACATAAAAAGTCTAACATGTTGGGGCTGGAGAGATGACCCAGCTGTTAGGAGCATATACTGCTTTTCTGAAAGACCCAAGTTTAGTTCCTAGCATCCACAGTGGGCAGCTCACAATTGCTTGAAACTCTAGCTTCCAGGGCTCTGCCTCCTAGGTACCCACCCTCTCATGCACATGCCTTCATTCATGGACACACGCGCGCACACACACGCACACACCTTTTTTCTAAAGTCTAGCGTGTTGCTGTGATTGTTAGAGATCAACCTTGTGTAAGCTGGGAAAACAGGCAGTTGAAAGTAGCTAAGATTGGACCATGTCTATATGTCACTTTGTGGTATTTCCATAAACTTGGTGGTTTCCTTCTCCATTGGCATCTATGAATATCCATCAGTTACTCGTGAAAGTCTTTCAGATGATCGTTTTTGTTTGTTTTTTTACTTTGATGGGAAAAAGTAGCATTCTGTGTTGCTTTAAATTATCCCCCCTTAAGTCCGGAGTTCCTCCTTCTGTTGTCAGCCTGCCTCAGCAGTCCCTGTCTCTCGGCTCTTCCCTCGTAGACTGCAGAGATTCAGGTTTTCACCACTGGGTCAAAGGTTGTCCACAAACATGTTTACCTCTGTCTTCACATGTGGCAGTTTGTATACGTGGAGATCCAGAGATGAGCGAATCGTACATAAGTATGCAGAGACATAGCTTGGTACAAAATCCAGCCCTCGGCAGGGTGTCAGCTTGCGCCTCCGTGGAATAGATAACAGCTACAGGGATTCCAAAAACTTAGTTAAAGCTACGTTTCCTGTAGTTATTCTCTAGACTTTTTGAAGGGCAGTTGCAGATTGTGTTTGAAAGTATTCAAATTGACAATGGATGTGAAATCCCCAGCATATAACCAGGAGGCGGCTGAGTTTGGTTCCTTCCTGTTTGAATGGTGAGGTATTTTTTTTTTAATTTACTGCATTAATTTGCAAGTCATAGAAAGCATGTCTATGCTCTTCATTGACTCCAAATCTTTAATAAGAATGATGTCATCTCTTTGGATGCTATCACCAGTTGAGCCGGCTCCCCGGAGAAAAGGCTAGTCTTCTGCTCACACACCCCTAAAAGCCAGCTTTTATAGTTCAGTTTTTCCCTGACCAGCAATCCCCTTCTTATATTGATTCTTTGATCTTATTGTCAGTGCCCTTCATTTCTCTCTGCTCTAACTTTAATAAGAGGAATGATTCTTCACACAAATCTTTCCCAAGGGGCAATTGTAAGTATTAATTGGTTTGTAAAATGCCTTTTGAACTGCTCGGATGAAAGGAGCCGTGTAAATAGCGAACGCTGTTTGTTGATGTTGCTGTTGTTGATCTCATTATGCATGTTTGGGCTACTGGTTACCGTCTTTTAAGATGCGGAGACCTGCATTTGCAAATTTGAAGGTATTTCCTCTGGAGCCACAGCATAACCAAGTAGGTAATAACCACAAGCCGTTTAGTTTCTCCGTCAAAGATGAATCCATTGTAAATGATAGGATGCTGGTTGAAATGATACGTCTTTATGCATAACACTTCTGGAATGAGCCGTTAATTCCTCTGTGGAATTATCCAGGCAGTTCCCAAGGTTCTGTGCACCCAGACCTTGGAAGGGATACTCATGAAAATCTACCTTCTCATCACGTCCTGAGGATGCTACTGGTTAGTCCCTAACATTCATAGGACTCTTCTGTACCCAGTGGGTCTTACCCAGGGGCACTTTTTACCAAGACTTGACATTTCAGGTCCCCACAGTTTGGATGCTGCTAGGGACATCTAGAAAGGACACCCCAGGGATGTTATTCGGCATCCAGTCAGTGCCCACTGTGAAGAACTGCAGAGCTGAGGCTGAGGAACTTTTAGGTAGAAACAGCACACGGTAGAAAGTTTCATAATTTACCTTCGAAAATGAACGGCTCGCCTAGGTCGGTTACATATGGTTAATGTGCTGTCCTCTGGATTTCTTTATAGGTTGGAATCGTGGGAAGAACAGGAGCTGGAAAAAGTTCCCTCATCTCGGCCCTTTTCAGACTGTCAGAACCCGAGGGGAAAATTTGGATTGATAAGATCTTGACAACTGAAATTGGACTTCATGATTTAAGGAAGAAAATGTCAATCATACCTCAGGTATGCAAGTTAGAGCGTCCACACGTGTTTCTTCTGCAGGGGTACTGAAGTTTAATTGCTTTTAGTTTTATTGCTGCTTTTTAATTGGATGAAAGGATTCATCCTTTAACCAACAGCCAATAAGACATAATTCAGCATTTAACAGCTATGTTCATAGCTATCTCACGTGTGTGGGGGCGCTTGTGGCGGGGGGTGCTGTGTGTGTGCACGTGTGTGCTTGTGTCAGAGACAGATAGACAGACTGGGGAAGATCAGTACTTCTTACCTAGATTCATTCTGGATTCAGCTTCTGCAGGTGTTACACTTTTATTCACTGATAATTAAATAATATTTAGTGGTCAAAAGACTCTAAGTGCAATGAGGGACTTCTGCTGTAGGCAGTGAGCTCCCCGTTTCCCTTTCGGGGATGGTCATCTCCATGCAAAGGTCTGTGGAGCAGAGACAGGCTGTGTAGACACTCTCAGAATGTGCACATTAACTGGGGAGGGAGCAGAGTCCTGGGGGAGACCTGGAAAGGCAGGGCGCTATGGTGTTACCTCTGAGAACTGTGCTGAAGGCTACCTCAGTGCATGCTGGGTGCCTCACAAAGGCCGCCATGGTAATAGAGGTTTGATTTGCTGTTTCCTCCTGGGCTGACCCGGGTTTTTTTGCTTGGCTATTTCACAGCGGAAGACTGCTAAGCAGTGTCTAGAGACTGGATTACGTACACACCAGAAGCTCTTAGTTTACTTTAGCTTCTTGTTGAGTTGCTTTTAGTTCTCCCAGCATAATTCAGAAAGTCTTTATTGAGTAATTACTATCCTCTAGGTAGACAGCCACAGCAGCATGGGGCCTGACCCCACAGGCCTGCCGCCTGCAGCTGTGCAACCTGATGGCTTCCTCCTGCCCCCACTTTGGACGCTTGCATGGATTCAACTCCAGGCTTGCTGTTTGGGGTTTCAATTTGGGCATGTAAGCATCTGTCCATCAAGGGGAGCTGAGGAACCTCTCCCCCTCCCCCACGCACACTCATCCCTGACGTGAGGAATTCAGAGAGGAGACGAAGGCAAAGGCCAAGCAGCCCTGCTTTCTGAGCGTGCACCAATCATGGGCCTTTGTTTGTTTGTTTTATTATAAAAGACAGAGAACCTAACACTCTGGGAGAAGGAGAATTGTGGGCTCTGAGTCTGTGACCCCCTCCATCTATTCCTTCCTACGCTGACCTGTAAAATAACAGAACTGCCACTCCACTGTGATGAGGTTGTGGAGGAATCAGAACTCTGCGTTCTGCTAGTGGGAATGTAAAATGATACAGCCCGTGTAGGACACAGCATGGAGACTCCTCACAAGACGGATGATAGGACTACCACATTATCCAGCCATTGTGTGTGTGTGTGTGTGTGTGTGTGTGTGTGTGCGCGCGCGCGCGCATGTCTGTGTGTGCATGTGTGTCTGTGCGTGTGTGTCTGCATGCAAATATATGCATATATATAGTATGATATATATATATATATATATATATATATGTAGGGTATGGCAGAGATAGTCATTCACTTGTGTTTGTAGCAGTGGCATTCACAGTAACAAGGAGGTGGAAACCACCCAAGTATCTATCAACAGATGAATAGCTAAAGACAAAACAGCTTATACAAACAGTAGGAAGTTTCTCAGTTTTACAAGAGGAAGAAATTCGGATGCGTGCTGCAACATGAGTAAAAACTCTAAAAGCTCAGACCAGCCAGTCACAGAAAAACAGAGAGCAAATGGTTCTGTGCATTTGAGGGCTGGTCAACTCCATGGAGACACAGGAGCATGGCGTCCATCAGGGACTAGGGAAGGCTGGGATGGGAGTAGCTTTGTCTAATGGATATAGGGATTAAGCTTCTAAGAAAAACAAAAGCCCAGCGATTGTTGATGACCACTAGGAAAAAGTGTAGTGGCAGTTAGTATTGTTGACCTGTGAGCCTTGAAGTGATAAAGGGGAAGGGCCAGCGAGACAGCTCTATGAGTAGAGTGACGGCTGCTAAGCATAAGGGCCTGAGTTCAAGTCTCATTTTACCCATGGGGCTGGAAGGAAAAAACCCAGTCCCAAAAGTTGTTCTCTCACCTCCCCAAGTACACCCCAGCACACGTGTATGTGTGCATGTGCATCCTCACATACATGTATTCATAATAGCAATAGTAAAAAACTCAGTGATTTAGGGGCAGACTTCATGTTGTGTATATATTCAGACAAGCTCTTTTAAAGATCCAAACACAACCCTTGTAAGGACAAGAAAAAGTGGAAGCAGTCTCCCTTCCCATAAGGCTCTCTGAAGTGTGGCTACAGTAGAAATGGAGTTCAGACCCCAATGCTATCTGTGAGGATTTGTTTACCTGGTCTTAGGCGTGTCTGTAAAGTACTCGTGTATCTGCAGATGAAAGGCTCTAGAAACGTGCCCCATGCTACTTTTAATGCTGCTTAATAAGAAATGTTGTGTGCTCGTATACATAAAAGAACTCTAAATAAAGAAGCAGCGTTAGATGATTCTTGGCTCCGCCGGGAATGTTTTGGAAGCACATCTGAGCGAAGACTGAATACACCTTGACATCACTGGGTTTGGTTCTGTTCCATGAGTTCCCACCCTCCTTTTGTGAAAATGCTCTGTGGATCTGCTCCCGAGAATGCGCTCACAAAACGGTGCTAACAGAGCTTTGCATCCTTGTAGACCGTGGTCACGAAGCATTGTAGGGCGCAGATCCTCTCTATGCCTGTCTCCCAGATGCAAGTTGGTTGATATAAGAAACAATGCAGAGAAAGCGTGCAGCACACAAAGCGCCCAGAATAAATTCTTTCAGGGTGTGTGCTTAATGTCAACACATCCTGTATGTCCATCCTTCTCCCACGGCCAGGAGTGGGTGGCCTCCATGAAGTAACCTCACCTAGCCGCAGAAGCTTAGCTCCTGCACAGACACCTCATGAAAGAGCCACTACACAAGACCACGGAGGTGGCCCAGCATGTGGTTTTTAAGAATGTTCAGGAAATAGTAACTATTATTAAGGATTAGAATACTGGCCTTTAGGTATAGAACACATTCTAGAAAGACTTGGCTCATACATTTCAGTTTATGCTGTTGTAATCCCTGGTGGTTTTCTTTAAATCCGATTATTTATATAAATTAAAGTTAGTGAGACAGGAAAAAAGAAGTCATCAGACTCCCCCAAACGTCACAGATACTTCTCAGAGATGGACAGCAAGGACAAGGCTTTCCAATGTCTGGTCTCCTGTTAATACTGGACAGCCAACGGGAGACCCTCTGTGTTTATTCTCTACCCCGCCCACACCCTTCACATTTCTGCAGCCAACCAGGAGACATCATTCCTCATGTCTGTGGGCTCCTTCATGTTTCTTCCTAACCTTTCAACCCTCCCAACAATTCTGTTGTCATCCTCATTTGTTAGAGCTGGAAATGAAGGCACAGAAGCTGTGGAGCCAGGGTTCATCAGGAGTTTGGAGACAGTCCCATCCCCTGATCCTCTGGATCTTACTGGTTTAAACTGGGATCCGTGGCCAACAGGATAAGCTCCACACTGTATCCTGACACCTTGTGGGTCCCGTGTATGCCTCCACACACACCTGCCCAGAAACAAACATCTCCTAATGCACTATTACTCCACCCTGTGCCATGGTATTTTCTATTCTATTTATTCTAGTCTAGTTCATATAAAAGACAAAATGATGATCACGAGCCACAAAATTGATTTCATGAGCCACTGGTCTCGCCTGCCCTTTGAAAACGCTGTGCCCCGCTGCCCTGCCTGGGTGGACTGCTGCCTGCTGCCTATTAATACCCTGGGGAACGGGAACCTTTGTCGTAGCCTCCCTAGAAGGCAAGTAGGGCCAGGAAGGAAACTGAGGCCAGGGGAATTCTGGCCTCATCTTATCTTACATAGTAGAAGCATCAGAACTCGGCACCAGCAAGTTCTGCATTCCTTTTCTCGATGCATGTTTGTAATGAAATGATGTCTGGCCAGATACTTCAGTCATTGCCTTTCTATACGCCCTACCTAGAAAGGGCTCCCAAAACTATAGCCAAAGAAAATAAAGTCAGAAGTCAAGTCAAGCCAGCCAGCAGGCATCTTCTCCCCAGGATCTTGGCACGGCCAGGCAGTTCCCAAAGACTGGTTTGTGAAGGTTGTTTTGCCAGAAAAATTCAAGTGACACTGAGCACAAGAAGAAAAGCATTGCAGAAACCAGGATTTTCTGTGCATCATGAGCGCCAGGGGACTCGGCCATGGCCACAGCCATCTTCGCATTCCCAGGGTCTCGCCTTTTGCCCACTTCCCTAAAGGGGCAGGAGCCACAGTTGATTGTGCTTCAAGTGAAGCAGAAGAGAAAGTGGAGTCCTGCTTGAGTGGCAGGTCCAGAGAGACCAGGCCTGCATCTTCTGGGAACAGGAGCTTCCTGATCTCCTGTCAGCTCCTCCCTTGGGTAATGGTTAAGGTCCCCTCTTCCTTGAACCTCCCAGGGGCAGTTCAGAAATAGGGGTTAAGGACCAAGCAGGTTCCCAAGAGCAGTGACAGGTCTGGACGGGATGCCTGCAGCCCCTTTCGGTGAACTAGGGCGGAGCTGAGAAGGCAGCCTGTGAAGCCACCCCTGTAACCTGGAGCAGATCAGGTGGTGGACACCTGGACTTCCTTTGTACCCCTCCCACTTTGCAGAAGAGAGTCCCAAAATGAACCTGGCTTCCGGAAATAGTTTATCAGAGAGCATCTGCAAACGTAGATTTCATTTTTTTTTTTCTGGATGGAATTTCTTAACCAGAGCCCTGTCTTTTTGGCACAAAGGAAATGTTTTCAACCAAAGGGCAATTTTGCCGCAAATTTCCCGTTTACAACAGGGGTTGATGTGCACTTGCAGCTAGAATCTCTGTCATGATCAAACAGATTCTTTTTGTATGTTTAATAGATTCCTTTTGTTTGTACCAAAACAAAAAGGCCAGGTGCTTTTTAAACAGCCCACTCTTTTTTTATTCCCCCGAGCTTTTAATGAGTTTAAAAGGTTAAGCAGAGCTGATGTGTGTCTCTTTAAGACCCCTTTCTGATGACGTGTGTGTGTGTGTGTGTGTGTGTGTGTGTGTGTCTGTGTCTGTGTAAGAGAAAAGGGGGAAGGTTTGCAGAGCTGATGTGTGTCTCCTTAAGGCCCCTTTCTGATGACTTGTATGCGCGTGTGTGAAGAGAAGAGGGAAGGTTCGCTGTTACTAGTAAAGAAATACAATTGGATCCCAGCCTAATGCAGTTTGCCTTTGTTCCTGCACACTGAAGTCTTCATTAAAAACCCGAGGCACTTCTCCCTGGAGCTGGTGACCTTTTTGTATTTAAAGGCGACTTTACAGGACTTAAATTCTTCTTCCTTTGTGGGCGAACAATGTTCTTTTCTTCTGAAAATGCATGGTGATCGGTTCATTCAGAGGCTACAGGATACAAAGAAGAAAAGAGGACCTGAGATTGAGTGACTTCAGGTGACTCCACCTTTGAGACCAGGAAAGATGCTTCCCAAATAAGGGTCTGGAGAAGAAGGGAGCTTGGGAGACACATAAAAACAGCAGTCCATCTCCTGCTGAGTACAGATTTTAGGACAGGGGTGTTTCCTAGCTTGTGCCCCAAAAAGATTTAAGTGAGTGTTGAACTTTATGTTGTTCATTTTTGAGTGTCTTGGCCCCTGGTTGGCTTAAGTGTCTGAAGCTGTTTAAGGGGTTGAGTTTCTCCCTAACATAATGGAGGCCTGGCCTGCAGTCAATGCTTTCAAAAGGCCTAAAGTCTCCCGACTATCGGCTTACTACTCCAGATGCTCTCACTTAGACGGGCCACCCCGGGGTGATGTGCCAGCCACGGGGTGAGGAACAGCCAAACTTGGTACTGAATGGGGCGCAAAGGATTAAAACTTTTAACTTGAGGATGATCAGAAACAAATTTGATACTCGTCTTCTGATTTTATTGATGTGTTGAACACATGCATTTATTTCTTTTCCTAATTTTATCATGCTAGCTAATAAATAAAACCCATATTAAAAACTGCCATCAGAGAAAGGGCACCAATGCTAATAAATTCGGTTGTCTGTTCCTCCCATTGATCCCCACACTGAAATCTTCTGCCTGCAAACTTTTTTACAGCCCTTTTTATTTATAAGCCTCGATTGTGAACTTCATTGCATGGAGGTGGGGCACTTTAAATAATAATACCTATCAGAACTGAAAATTGGCTTGACCCTTATCGCCTCTCTCAGTGTGTGTCTGCTGCGAACGCTTTTATGACCTTCTGGAGATAATATTAGGGCTTTTTTATTTGGCAGGTGCATAAGGGAAGTGAGCACCGTGTGTAATATATGTTGGCATAGTAAAACAACCATTGTGAACAAATCGCCTGCTGGTTTTAGAGAAAATATAGTTTCAACCGGTTAATGCTTTATTAAATCATTCTCCTTGTTCAACAAGTCTTGATGAAATTTTACTTATGAAATATATATCCAGCGTGTCGTAACAAAGAAAATTGCTCTTTTATTTTCTTCTAATATTGCTAAATAAGCATGAGAGATTGCCCCATATTCCCTTTAATTGATAGTATAGATTTAATTGAGACCCTTATTTTAGTGAACAATGGTCTGGAGATAGTCAAGCCTCCCAAGGGCCTTCTGCTGAGGCTGGCATTTAGAACACAAGATAGAGCAGGTGTTTGTGTTCTGCATGGCCTGTGAAGGGTCTCTCACTGGTCCTCAGGTATGTCCATGTGAAGGAGCTTCCTAAAGGAGAAGGTGTGGCTGAGACAGGCGGGAGGACCTGGTCAGGAGACGGGGCACTGGACCAGGCTGTGCATTCCTCTTGGCTGCTCTCTAGAGCACCAAAACGCCATTCTACCTGTGCTAATTATGAACATTTCATCATGAACAAGGCTGCTCAGGACGGCATCATGAGTCTAGGAGGCCATGCCCTAGTCTAGACCTGACATATTGGCTTTGTGGGATTTTGCTGTCAGAGAGGAGCCGGAAAGTAGTCTCAGCTATCCAGGACAAGAAAAACGGCCTGTCTTTAGTATAGACACGAGGCCATCTCTCACTTCTTGCATGACTGATTCCTTGACCATGTTTACCTCTGGAGCTCCTCATACATTCATCCTTAGAGCCACTCAGTTGGGGTCCCTGAGTGACATAGCAGCCATGGTGTTGAGCTTGAGCTTTTATGGTGGCGTGAGGAGAACATCAGCATGGAGAAGAATGGTAGATGGCGGCATGCTGTCTGGACCTCGTGTGAGCAGGGGAGCGGAGTCAGCTGTTCTCCTGGAGTCTCTGAGCCGATCGTGACTCGTGTGCGTGCGTGCGTGCGTGCGTGCGGTTTGTTAGAGTGCATGGGGGTGTATGTACGCACACTCACTGTGCACGAGAGGGCGTATGTGTGTCTGTCTCTGTGTGTGTTTTAAATTTGAAGTCAGTGGAATGGCGTTTATTCCCGATAAATTCCCACCATATGTAGGCAGCTACTTAAGTCTTCCGTAAATTCTGTAATTTTAAGCATAACCTTAGATAAGCCTTTTGTGTTCAGTTCAGTTCAGTAGCTATTTTCAAATTTCTTAAGGTAGCCCAATCAACTTTGCACAAATAAAGTACAAGGATAGTGTCATTTAGCCTGGGGATTTTGCTGAGCGGTACGTATTTGGGAGTGGTACAGCACTGAACGTCTACATCCATATTCTGTCGCCAGTCTAAAATTTAGAGGCAAGTGACAGTATCAGTCTTTGGAGAAAAGTCCACCTCTTCCTCCTCTTCCTCGTCCTCTGTCCCTGCCTCAAGGCTCGGTGACTTCCCACGTTTACAGCCCAGGCAGAGTTTCCAGGACCCGTGGAAGAGCTGTGGCTTCTTGATTTCTGTATCTGTGCCTTTCACTGAGAACAGCCAATTGGCCTCTTCTCCTCTACTCATGTCTAGGTTATGAGATTGATGGGCCCTTCTAGAAGAAAATCCGCACAGCCTTCCTAAGCCTACCTAACAGGTGCTCCCTTTAAATCTAGAAGGCAGCCTGTGATTCAAGAGCAGTTTCCCTGTGGGCTCCTCCTGTTCCTCCTGAAACAGGAGAATGGAAGATGTGTTGCCACCCTTGCTCCACAATGGGTTTCAGGTGACCTTGCCCTTGAAGTTAATGAGGTTGCATTCAGACAGGTAACCCTGGTGCCAGGCAAGGTGGTGTGGGGACTGGCTGATGCAGCCTCAGGGGCCGTTCCCATCAGTGTCACTGGCCCCATTAGCTGGTATCCTCTTTGAACAAAGAATAGAACGCGTCCCGACAGGTATTCAGAGAGATTCCGATCCCAGAAGACGCTTTATCAAAGGAGAAAATAGTGAACAGTTTTCACCTCAAGCATAAGCTTCAACTATTCATGCTGTTTCTTGTTTTCCAGAATCCTAATCAGGACTGGCAAGTAATTTTTACAGTTCGGTTGATGTCTTGTCATTCAAATAAATGTATCTGTGTTTACTTCCAGGAAAGCTGTCAGCAACAGGAACTCCCCTTTCCCTCATTCCCTTCTTAAAATGGCACCCCGCCACAGTTTCCTTTGCTAGTGTTCAGAGCTCCAAGAAGATATTTTGTGTCACATTTTTGTTAGAGGGGAAATTATAATAGAGTTGACCTCTGGTAAATAAGTGTGTGAAACCTTAGAATTGATGATTGTAGTGAGCTTTGGTGCATTTGTTCACTTGTCTTTTCTGCTCTGAAAGTCAGATGCCATTCACTCTTCTGGGCTTTTAGGAACCTGTTCTGTTCACTGGAACAATGCGGAAAAACCTGGACCCCTTCAATGAGCACACCGATGAGGAACTGTGGAACGCCTTAGAAGAGGTAAGCGACCTCCTTCATCATGTATGTGATGTGTGTGTTGCGTGTGTTCAGACCGTCTTCATCATGTATGTGATGTGTATGTGTGTGTGTTCAGACCTCTATCACGTATGTGATGCATATGTGTGTGTGTTCAGAGCAAGCCTTTCATGGGAGCTGGTGGGAGCTCCTGGCTCTTTATTTGACACCTCAGGGAGCATTAATGAGCTGGGTGGGTGTAGAGTATGTGTTGATGATGGCAGTCCAAAATAATACACCTTGTGTTGCTCCAAAAGCTGCCTCAGTCAATACATGATCTTACTTGTCCTTCACAAAGCTCAAGTTCTCCTAGTGACTAAGGAGCCTGCGCCACTGTTGTGAGAACTCTCCCTGGGGCAGACGCATAGAAAATATCTACCCACTCGGTATTCATATGGTCCCAAGACTAAAACAGAGTTCATTTCCACCAAAGACCCCCCCCCCCCCCCGGGGAACCAGTGGGTTTGTTAGGTCGCTTACAGAACATGGATGAGACTGTCCAGGCAGAAGTATAGGTGACCCCGCAGCAGCCACTAACATCTGCAACATCTGCCTCTAACGTGGGTGGTGGCTTCCCTGTGGCTTTGTAGAGCGAGTCCCCCTTCCACGAGCCTTCCCCTGTCCACTCTAGCTCCTCCCTGAGACCCCCAGGTCTGTGTGCAGGGCCGAGCACGTGCAGGGCCGAGGCAGTTCAGGGCAGAATTGCATCCAGGTGAACAGAAGGTTTGATCTGCAATGGTCCAGCGGCCCAGGCCACCCGCTCCCCCTGCGGGAGAATGTCAGCTGAGAGGATGAAGGTGGGCAGTCCTGCTCAGAAGGCGCAGACTCTGCCACAGCCGTTTACCCCACTGCTCCGTTTTAGGGGAGCATCTAGGAAAAATGAGGCATTTGTTTTCATTACTAACAGAACGAGAAGTGAGATCATATTTACACGGTGCTTCAGAGTCTCCTAAGAAGGTGTTTGTGAGGGCAAATTACATGGACTACGGGAGTGATACTTACTGACAACCCTGTCATTGTGACGCCACCAGGAGTCCAGCTCAGACTCCTGGAGCCTTGGCTACGTTTCTGTATTGATACCTTTAATCTGGGAGGATTTTCTTATTATTTGTGTAGTGCGTCCCTGCAGACCGCTTCTTGAGGATTCCTTTCCCACAGAGGCGAGGATTTTGACCATTAAGTTGCTTCTGGTTTATATGTTTAGAGATAATTATTTTGCAAGTTCTCTCTAGTTCTGCAAATTAATTGTAAGCTGCTTAATAATAGAAATCGTATCGTAGGCCACAATCCCTCCTAAGACCTAGCTCGTTTTTAATTTTAAAAAGTAAGCATTTAATCAATATGGGAGCATGGCTTATTTCTTAAAAAAAAAACCAAAAACTAGAAAACACAAAACCTCAGGGATCAGTTCCTCGCTGTCATCAGCGGTTAATGTTTTAAGGTAGCTCATTCGTCCCTGTCACCCTTTCAGGTACGCTCTGAAATCTTTAGCTTAAAGATGGGTTCTGACTGTGGGCACACCAGTTTGGAGGTCTGGCAGCTTCCTGCCATCTGAAGGCTTGTCAGTGCCAAGTCATTACACACCCACCCTGCTTCCCAGCAGCTGCGGGGACTTTGTTTTCCCAGCTTGGGCCAGCTCTTCTTCTCCAACTCTAACCGGAATGGTGGCTGGTCTCCGGTTTCATCCATCTGTGAGATTTTACTGTAGGAAAGTTCTAAGATGTAGGGAAAGAACAGTTACACATCGGAGCTCACCGGGGATGGAAAGACAGGACGAAGCAACAGCAAGCCTGTGACACACCCTGAGAAAACAGGAATTACTAGTAAATCATTTTTTCTCTTCGCTTCAGAGCTTAAATTTCTCTTCAGAGATCCTCAGATAGTAAAATCACTTTAGAAATACAACGTTCCATGAGCGGTGAAGAAATGCTAATTGAGACCCAGTCCCGTCAAAAGGCGTCTTCAAACTTGGGTGCCTGACACCTATTTTCGTCTGTTATAGACAAAATGAAATTTTCGTAGCTTCTCGCATATGACAAAAGAGGTGGCAGAAGCGTTGGACAGTCCCGAGGGTTGCCTGTGCTCGCACTCCACCTGAGGCTGCTGTAAACAGAAATGAGAAAAGACACAGACCAATGCTCAAGCATGGCGGGGGTCTGCGCCCTGCTTCTGGGTTTCCTTGTGCACCAGGAGAGAAGTATGGCATCACCCTGTCATGGGGTTCTTTAGCGACACTTTGCCTTGCTAATTAATATTTTTAAAGAGCAGAGTAGGCTATTTTCTAAACATTAGAATCAATATTGTATTTATGATATAGTTTCAGCTGCCTGTGGGGGGGTATGCTGGAAGCAAGTGTGTGTGTGTATGTGTGTGTGTCTGGGGAGGTATGCTGGAAGTGAGTATGTGTGTGTGTGTGCGTGTGTGTGTGTTTGGGGGGGCGGGAAGTACACTGGAAGCAACCAGGCAGATTCCCTGAATTGCTGTATTCCATTCTCTCTGTGGCGTTGTCTTTATAGTGCTTCTAAACCAGAGCAAATTCTGCCTCTGTGAATGGTGGGAAAGCTGATGGCCTTGGCTGTTCTTGTTAGACTAAAACCTGACTGAGGGTCTATGAACTTAATGATAACCTGTGTAAGAAAAAGGAGAGAGAGAGAGACAGAGACAGAGAGGGAGGGAGGGAGAGGAGGGGGGGAGAGGAGAAGGAGGAGGAGGAGGAGGAGGAGGGGCCAACGCAAACACTTGACCCTTTTGTCAGTGATGTGAATGCAGATGGGAGTCCAAGCCTGTGGGGTTCACTTGAGGGTCTTTCAGAGAGCACTGCCATCTCTGTCTAACAACCTCAAGTAGAAAGAAAATGTGCTGTGTTTTTAAAGCCCTCTTATTTCTTACTAATACCAGAAGGGGAAAAAAACAAATTTGTCTTTCAGAAGAGAGACTGTCTTATGAATATTGTTCATTTTGTTTTTTTAACTTTCTGGATATGCTGAAAGTTCCCTCTGAATGTAAGCTAATAACTGGAGAAACATTGCTGCTGTTAGTATCTACTGGAGCGTCCAGGAAGCAGCGGCAGCTCTTCAAGAAGACAGAGGTGGTCGCTAGCGATGGAGCCTGCCAGTTGATCACAGCAGTTAAAACCAGCAGTGCATTGGCCATGCATTATTTCTGTTGTAAATAGCATGGACCCTGGGACAGACCATGAAGAATAGGCTGGGTCTGCAGCATGCTCATGGATGGTATCTGTTAGGATGCGGTGCATCTCTCTGTCGTGTGAATTTTCATTGTCCTTAATAATAAAAACCCGGAGTCAGGTATTAGTCGGGGAACTAGTGAGAGATCAGAGAAGCAGAGAGACCAGCCATTAGACAGACCTTTTACCTCTGCCAGTGCTAAGACTGGAGGGGCAATCCGGTCTCTGATTCCTCAGAGTGCGTCTTCAGGCTGCATTGATCTCCTGTCTCCTACCACCTTATCTTCCTCTCTTCACCCAGGCATGCCACTTCCTGTCTCCACCTCCCTACTGCTGGGATTAAAGCTGTGAGCTGCCACCACTTGGCTCTGTTTCTCTTTTAGACTAATTCAATCTGGTGTAGCCCAGGGTGGCCTTGAATTTACAGAGATCAGTCTGTCTCTGTCTCCCAAGTGCTGGGATTAAAAGTGTGAGCCACCACTGCCTGGCCTCCTTGGCTAACCAGTGGCTTAGCCCTGCACTCTGATCCTCAAGCCTTATTTGTCAGAACACAACAAAATATCACTACAGGAGACCATGGCGAAGGCATGGAGCACCTGTGAGCACCCATCAGGAAGTGTGTGACTTAGCACTTTTCACGCATGGCCCATCTCTCCTCATCCGTGGATTTCCTGGACTGGGCTCTATTGTGGCTTCATTCAGTGATTGCATCTCTGGCTCTCTTTCCAACCACAGCAGCCTTTCTTGATGTAACATCAGTAAGTTTGTCTGTTGCTTTTCTGTTGCTGTGACCGGACACCCGAATGAGAAGCATCTGGGGGAAGAGAGGGCTCACTCTGGCTTATTGTTCCAGAGGGATAAAATCTGTCGTGGCAAGGGAGGCATGGAACAGACAGCAGGAAGCTGGCCCATCACATTTCCGTTTACACACAGGAAGTGGACAGAAAGGTAACAGGAATTGGGAGGAGGCTACACGCCCGCAAAGCCCATCCCCAGTGACCTCCTTCACCAAGACTGTGCCTCCTAAAGGTGTCATGGCCTCCCTAGACAGCAACACTGACTGGGGACCACTCAAACACGTGAGCCTATAAGGGACGTTTCTCATTTAGATTACCATAGCAAGTTTCAAAGAGAGGGAAGCAGAGTCTAACGCTCCTGTCAATCTGCAAAGGATTCTGGGATGTCTTCCATGCGGTACGCATAGTAGGGAAGATGTTTGTAATGATAACTTAAGAGAATTTATGAGCATTAACAATTTTGTGTATTTCATTGTTTGTCCAAACTTAAAATATGATATGAACTATTTTGTACTTAAATAAACAGTTTAGAATACTATAATTAGATCAACTTTCCTGAAATTATAGTTTTAAGATGCTTTCCATATTTTAAATGTGACTAGTATGATATCCTGGGACCAATTAATGTTTATAAGCCATATGTTTCTTTTACAATGTCATTTAATGTGATTGCATTCTATATAAAGTATATATATTCATTTGAATTTATTCTCTAGTTTGTAGAAACAGATATGGACAAGACATTCTAATGACTCGTCATGTGTTCAGACAGTTCTTTATTGAGGGCGTACTATGTAGGCATTGTAGATTCTTAAACTATTACAGTAATCATCAAGATAGACAGAACACTCCCACTTGGAGCTGGAATTCTTGTGGAGAAGTTGGGACATCAGTAAATGGTTATGCATTCAAAATGCAGACTAGTCGGTGCAGTAAACCTCAGAACATGAGGAGAGCCGGGTGACGGCATTATTAGTAATAGGTAGCGCCGATTGATCTCTGTAGCAGGCGCTGCTGTAAATACTTGTGGTGACTCATTTTATATCCCAGCAGGCAGTGTTTGGAGATAGACATCTGGGTTATGATAACATTGTATTTCGTTTGCAGGTAAGAAAGCTGAGACAGGGAAAAGTCAGGAATTCGTCACTGGCAGAGCCAGGTGGAACTTAAGCTCAGGCTTTAAAGGTTTACTTTTTTTTCTGGTTTCTGGAGACAGGGTTTTTATGTAGCTTAGGAGCCTGTTCTCATACTCACTCTATACACCAGACTGTCCTCAAACTCACAGAGATCTGCCTGCCTCTGCCTCCTGTGTGCTGGGATTAATGGCATGCACTACCACCACCCGGCTAGGTTTACATTTTTCAGTTTACAAATTTAAAATCTGAGCTAGCGAGATAGCTCAGTTGACAAAGGGCTTGCCTTACAAGCCTGGGTATCTCAGATCTAACCCCAGAGCCCACTCATCAATCTGTTGCCCTCTGAATGAAGTGTATGAACCCTTTGATCTGAAACTCTCAAGGATAGCCCAAGTTTGGCCTTTGTAAAATTTCTCCAGGGAGCAAATCTTCATAGGACTGAACCACAACCCAGTGATCTAGTCTGATGTCTTATTATTCAACTTATTATTCAAGTTTTCAAAGATAGATTACTAGAAGTATATCATAGACTGGCAATAAGGTATTGCATTGTCCTCTCCATGGGTTGTCACCCACTGTAGAATATTGCTGTGGTTAAAGTAGATATACGTGATAGCTTCAGTGATCGGAGACCCAACTTAGGAAGGGACGCTCTCGGGGGTCCTGACACTAAATAAGGAGTTCCCAATTGTTTGAGCTTCTTAAGCTTTTGTGGTTGATAAAACCTCCCAGGACGACGGGGTACCTACAGCATTCTTTCTTCAGAGGGCTGTGCAGATTTCCTACTTAGCTCCTATGCAGAATGTCTCTCGGGGGACTTGACTGCAGTGATCCTGTTTTTCATTTTCTATTGTACATCTTCTGTGTGGAAAGAGCTTCATTTCTGAGAGACTTCCATGATTTCTGGAGAAAGGTTCTGAGTGGAGGTCATGTGACCGGAAGGAAGTAAGGGTGATGGGGTGGGTGGCTCTGAAATGCAGCCGTTTCATGGAGGTACAACTTACATAACAGGAAGTGGTCCCTGCAGCAGTATGGTTCAGTGATTTTTGATAAATTCGTAGAGGTTTGGGTCATCGGTGTGATGAGGGGTTTAGGGTGTTCTATCAACTCAGTGTAGCCAACCTCCCAAGCGTTGCGCAGTCACTACTCTGTCCTGGTTTTCGTCTCTGTACACTCCTGTAGGTTTCTCTTAGCTAACCATTAAAAAGGGACATTCTCGGGCTTGTAGAGCTGGCTCATGGGTTAAGAACACTTGTTGCTGTTGCAGAGAACCCACGTTCTTTTCCACAACAGGGGGCTCACAGTCACCTGTAATGACAGCTCCAGGGAATCTGATGCCCTCTTTAGGCCTCCCCGGGAACCTGCATTTACACGCATGTAACTCTACACACGCACACACACACACACAATTTGAAAGTAAAATTAAATCTTTGTGAAGGTATATCGTCTGTCTTGCTATATTTTACCAATATTTACAGTACACAGTATTTACAGGCACAGCCGGCGCTAACTCATGACCCAGAACCAGCAGGCAACGCTCATCAGTGGTGATTGCCATCATTGTGAGACTTCTCGGAAGAAGTACGGCAGAGTTCTGGAGTTGAAGGGGTTTGTTTAATAGCTTATTTATGAACATACCATTCTTCTGTCTGTACTATAGGTACAACTTAAAGAGGCCATTGAAGACCTCCCTGGTAAAATGGATACTGAATTAGCAGAATCTGGATCAAATTTTAGTGTTGGACAGAGACAGTTAGTGTGCCTCGCGAGGGCGATTCTGAAGAAAAATCGGATATTGATCATTGATGAAGCAACAGCCAACGTGGATCCAAGGTACAGAGCTAAAGTGGACGTGGTGTCGAACCTGAATTCTCACTCTGGCCCCAGGGAAGGATTCGATGGCACTGAGGAATGTGTCTGGGTGTGCCAGCCCTTCAGATGTGCAACACACTGAGGCGTCATGCACAGAATTACTTACACACTTACAAAATTGTCCTCTGCCTGTGTGTGTCCCATTACGTGCACGCAGATATGCCAGAGTTCAGAATCTAAGGTCTTTTTGACTCCAAGCCTTCTGAGGAAATTAGATTCCCAAATTCCAGTTCTGTGTCAAACATTTTGGAGAGAGAATCATTTGTATTCTTTCTAAGTTGACTTTTTAGATTTTAGGGGTTTTTTGGGGGGGTGGGTATAGGTGTGGCTTTAATGTGGAAGCTTCTTGTAGGCTCTGGGTTTCAAAGTCACCTGAATGACGTAGTGAGTTCAAAGCTAGCCTGAGCTGTCTAATAATAACAGTAACAACAACAACAACAACAATAAGCAGATTTTTAAAACATTCTTAAGAGTAATGTGTTGTTTTAAGTCTTTCCCCATCTTTGCTGAGTTAAATGTGATGTCTGTGGTTCCAGAACCGATGAGTTAATACAGCAGAAGATCCGGGAGAAGTTCGCCCAGTGCACTGTGCTGACCATCGCTCACAGACTGAACACTATCATAGACAGTGACAAGATAATGGTGAGTTCTCCCCCAGTGACAGCCATGTGTGCTCCCTCTATCCGTTCATCCTCCCTTGAATAGGCTGAGAGCTAACCAGACAGTCAGTAAGGTAAGCCTCGGTCCGTTTCTCTTATTTCCAGTAGTGTTTCAGTGTGCACTCACTCAGTGCTACAGACAGTCTACCTTTGTGTACTCCTTCATATACTTCTATTTTAAGTACGCTTAAGTGCATTTTCAGGACCATTTTAAGATGAATGGAAATGTCCCAAACCTAGGCAGTGAGTTACGATACTGTTTCACAGTCCAGAGTAGGAGGGTGGTGTCATTGTGTGCATGTCACCTTGTTTTGGCTTCTTGTGACCAAACGCTAATCTCTCTGGGGCTGGAGGAATGACTCCGTAGTTAGGAGCACTGTGCTGGCTAGTGTCTGTCACAGAGCGCTCTAACCTCGGTTCTTGGCACCCGTATGTAGAGAAATAGGTAAATGGAAGTTTCTGTCCCGCCCAGTTCCACAGCCATTCAGTCCCAAAGAAACACACAGAGGCTTGTGTTAATTATAAACTGTTTGACCTGTTAGCTCAGGCTTACTACTAACTAGCTCTTACAGCTTAAATTAACCCATAGTTCTTTTCTGTGTTTGGTCATGTGGCTTGGTACCTTTTCTCAATAAGGCATTCTCATCTTCCTTCCTCTGCGTCTGGCTGGTGACTGCATCTGCATTTCCTCTTCCCAGAATTCTCCTAATCTGGTCATCCCACCTATACTTCCTGTCTGGCTACTGGCCAGTCAGCGTTTTGTTAAACCAATCTGAGTGAAAAATCTTTACAGTGTGCAAGCGCATTCTCCCACAGCAGTCATAGGAAAGCTGAGAGTGTGAAAGAAATCACTTGTGTGGTTATTTGGGAAGGGCTGTGCTAGTTTGCTTCCTATTGCTCTAATAAACACAATGACCAGAAGCAACGTGGGAATAAAGGGGTTTATTTCATCTTACAACTTCACAGTTCACCACTGGGGAAAACTGGGGCAGAAACCTGAGGTAGAAACTTGTGGGGGCATCATCTTTTCCGCTCAGAAAGTTTTGTATGTGGTCCATGAGCACAGACAGAGGGAGCCCTCTGGGAGACAGACTTGGTTAAATCAATTCAACTTTATTCAGAGTATAAGGAATATATGGGATTGAGGAGCCTGGGGACAAACATTAATTTGCACTAAGTGGCTTGCTGCTATCACAAGGCTTAGTATGTGGTAGTCAGGTCCAATCTCAGAGCCCCGAGCACCAGTCTTCCCAGCAGGGGTCTATGCCAAGGGTTGAGCTAAAGATGAATCAGGCATCTTGTTTAGAGACAGCTTTAAGATAAGGTCAGCCCTCCAGGCCCAGGGACATCCTCCAGATAAGGACAGGTAGAGAGCAGGAAGTCTTGCTGGGGAGGGAGGGCATTTCCCTATCACCAAGCTTAGAGAAAGCTGCCAGGCTATGGCAAACTGCGACCTCTCACCAGCCAACATATTCCAACAGACACTGAAACAGAGGCCATAGAAGAAGGGTTCTTGCTGGCTTGTTCCCCATGGCTTCCTCGGCCTGCTTTCTTACACACCCAGAACCACCTGCTTGGCCAGCAGATGCTGGGCATGTGGATATGTTCCGTTCCATTGGGGCTCACCTGCCACCAGCAGGGAAGGACAGAATCTCGCAGAAGTGTCAGCTGGTCACTTCTACATCTTTCAGTCACTATTTGACCCACAGTTGTGAACATCTCGTTCACGAGTAGTCCCTTCGCTGCTCACCTCTGTTGTCACTGTCCACAGGGGTTAGTGTTTTGCTCACTAGTGTCTACTGCTGAATCTTCAGAGTCTGCCTTTTCTCCCATTATCTCCCTTAGCATGGTTTGACAAAGCAGGTTATATAATCTGGCCCTCCCCTCCCTTCCTAGTCTCACCCCACTACACGATCATCTCTCTGCTGTGGGTGAAGCCACGGTGGTGTTCGCTTTGTCCGTGTGTGTGTGTGTGTGTGTGTGTGTGTGTGTGTGCTATCTTTCTGGCAGTTGTGTGCTTTTCCTTTCCTGAATGTTGGCGGCATAGACCGAGACACTAGCAATGAAAAGTGCAGGGAATGGGTTTGGGAGAAATTGCAAGGGGTGTGACAGATAAAGTATGAGAAGAGGGAGGAGTCCGACCGCGTTGGTTTTTAAGGTGAACACTGAGATGCATGGATGAGACCCGGGGAGAAGAAGACTTGGAAGAGGGTTCTCTTTGAGCATGTGACCTCGCCTGTCCCTGTGGCCTGGCCCTGTGGCACTGGCCCTCCTACTCTGGGGAACTCTAATGTGGGGAAGTCTTCAGTGAAAAGTTTGCTGGCCACAGGCTCAAAAGCAGCATCAGAGGAGATCCACCAGAATTTGCAAGTGTGGTCAGTTGAGCAGCTTTCTGTAAGGATGACGCAGGCTCCCAACTCAGGGGCTCCAAAAGATGTGCAGCCTCTATTTTCAGAGATGGGGGTCTTAGATTCTGCTCTGTTCACCCAAGTTGAAACTTCAGTTGTATTCTAGAACTTCTGTTCACACCTCAACTTTCAGTTCAGTCGAACACCAGTGTTTCTGTCAGCTCGATCACTGTGACAAAATACTGAAGATAATCAGATTTTTAAATGAAAGCTTTGATTTGGCTGAAGATTTGGAAGTTCCCGTCTGATTGTTTGGTTCTGTGAAGCAGTGCATCATAGGGGGATGCACAGCCAAGCCTAGCTCTCTGTACATGGCCAAGGTGCAGAAGAGCAAGGGAGGAGCCAAGATCCCCCACTCCCCTCCAGGGGCACACCCTAATATCCTAACTCTCCCTGATAGCATCCACCTCCAACAAGTTCTACTGAACCCAATTAACACCACCCCAGTCAAAGTTTGAAGCTGTTTTTGCTCTAGAAATACCTGCTCCTTCTCTAGAAAACACGTACACACTTGTCTTAGTTACTGTTCTGTTGCTGTGTAGACACACCATGACCGAGACAGTTTTAGAGGCTAGTCCATGCTCATCTTGATGCTGGAGTGGTAGCTGAGACCTTTACATCCTGATCTGCAGGCAGAGAGAGGGAGGAGGATACTGGGCCTGGTGTGGACCTTTGAAACCTCAAAGCCACCCCACCCCCAGTAACGCACGTCTTCCAACAAGGCCACACCTCCTAATCCTTCCCAAATAGTTTCACTAACAGGGGACCCAGCATTCAAACATAGGAGCCTATGGGGGCCGTTGTCATTCAAACTATCACATCATGTCAACCAACCGCACAGCCTAATGCACCAGAGAGCAGGATCCAGGCTCAGGGAGTGGCCAGGGAAGTGATGCTGCTGAAGGCCAGAAGCAGCAGCGTGTCCCCATGAAGTTATGTGATTACAAGTGATTAACGTGTAATAATTCCATTTCATTGCTTCGGTGAATACGCCACAAAGGCGGATGGGTATGGCTGTGTTTACTGTAAGTGAATCCAACAAAAGGCTTGTTGGGAAACGACTGTGACCTAATTAATGGCTTTGTTTATGTATTGGCTCTCCAGAGGGATTCTTAACCAGTTTTGGTTCATTAAGCACCGTTAATGTGTTAGGCTTAGAATCCTATTCTATGAAGATGTTCTTCCCACTCTAACTTTATTAAGCGTGTTGTAGTCTTTATGACAGCTAATTTAATCACACTCATTTGCTCAGTTTCCACAAAACAACGGAGCAGGGCAGACAATTAGCCTCCTTCTCCCGATGCTCAGCACTATCTCCACATTAAAAGCAGCTTCCTCTCTCTCGTGGTTTTTTGTTTTTTTTTTTTTTTTTTTTTTTTTTTTTTTTTTTTTTTTTTTTTTTTTTGGATTAACTGGGTACCTGACATCTGCCTTTCCTCCCGCCAGAAGCAGTGTTCCCTTCCTGTCCCTGCACACCTATGTCCTCACAGCTCTGTAGGTTCTCCCGGTAGCAAGAGAGAGAGGGATGCTTGGAAAGGGGTACAGCTATCACCCCTGCCTGTGTGAGCCTCCCCCTCTGGTGGCAGTCAGGGAATTCTTGGGGATTAAATGGTAGAGAACCACAGGCTCAGAGACTCGGGTTGTGGCTCCTTGTTGACAGGCCACACTGTGGTCTTATAATCGTTACCTTTCTTCTTAGTTGTTTTCCCAGGGAAGATAAGGCCAGTCGATGTAGCAACACACCCCACTAGGAACGCAGACCACTGGCGACTGTAGTAACACACCCCACTAGGAACGCAGACCACTGGCGACTGTAGTAACACGCCCCTCTAGGAACGCAGACCACTGGCGACTGTAGTAACACGCCCCTCTAGGAACGCAGACCACTGGCGACTGTAGTAACACACCCCACTAGGAACGCAGACCACTGGCGACTGTAGTAACACACCCCTCTAGGAACGCAGACCACTGGGGACTGACTGGACTTTTATTCGGCTCTGTTTTTGAACCTTTGCGGAACTTTTTTGATAAGCGTACTTGGTCAAAATTAGGTCATTGAAGAAGAAAAGAAAGAAAACAAAAAACAAAAGATGTTTCTTCAAAAATGTGCTTATAACTTCAGGTCAAATGTTTAGGGTGCAACTAACTAACTTGGAAGCTCGGATTCCAGGAGAAGAAGTGTGAGAAGGCAGGCGGGGAGGCGGCGAAGACCAAGGTTTACTTCCTTATTACGCAGAATAGAAAAGTCGTCATTTTATATAAAGCAGTTTGATTTACCTTACTTAGTCTTTTGCATGGGAGAGACCTATATTTTATAATTGCAGTGTCTTTTTCCTTTTGTTAATGTCGGAAGGCGTGGTTATGCCCTGTGGATAAAGTGGATTAAATTATTTTGAAATGGGACCATCTCGTTTTCACATCTGGGAGGACGACTGCCTGGACTCTGCAGAGATGTAGGTCTGATAATGCGTCTCCATGAGCTTACATAACCATTTGGCTCATGCAGGAGAATCTCTATGTCCTTAACCTGCTGGATGGCAGTGGGCATTTTGAAGTAGTTCTTGGAGAGACCTAGGGTTGAGGCATTGCTGTCACATAAGTGTTAATGTGCGATTTGGGCCCAGGAAGGGAGGGGATCTAAGAACGTGCCAGGAGACTGTTCTTATTAAACACATTAAGAGAAACATGAAAATTGCACTTTTTTTTCTATTCAGGGAGAGCCATGTCGAGTGGATTTCTGTTTGTTTATTCTGGAAAATCATCTAGACCTTTGGTCACATTGTCCATATAATGACTGAGGATCCAAAGTTCTCTTCCTGGCTCCCTGCCCCATGTACACCCCAACTTCCACTCCAGCAACCGCCTGTCCCTCCTTCTTTGTCCTTCCCAGTATTTAACAGAGTCGGTGCCTTGAGTCCTTGAGTCTAAGCTCTGTCTTGCCCACAGCTGTCGGTTTGAAGCATGTGGAACTCTTGAGTCCTGCTCTCCCGTCCTGCCTCATCGCTCTCAGAGATCGCTGCCCTCTTTCTCCTCCTGTCTTCTCACGACCCTGAGATTTCACGTCCTCTGACTTTGGTTTTCAGCCCCTGCGCATTGAAAACGGGGTCCTTGTGGGTAGTGCCAGCCCCTGGCGACACCACAGTGAGCTAGAGACAAGCCTGCCCTGGGATGGGTGGCAGTGCGTCTCAACCCTGCTCATGTTGTGTGTCCAGATCTGCTTACTGGTCCAGTCCACTCCTCTCCCCTGTCCTCGATAAGACTCTCCCTCGGAGGCTGATGCTGTCAGCTCCAGCTTCCTTGTCATGCTGGGTGTGTGTGTGTGTGTGTGTGTGTGTGTGTGTGTGGTTCTGTTGTTTTGTTTTGATATCTTTTGTGATGGTTGCTTATGGTTGCTTGAATGTTTTCTTTTTTTGCCTGTTTTGGTGACAGGCTCTGTGAAGGCTGGGTGGAGACCTGTCTTTTCCTCTTCCACAGTAACTAGCTTAATGACAGGGATGCAGTAACTGTGTGATCAAAACGTGCTGAGTAAATACACAGTAAATAAGGTCACCTGAATTGCCTTCCATTATGTTTTGGCTGTACATTGCTCTTTCCTTATTAATCCTGAAAATTAAATTAGAACAAAAGTTGGCTTTCTTCACTGGGGACTGAATACCAGGCATACAGAATGTAGTGTAGAACCTGAATCTTTAGTACGATAAAATTGCCATGGACAGTGGACAGGTGACATGTTTCTGCCTCTAAGTATATATTTTTGAGTCAGTTAAAGTTATCATGTTCAAATGAAAAGGTATCTTAGAAATGTAATTGTTTTACTTTCTCTTTGCTGTTTTCTTTTATTTATGTCTGATAATAAATGTTTTGTGCTGGAAACCGAAGTGGGCTAGTCATCTTGTTCACCTCCAAGTCTCCACCCCTCAGATGGTGCTGCCATAGAATGCGCAGGCAAAAGGGAGATGCTGGCTTGTTTGTCTCATTTGTTTGGGGAGTCAATGGTGATGATGTTAGAAGCCATGAGTAGTCAAGCCATGCCCATTTTTATTTTACTTTTCAAGTATAGAGATTGAGACTGGAATGTAGCTCAGCTGTCAGAGTTATTACATAGCATGCATCAAGCCCTGGGTATGATCTCACCTAACCATACAAACCAGCTGTGATGGCTCACACATGTAACCTGAGCATCGGAGAGATAAGGGCAGAAGGCCATAGCAACTCCAAGTCCCAGGTGTGCGGCCATACCTTGGTCTACAGAAGACCCGGTTTTTGTTGTTTTTATTTGTTTACTAATTTTATGTGTGTGGTGTTTTGCCTGCGTGAATGTCTATGTACTGCATGCTTTCCTGGTGCCCGTGGAGACCAGAAGGGGCCAGTGGATCCACCACAGCTGGAGTTATAGACAACTGTGAGCTGCCATGTGGGTGCCTGGGATTAAACTAGAATCCACGGCAGCTTGTACTCCTGACCACCAAACCACCTCTCCAGGCCGGACTCTGCCCTTCACAAACCAAGCAAAAACGTCCTGTGCAGAAATGGCCTTTGTCATTGGTCTCACTGACACATATCAGTGTGTCATACCGTGTGTGTGTGTGTGTGTGTGTGTGACCCACCCCATGTTGGTGCTGAGAACCAACGTGGGTCCTCTGCAAGGGTTGTGTATGCTCCTGACCCCTGAGTCAATGTCTTCAGCCACAGTCGGACAGTTTTTACTTGGAGCCGTAGGACAGAATTGTGGGAATTGCTTATTTTGCTGATAGAGTTTGAGCTCAAGGCCCCTTTCATACGAAGCACACCCTCTACTATGGAGAGATACATTTCTAGCCCTAGAACTTATATGAACATTTGTGAGATAACACTTTGGAAATGTCAACTACAACAGAGTCCTTAAATACGGTTTCCATATACATTATCACAGGGCTAGAGGATAGCTCAGCCTGGGCTCAGTTTCTAGTGACACACACACACACACAGAGACAGAGACAGAGGAGAGAAGAGAGAGAGAGGCATACCTACAGACATACACATGGACACATATACTCAAGGACACACATGGAAACACACATGGACACATGCACATAGACATACACATGGACACATACATTCAAGGACACACATGAACACACACAAGGACATGCACACACGGACACATACAGGGACAGACACGGACAGGCTTACATACACATGGATGGACATGGACACATGGACATCATCCACACAGGGACACATACATACACATAGTTAGAAATAAATAAGCATTTTTAAGTCATTAAATTTCTCAACACACTAAATTAAACTTTATTAAGTTAATACAAAGAAGTCCCCGAAATATTTTTTACCTACAGTCTTTCTGTCACTTCTGTTCCAAACCCTCCTGCCTTCTGAGAGTGTTTTCTGGCTGGACCTTCACAAATGGGGGTCAGTTTTGAGATGGGCTGGTCTGCGTAGCCTCCGTGTGTCTCAGACATTGTGAGGTGTGGGGAAGGAGTCGCTGTTTTGCATTTCAGTACGTTCAGTAGGAGGCTGGAGTGGGACAAAAGAGCAGTCGTTATAATTACAGGCAGTCGGTACAGTTCGAGAACTCAATGTCTGCCTCTGAAGTGTGGTTGTGAGTTTGCTTTTGCAGAACAGAGAGTTCATCATTTTGTGAAGTAATTTGACTCATTTACTTAGTCTTTAGCATAGGAGAGACCTGTGTTTGAACATTGTGATTTTCCCCCTTCGTTAACGTCAGGAGGAGTGGCCATACCCTGTAATGCAATGCTTAAGTAAAATTACACATTCGGGGCATCTAAATTGGCATGCCAAATTATAGGACATTTTAATTATTGTGTGGATGTGACAGATTCAATTATTCTTGAACTCTTTTTGAGAAAGCTGCCCTTAGCAGCAATTCACAGTAGTAAACAAAAGATTAATGGGAAAATACCCTTTAGGAGACTCAATAAATGTTTCCAATTAAATACCATGGGCCAAATTAACTGCAATATCTAAATGTGGAAAACAACCCATGCCCTGCTTAGAGTTTCAGCATATTCTCTTAAGATGGATTTATTCTAAATACAACCTAAATGAAGAACTAACTACCACTTAGCATCGGGGCTGTTTCCCTAGGTGCGTCATTTGGGCCAATTGTCTCCAACTCTCTCTTCTGTCTGAAACCATTAGCCAAAGCCACTAATAAGTAGAGATGCAAGGTGAAGAGCGTCTCCCGCCACCTTTCCGTTTCCAGTGTAGATTAATGAGCAGTCAAATGGCTGCAAGGCAGGCATCGAAAGAGAGAAGGAAGCCAGGAAAGAAAGGTCAGCAACAGATACCTGGGCTCTGTGCAGCTCCGACTGGGCTGCCGTCGTGGGCTGTGTGGATTTGGGATCGCCGGAATTCTAGGCTCAGTCCCTTCATTGCTTCTGTAGGTGTGTCCAGAGAGAACTGGGCTTTCTGGCGATGTCTTCTGTGCGCAGCGGTGGTGCCAAAGCTGCTTGTGCTCGTCGGTCACACTGGAGATAACAAACCACAGCTTAGCCTTGCCTATGATCGCGTTTGGTGCATAGCCCACCTTGCCAGCATCCTAAATAAAATCTAGAAGCCCATGATTCTCCAGCAACCGCTCAGATTCTATCAAAACAGCTTGGCAACCTTTCAGGCCACTGTTGTTTGGCTTCCTTGACATTACCCACATTCTAAATAAACTGAGGTCAACTTTCCTCAGTCCATAGATTTCCTAGCTCTGAATATATGTGTATGTATTCCAAAGCTCAGAGTCTGAGGCTTTTAACAGCACTAATAACAGCCCCCCCCCGCCCCCGTAGCCTTGAGAGACTATACAGAGCAGCAGACAGCTGAGAGCCTATAATAATAGTCTAGAACTTCCATTTTTCTAACTTTCCTGCAGCATTATAATAATAAAAGGTCAGGTTAGGCCTTTGTTTGTTTCATAGCTCAGGGGAATCAAGCCTTTCAAGAACCTTCCAGGCCTACCACCCAGATAGACAGTCTGTATTCTCCCCGGCCCAGCCCCTTTTCGAAGTATTGTCTGCGTTATAATAAGTTGCTGCAAGACATTGTGTCTCAGTGGGCTTCTTTCTGCTGATCCCCAGGTTTTGGATTCAGGAAGACTGAGAGAATATGATGAGCCCTATGTTTTGCTACAGAATCCAGAGAGCCTCTTCTACAAGATGGTTCAGCAGCTGGGCAAGGGGGAAGCCGCTGCCCTCACCGAAGCAGCAAAACAGGTGAGTTTGCCTGGAGTCTTAATTACGGTGTGTCTCACCAGCTCCCTCCTCGCCGTTCGGCACCAGGGATCTGGTAAAGAGCACCGTGTGCCCTTTTCAATTATAAGCCTCTGGAGACAAAGCTCCGACACGTCCAGGGTTGAAGTCAGGTCTACCAGGACTTGGCAGGAGCGTCAGGGAGGGCAACGTGTGCGCGCACACGCATGTGCAAGCAGGCGTGCCTAAGAGGGAGTAAACCTAATTGCAGACTCATGAAATTTCTTTCTTATATCTTATTGATACTTGACACATTGGCAGTGAAGGTGTTGTCGGGGTACATCCAGGAAGTTAGAGAGGGGTTAGGTGAGCATAGAGTATTGCTTGTTTTAGAAGGATCTACCAGAGAAACATCTAGGTGGCTTTAATTCTTTGCTTTATAATTTTTAAAGAATACTATTATATCTTTCCACCCCATCTTCATCTATAATATATATATATGAAGAACACATATTTATATATTTCCATAAATATGTACATCTTTGGCCTAGTGTGTGAAGGTAGAAAAGGCCTTAAAGACATTCAGGTTGCACAGACCGTCCCAGCACAGACGATGCCACACGGGTAACTTTGCTTTGGTTTAAAGGACTGAATGCCATGCATTCTGCTGTCGTTCCTCATCTCCAGATGCCACAAGAGGGGTCCGTTCTTTTCCGTTATTTCTCAGATTTTTGAGCACCAAGGGCAGAATAAAATTGCTTGGGTTTGTGTGACATTTATTTGTCTATTAAAGATGACAGAAGGAGAAAATAAGTGACTGGAGCCCCCAGTCCGTGCGAGCCATTCCACCTAAAGCCTAAGTCCCCTTGTATCACTGCCGTCTCCTCGCTCTTTAGACAGGAGGAGAGTTGGGGTGCCATCGGGGGGGATTAGAGCACCTGCCTAGAATGCACGAGGTCTGGATGTGTCCCCAGCACCTCAAAACAGGGAGGGGGAGGGTCTGTGTCCTCTCATATGCCACCACCGCCCGGCTGATCCTAGCATTTTTATAATAGATGATTTAACCCATTTACATTTATTGGAATCATGGGTTTGCTGTTACACTTTACTTTCAGTGCTTTTCATGTGTGTATCATTTTACCTTGGTCAGTTTTATAAAGCTATTTTTCCCTATTCTCCTTTAAAGTGTTAATTCCCACTTATTTTGCTTGCTCACTCAATCCTGTTTTTGTGTCTCCCTCTATTGCTCTTTTCTGCGGTAATAATCTTCGTGCTGCCTTTGGTATGCCGGTCATTTCCTGATCTTTTCCTTGTCCTCTTCGCTGCTGACCTCTGTTAGTTAGGTTTTATCTCAGCTCTCGCTTGCTTATGCTTCCAGGGCTCTCAGTCTCTGCATAGTTGGTGGCCCTCTTGAATCTTCTTCCCTGTGTTGGTGATGTTTTCCCATAGCTGTTGTGTGCTCACTGAGCATTCCTCAGCATCAGTCTGTCTTGTTCCTTTCTGCTTTTTGTCTGTTTTACAGAGTGCATACCACTCTTTTCATTACCATTACTGCTTGTCACTTTGGGTGGGTTTTTTTCCCATATCACACAGCTGCAGGCTGGCTGTGGACAGAACGCTGTTTCAGATGGGAGAGTCTATAAGCTCTTTTTATTCCTCTGTTTTTTTTTTTTTTTTTTTTGATGTGTAAGGTGATTTTTCAGAGTATAAGAATTTGATAATCTATTGTTCAAAGCAGGACTAGGCCCTCTAGTATTCTTTAACGTGACAGTACTACCAGGGATGGAGTTTAACGTTAGACCTGCTGTAACGTTGAGGAACATGAGGCTTTGAAAACTACCATGAATGAACCAGTTATTGAGAATAAACTCAGTCTTGAGTCTGAATTCAGCACACTGAGTGCTGTCTTCTGAGTGCAGTGTAGATCAAAGCCCCTGTTCTTCTCTGCCCATGAAAGGAGGGCCTGTTGCTCTGTGCTTTAGAAGACGCTGTTCCCATATGGTATCTTGATGGACAAGTT
Source organism: Arvicola amphibius (assembly GCF_903992535.2). NCBI lineage: Eukaryota > Metazoa > Chordata > Mammalia > Rodentia > Cricetidae > Arvicola > Arvicola amphibius. Next base: position 5,447,256 of record NC_052059.1, read on the forward strand.
AATGGCGGATCTTTGTTTCCGTCCACATTAGAGAACCTCTGAACACATTCTAAGAGAAAGGAAGGAAGAGGAACAAGAGAGTCACCTCAGACTAGCGCTTTCTGGCAATGTCTCTTTTCGTCTCTGCAAATCTTCTGCTGGGCCATTGTTACCATTTGCCTCATGAAGAAACTGAGGCAGAAAAGGCCTTCTAAGCTTTCAGAGCTGCCAGCCAGCGAGTGCTGGTTCTGAAAGTGCCATTCATCTCCTCCCAGATCACCACAGTGGCCCTGGGACTTGGCAGAGATCCTGTGCTCTCACGGAAGGGAATCCTCCTTCCTATGAGGCTCCTCTCCATGCACTACGGGGCTTCTCCGAGCAGCCTTCCTTGACACACCCAGCACTTACCTCAGCGTGTTTCTAGCCTGCAGTTTGTAGCCGTTCATTAGTTCCTATGAGCTAAGTTTTTGTTATTTCACAGATGAGGCTGCTGGTGTGGAGGGAGTCTAGGTAGACATTACAGTCTCAGCCGTGTGTTCAGGAAAAGGACAGAGACTGGCCCCTTTTAGCCTACACCGAGCCTCCAGCTTGAGGCCCCGTAGAGAAGCCAGTCACCTTCTAGTTTCATCACCCGCTGTGAATACACACTATGACGCTGGGAGTCTAGAGACAGAACATCTTGCCTGGCGTGTGTGGATCTGTGGGTTCAGTCCCCAGCACTATATTGGTTTTTTGTTTGTTTTGGATTTATTAGGTATGGTGATAGTGGCACAAGCTATACTCCCAGCATTTGGAGGTGGAGGCAGGGGGTCAGAGTTCAAGGTCATCCTCAGCTCCATGATAGGTTCAAAGCCAGCTTGTGAGATACTTGGAACCCTGTCTCCCAAAAGAATAAAAACTAAAAAATTAAATTTAAAAAGGGATGCTAGTCTCAATCATACCATTATCCAGAATGTGTTCTGAATGTGGTGGAAGCTGGGCACTGGTGGGACACGCCTTTAATCCCAGTAGAGGCAGGTGGATCTCTGAGTTCAAGGCCAGCCTTATTTACAGAGTGAGTTCCGGAACAACCACTGCTGCACAGAGAAGCCCTGCCAAAAGAGAGAGAGAGAGAGAGAGAGAGAGAGAGAGAGAGAGAGAGAGAGAGAGAGAGAGAGAGAGAGAGACAGAGACAGAGACAGAGGAGAGACAGAGAGAGGAGAGAGACAGAGAGAGAGGAGAGAGAGACAGAGAGATAATAAACATGGTAGAAAAAGTCAAACTAGGGATTTTCTACTCCTAAAATGGTTTCTCAGCAGAACATTCCTGACTGGAAAACTGAATCCATATTTGTTAGTGGGTGTGGGTGTGTTCCTGCATGTATGTATGTGTGCACCATGTGCATGCAGTGCCCACAGGGTCCAGAAGAGGGCGTCAGATCCTCCGGAACTAGAGTTACAGGCAGTTGTGGACAGTCATGTGGGTGCTGGGAAATCCCAAGAGTAGGTTGGTGGAGAGGATGTGAAATTTAAATCATTGGGCACTGAAAGAATAAGTCCCGGCTTTGAAAGCTTGTGTTATAGGAAGAGCCTCAAGTTCATACCGGTACGATCTTCTTAAGTGACATTTCTTTTGTAAATTGACTCTTCCTTGTGGTGGTGTTTTGGGAGGCGTTTGCAGGCGACCCAAGGGCACTATACTGACTGTGGAAGTAGGTGTCTCTGTGACCTTCTCGTTGCTCATGAAGCCCGTGATCCCACGATAACTTTGTTGACTGCGCCCACGAATCTGTCGCCAGCTGGGGTTTTATAGCGTGGGTCCAGCGTGACAGGACCCAGCTGATGACGCATGTCAGCTCGCAGAGATGGCACATTTTCTGTTTTAAAGACTCAGACAAAACTTTTCACAGTTTTCTTTGAAGGAAAAAAATTGCATTTGAAGTCCTTTTTCAAGCCAAACACATCTGGAGATAAGCGCTCACAAGCCTTGACATTATTTCATTTTGTAATACGCGTCTGTCAAAGAACCCAGATATGATACAGCCGCTAAAAACTGTTGATTGTAGGACACTGAGACCTGACAGCATTTCATTTCCTTTATGTTCTGATTACACATTTATCAGAAAACCTGTATCTCTTCCTCGGAATTGGCAGAATTCAGGGATTCAAAGGCTCAGCTAAGAACTGCCCTATTATTCGGTATCATCTTCCATTTTAGAGCAGTCGCTTGGTGGGGTCATTGTTACAGTATTTGCTTCTCCTTTCATGATTGTGGTCCGCTATCCACAGGATCGCGTTTCCATAGGCCCTATGGCTGCCTTGCTGTACAAATTAAGTGCCAGGATATTTCATACGTAGACGCCAGAGTTTCAATGCTTGTCAATCAGAGTTTGTAACGTATAGGGATTACAACCTGATATTAACATCCAAACCTATTGTGCTCATTTTATGCTCGAAAATGAGAAACTTCAGTGCAGATGCTCGGTTCCCTGGCCTCTTTGTCCCCCTGTTTTTAATTTATCTCTGGGTTTTGAGCCAGTTAAAATGATTTTGCTTATCAGTTTAATGGTGTGATAAAGTGTATCTGCATCAAAGCCATCGGAGCCAAAGTGGACCTACAAGTTGTCCGGGGATTCATCCCTCCTGGGGGTCTGAACGGGGCCGACCGTCCACAGAATGTGAACTTGCCTTGCCTTCTAATTGCGCCTCATCGAGCGCTGTGATTTCCTGGGCGGAAGAGGCATTGCCTCCAAGGGGAAGTTTGGGAAAATGTACTCAACGTTCTTTTTCTGTCTGCCCCTTTTGCACAGGTGTACTTCAGAAGGAATTATCCGGACATTACATTCGCCAGCCCCGTGGCTACGAACACCTCCAATGGACAGCCCTCGGCCTTAACAATTTTTGAAACAGCATTGTGACTGCCGGGACGCAGAGCCTGTTTGGAAGGCCTCCCCCGTGGGGTCGCACTTTGTACACTACAGCAACACTCCCTTTCCGCTCTGCAGCACACCCTTCACACACGAGATGCCGGTGTCCCGTGATTTCAGGGTCTAACGAATGTCCCACCTGCGCTCTTCAAATCCGATTCCGAGGTGCCGGCCACCGGCAGCAGCCGTCCACCAGGTTTTGTGCCTTAAAAGACTCTAGGGCCGAAGCCCATTTGTTCTGTAAGCTGCCGCAAGCAGTTCGTTTCTTTCCTGTTGCCTTTCAAAGTACACTTTCCAGTTATATCAGGGACTCCATTTACTTGAAGACTGTGTGAAGTTGCCAGTGTGCCCCCCCACCTCCTTTGACATAGATAGCTAGGACCCATTACTTCCCCGCAAAGGCCTCTGCCTAAGATAGTACAGGTAAAATGAACAAGAATAAGAAAAACCAAATCCTTTCAATGGCATTGCAATAGAGAGAGACTTTCCCTCCGCTCATACATACACAAAGATATATGGCTAAAGTATGGGTGGGCATTTATGTCTGAGAAAGTAAAATTTTGCTTTCTCAGTGGGAGCCCTGCTAGGTGGTTTGGTGAAGGGAGCACAAATGTCCCTTCCGGTATAAGTTAGCGTGAGTCGGGACGGATTGTTCCTGGGCCGATGGACTCAGCATTACGGTCCTTTCCCCGGAACAGTGGCTCTCACATGGGTAGTATTCCTCTCATCTGGCCTCTGTTGACAGAAGGTAAACCTCCATGGTCTGTGTGCCTTTTGTAAAGTCCTTCCAGTGGACATGCAGAGGTCCTCATGGCATGAAAACCCAGAAAGTCGCTGCAGGCCATCGACTTTAACCGTGCTTCCTGTTCTCAGGACCCATCCAGACGCTCCACTTTCAAGAGCCCATCCAAATCAGTTTACTTCTGACCACTAATGGCAGGTCTTGGGGACCTTCCGATTAGTCAATCAACAACCACAACACTTCCTTGGACCTGCTGGACTTCACGTAACCACAGGTCTTAAATTTTCCTGGATGGTGGAAGCCATGCAATCTGTTGAGTTCACGCTACTAAAGGCTTCCCTGTCATGATTTAAGGTGAACCCTTCATGATCTGTCACAGCAAACCACCCTCAAGTTACGTATGTTAATATAGACATGCTCACAGAGGATCATGTGTGTATATGTCAATCCATATAAATACATATATATATATATATATGTACATATATATGTATCAGGTTTTTAGACTAGTTAACAGAACAAAGCCTGTTTTATAAAATGGAACCTCAAAAGCACACACAGCAAAACACCAAAACGTGGAGTGCAGTGGCCGTTTGACTCTTGGTATTCAGAAAAGTCTGTAGTTAGTGTAATAATGTCTAGTCCAATAAGTGATGTACATCTGTTTGTTAGTAGTCATGGTTACTATTTCAGGAGCCTGGGATGCAGCAATGACAATAATAAGGTCTGTCTGAATATTTAGAAATGTTTTGAATGTATATATGTTTATTTGGTCTTTAGAAATTAAAGGCAGTCATATAAGCGTGTTTCTATTTCATTTCTGTTTTTACGCCATCACAGGACAAACCAAATTCAACTGAAATAAATGGCGGTTTTCATCTCCATTCAGAGATCTGTTTATTCTGTGAGGAATTACACAGTGACTCGTGTCCTTGCTGGTGAAAGCCAGTGACCTGTTGTGAAATCAGAGACACCTTCTGCCGCCAACTGTTTCTCTTGGCCACTTGGGTACCAGACAGTCCGAGTACAGGTGTGGGCTGCAGACTGTTGGGAGCAGAGAGACCCCCAGATCCTGAATTTCTTGTAATCCCCTGATCTGAGTGCTTACAGCTGCTCTGGGCACGAGACCTTCAGGAGTTCCTGAGGGCAGAGTGGTTTCTGGTGGGTTCGGCTGGGGCGTGGCTATCTCTATATAATCTGCCCCTGAACACAATAAAGGAGGCATTCTTGGGGAATTCAAGGATGACCCGTGTCGCTGTCTTTCTGTCTGTCTGTGTCTGTGTATTTTAACCTCCTGCCCCTTGCCCAAAGCTCAGTAACTGGGCGCCAGCGCACCGAACTCAGACACGGGAGCGCGGCAGCAGACAGCCTGGAGCGGTCGCTCCTGAGGCTGCCGTAGGGGTCAGTAACTCCTTCCTAGAGGAGAATGTGAGCTTCGTCTCCAGGCTTGAACACGCAGCAGATGGTTATGGTTTTGGGTTTTCTTAAGGTGACTTTTCCCTCAAACTCACAGGAAGAATCAATTGCCATTCTGTTTTAAGCTCTGTTGAATGCTGGTTCTCAGCAAGCGTGGCCCCCAGCCAGCAGCAACTTTACCTGGGAATCGTGAAAGTGCGAGTCATCTGCTCCACTCGGATTGCACTCAGGCGCTCTGGAACCGGGTCTGCTGTGGAGATCCTGGTCTGGTTCATGAAGCTGTACCATCATTCCAGTTCACTAAAAGAGTCTCAGAACTGATGTCCTAGAACCTTAAAAACCCCTCCAGCTCCTTAGGAAGATCTCAGGGTCCACTTAGAGCTGAGCAGGAGGACTGAACAGGCGCTTCATTGATGAGACTACCCAGATGGCCAGAACTGGCAGAGGGCTCACTCTTGCTGAGAAGAGACAGTTGAACATCGCAATTGGGGCACAAAGCAAAACCCCGAGACTATCATCAGCTGCTAAAGGCCAATGAAGCAACCGGAATGCTCCTATAATACTACATGAGCCTACTCAGTAAAACCAAACAAACTGTGCCAGTGACATGGCTCAGCGGGTAGTGGCACTTGCCACTAGGCCTGACAACTTGAGTTGATTTCCTGGAACCCACATGGTGAAAGGAGAGAACCAACTAACCAACTCCTGAAAGGTGTCCCCTGACCTCGATATTGCGTGTGCATAGACACAGACACACACATAACACACACGCACACACACAAGTGAATGAATATCTAACAAAAATATCTTGATGACACTTGCTGAAGCCATAGGCCCTGTGGTTTGTGCCCTCTCGGGTATATGCACAGAAGCACTAAGAAGCACGCAGGATGTCATTGGGAACACAATTCTAAGTATTTTAGCCTGGAAATAAGTGAAATTCTCACCAGCACAGAAGCAGCAGGTACTAGAACACAGCAATAAAAACAAAGTACAGGCACAACACACAGATTTTAGGAACATGATCTCATTTCAAAGATGTCTGACCCAAAAGACTTAACGATTCCATTTATACAGAATTCAAAGCTAGTTATAACTAAACTGTAATGTACAAAGGCCTAGTGGCACTTACTTTAGGAACCTGAAACTGTTGGTGGTCAGGTGAGATGCAAAGGAAGCTTTTAGGGGCTGGAGAGATGGCTCAGTGGCTACTAGCTACTCTTCCAGAGGACCCAGGTTCAACTCCCAGTCTCCACAGAACAGCTCAGCGTCATCTGCAGTCACAGTTCCAGGGGACCCAACACATAATAAAACAAAAGAGCCTTTTGGGGTCTTTAACTTCCCGCCCACCATGTGTGTGTGTTTGGGGGTGGTTGGCCTGAGTAGTGTGTGACTAGTACTCCAGGCTTTCCATGCCCTCTGTGCCTTTAATATGCAGTACCCCACGACTAAGTGAGCCAAGCTGTGCTCACTGCTATCTGTCAGAATCTCGGCTTCAGCCCCTAAGTCTTCCGACAAAGAGACGCGCCTGGGTGCAGTCATGACTCATGCGCAGCTGGGAAATCATTTCTCCCGAGTTCTTAAAATGCGTGGCTGTTCTAGGCTTATCTTGGTAGCCTGGAGCAAGCAAAGCATTTGCAACTCTTGGTGCTTGGGCAGCCAAGGTCTGCATGTGCCCTAACTGGTGTGGTATGTGTACTTGAAAGGTCATGCTAACCCTGTTAGCCTAAGAATTTTACCCCAGCAGCTAATCACATCCAAATGCACCGTTTCCTGTTTCCACCTTTGCATCGTCTAGGATGTAGAAATCAGTATTTTGGGTATGCGTATAATTTGCTAATGAAAATCCTCCCTGAGGACCAGTTCTTTGGGTTGGCTTGTAGAATGAAGAGTAAGATAGATTTTAGGGTTCAGGATGCTTATTGGTTTGGGCAGACATGCCCTCAGGACCCATACTTAGAACATCAAGAAAGAAGACTCGTGGTTGGCCAGAAGGGAAAGCTGAGCTGGAGGTTTATCCAGACGACCTTCCCCCAACATCCACACAGTGAGACAGGACAAAGCTAAAATGGTACACACAGATTGATTGTCTTGGTGTGTGAGGTAGCTGGGCCTTCATCAGTCAGTGCACGTAGCTGTCCCCCGAACCACAAGATGTTTGCTGAGTGAATAGCAATGACTGGCTTCTAAACTTTAAAATTATCAGTTTTAAGGGGTAGCCTGTGGTAATGGACTTCCGGTTTTGAGGTCAGTAGCACAGGTCTGGGGTGCCAAGTATGTTACTCCAGTAACAGAGTTTTCTAGTAACAGAAGAATTTACTACTCAGAGATGGAAGGCTTGAGAAACTGAATCGGGGCTTGACAACTGCCTTTAACTTGAGCTCTGGATGTTCTCTCTTCCAGCCTCTTTGGGATCTAGGTACACAAATGGTACACACATTTACGTGAGCACTCACACACATAGAACAAAACTGAATTTAAAAATTACTACCACCTTCACCCTGCGGGCCTGGTTCACTGTGTGAGTCAAGACGAGAATACAGTTCTTTAAGAGCAGCCAGGGTCAAGACAGATCACTGGGTTCCAACACCTCTGCGAGGTCCTAATTAAACTCAATCACTTAACAGCCATCTTCATGAAGCCAGCAAGATAAACTACAAAGATCCATCCCACCAGGTAAAAGGGAATTGATTATTGTGAAAACCATGTCTGATACAAAAGTTAATCAAAGTTATTTGGGGGCGAGAATCACATGAAAAACATGTTTAAAATCAAATTTTGCAGATTGCTCTGACAAAAGCTAAAATGAGGGCGCGTGAGGTAGCATTTATATCATGTTAGTAGTTTCTTAAGTAAGGTGTCAGGAGGTCACAGGTTAAGAATGCAGAAACTCCATTTATAAGAAATGAATCAAAAATAATTCATGTATCCACACTAACAAGATGGGAGTGGAGATGGGTAAGCGTGTAGATGAACAGACAGATGGAATTAAAAGCTTTTTGTAACAGAATAGCAACTAATAAATATAGAACAATTGGTAGGAAAGCACCTGCGGAGCCACCATTGTCTGCAGCAATTCAGACAGCTCCAACACTGGTTTTGCTAAGTGGGCCTAGAATGGATATTTGGGTAGAAACAATTCGTGGAATGTGTCTTTCCATAGTACGAGGGGAATTTTATGTTTATTATAGCAAAATCTGGCAGGCGCCTCCTGACCAGGCACCAGGTCTGACCTAAGGCAGCAGATAATGTTAACAGCAGTGAGACCAGCTAGCACCCGTCTCTTGATGTGTGCAGCCGTGACTATGCCCACCTCACGTTCATGACACACCTGAGGCCATCAGCCATCCAAAGAATCGGAACTGAGAACATTCTACAAGACACCAGGCCTGTGCTAAAAACTGTCGGTAGCCATTAGAGGTTGCAGAAGTGTTCCCGTGTAGGCAGTAACTTAAAGGACATGGCAGTCGAATACACGGTGATCCTGGATTTAAAAGAACAATAGTAAAGACAGAAGTGACAGTTGGTGATATTGGAGTAAAAGCCATACAGTTGCTAATAGAGTTTTACCCATGTTAAGCCTCCTGAATTTGCTTTTTATTCTATGCAATGTAAGAAAATAACCCTATGAAATACACACTTAATCTTTAGCAGTAAAGGCCTATGATGTCTGCAACTTATCCTCCAATGCTTAAGCAAACATGGTTATGTATATATGTGCATATACATAATATACACATCATATATGCATAGTATATACATAGATAGCACGTACATGATTACAGATAAAAGTATTCACAGGATGGAAAGCAAATGCGAAGGAAAATGTTAAGGGAGAATCTAGATAAAGGTCCCAGAAGCTGTATCGCCGAACTCTCTTGTATTCTTTGTTCAGAACACAAAGTCAGAAGCAAACATAAATGCTGTCTACGGTTCAGCTGCAGAGTGAAGAACCCACACCGGAATAAGCAGGAGCTGACTGTACGAGTTCGAGAAAAATCAAGCAACTCTTAATTTTGAGTTGGGTTTGAACTGCTTGCTCACGCATAGCTTAAGGCAAAGACTATCACTCAATCTGCATACCTGTGTGAGATATGCATGTGTGTCAAGTGCTGTGTAGCTAGTGCCTTATCCAGAATGCAGGCAGAACCACTCCTTGGCCACTCCTGGAAATCTGGCTCATCAGCGATTCGGAGTTTGGAGTTTTTAATACCTTGAAAGCTCATGTTGTCCTGTAAATTCCTAGTAAGAAAAACTTTCATCAGCAAAAGGCTCCTAAGTGACTCGTGCTGCTCTTGGGACACCATGCAGATGGCCCAAGGCACTGGGACTCAGCTGAAGTTCACTTTTATCAGGAAGTTCTATGGTTTTCCACAATAGAAAGGTATCTTTATCTGCTGCTTGCTGTGGGACAATGGTCTTATACTTTGTAAAGATTTGTTACTTGTATTTTAATAAAATACTGATTGGCCAATAGCCAGGCAGGAAGTAGAGGTGGGGCAACCAGGCAGGAAGTAGAGGTGGAGCTATGAGAACAGGAGAATTCTGGGAAGAGGAAAGGCTGAGTCTGCAGCCCTCACCCAGATGCAGAGGAAGCAAGATGAGAACACCTCGCTGATAAAGGTACCAAGTCTGGTGGCTAACACAGACAGGAATAATGGGCTAATTGAAGATGAAAGAATTAGTTAATAAGAAGCCTGAGCTAACAGGCCAACCGGTTTATAATTAATGTAGGCCTCTCTGTATTTCTTTGGGATGAAACGGCTGTGGGACTGGGCAGGACAGAAACCTCTGTCAATAGTTACTGTGCCGATCAAGTTTATTTCAGGGTGCACTTTCATCTTTTGCCTTTTTAAATTAGTTTTTTTTGAGAGTTTCACCCAATGTGTTTTGATTGTGCCTACCCCTCAGCCTTTGCTACTCACCCAATTTTGTGTCCCTTTATTTTTTTATACCTCTCAAGACCAGTTTGTGCTGGCCAGATAGTCTTGGCTGTCTGGTCTTTCACTGGAGCATGGACAACTTACAAGGGGCTGCTCCTAGTGCCAACTGTCTGCCCCACTCCCAGCAGCTCACAATTTCCAACAGCTCCATGGCGTGAGATGGGATTGGCTGGGACTTTGTCTGACTTGGTTTTGTCCAGGGTTTGTGCGTGCCGTCACAACGGCCGTGATTTCAAGTGTGCAATGATGACGTCCCGTGTAGTCATCTACCACCTCTAGTTCTTACACTCTTTCCTCCACCTCTTCCAGTGATTTCTAAGCCTGGGGTGGGCAGGGGTACAATAGATATACGTTCCCTTTAGAGCTGAGCATTGTGCAGTCTCTGCATCTTGTCCAATTGTGGGCCCCTGTGTTAATCACCATCTACTGCAAATAGAAGCTTCTCAGATGTGGTTGAGAATGCATCTCATTGATCTTTGGGTATAATGATAAGTTATTAGGAGTCGGTTAAATGTTATGTCTATTTAGCAGCATAACAGTAGAAGGTTCTCCCCGAGGGCCTATGACTGTCTAGCTGCAGATCCTTAGCACAATAAAGGTGCTTTCTAAATATGAAAAGTATCTAGCTCTTTTCTCCAGCTCTCTTAGATACATGGTCAACCCATTAGACTCCACTGGCACTGGGCTGTGTAAGGAAGGAGCATTACTGATTTGTTGCTACTTTTATATGTTGTAACCAAGCCAGTGTGCAAGTGCAGCGGAGAGAAGCTGAGCCCAGGCTTCCACAACTCCTTATAGAAAAAATTTCTAAAACACATCACCTCGGTGGTTTGAAATCATATTGAAAAAAAAAAAAAAAGTCAAGATGTCTGATTTAACAAACGGAGGTTAGCACCTCTGTCTACTGTAAAGTTCACTGAAATCTGAAGGGTGTCGGTTGGTAATTTCCTTAAGAGGATTTCCCAGTTTTCTTCTGTACTGTTTTGTTAGCAAATACGATGACCGTGACAGATCAATATTCTCTAATTGGCAAGACTTAAGACAGAAAATAGTATCTCTGGTGAAAGAAAATGGCTCCCCGAGGGAGTGGCACTGTTAGGAGGTGTAGCCTTGGGGGAGGAAGTGTGTCACTGTGGCACCCCCGGCTTTTATTAGTAGATATATACTTAAATAAATTTATACATTAGGTGGTGCTTGTCAGTTTGGTGGCATTATCATAGTCCTGGGGCTCCATCTCCTTTTGGAGACTTCACAGTTTGCCGTTGGGCATGGTCATGTTCCTTGCAGAGAACTGATAGAGACTCAAACCCAAAATCATGTGCAGAAAACTAAATGAAGCCCTTCTCTAGAATTTGTTAGTACTCTGTAAGACCATTAGTGGTATGTAGCACGAGTTCTAATAGGTCTTAATAATAAAAGCCCAGAGTCAGATATTGGGGAAAGTACTGAGAGATCAGAGAGCCAAAGGAACGAACCCACAGCCACCCCTCACCTTCCAGCTGAAGCAGACTGAGTTCTTGTTTCTCCCGTCTTATCACTTCCTCTCTCTGTCCAGCCATATCACTTCCTGTCTGTCTGTACAGACCTCCAGACTTCCATGGTTAGCTGGCCACTCGCTTCACCTTCCTTCAGGCAAGCTTTATTTGTACAAACAAGGTGATCACCACACTGAATCTCTGAAACTACAAAGGAGCCACCTAATTAAATGTTTTCTTTATAAGAGTTGCTGTGGTCATGGTGTCTTTCCACAGCAATAAAAAACACTTAAAAAATAAAAATAAAAAATAAAACTAGGCTGTCTATTGGCAGGACTATAGCAAAACCGCCACTGTCAAACGGAGCTGCTGCGGTGGCGTATACTTCTAGTCTCGGCATCTGGGAAGTAGAGAGAAGGCCATGTCTGTGACATGGAGTGCAGTATTGTGAGTTCTAAGCTAGCCAAGGGTACACAGTGAGACCCTATCTCAAAAACCAACTAAACAACAAACAGAAAGCAACAGCGTGCCTGCAAAGTTGTAGGAGATAGAAGGAGAGGAAAGATCCTCTCCAAATTGTGCTCTGACCCCACATGTGGGCCTTAGTGTGTGAGGGCCCATAAATATAATAAAGACAGATCTATCTGGGCTAGAGCAATGGCTCAGCAGGTAAAAGCATGGACTGCTTATGCAGAGGACCTGAGTTCAGTTCCCAGTACAAATGTCCTACCAGGTACAACTGCTCCAGGCCCTGCACTCTCATGTACATACCCACATAGAAACATGTGAACATACACTGATTAGAAAGAAATCTTTGAAAAAAGCATTGCTCAAGAGTGACCGGTGCTGAACACAGCCTACCTTGCATTGGGGCAGCACCTCAGTAGCCACACTAAGGGTCTACTTCGTGTCAGTCATCGATGAAATAATGGCTTCTGAATTGCACGGTGCATCTAGACTTGTGGCCGCATGCCTTTGGGGAGGTGCCTAAAATCAGTTATCAGGCAAAGGAAAATAGTTAGGCAAGTTTTCCTGGGAAAGTCGTGTTCCCCAAGATCAAAATAATGCCGAGCTTCTTATTCGCATGTGTGGGGCAAGCAAAGCAAGTAACAAACAAAAACTTGAACCAATCAACTCCTATTGGTGAGATTTGGGCTTTCAAGTTGTTCTGAAGCCACTCGGCTGCCACAGTGAGGATTGTGTCAGCAGGGCCACCTCAGCCTAGAGGCCACCACAGCAAGAAGACAGGACAGCTTTCCACAGACAGCCCTTTAAAACAGTTAATGTTGCCACTGGCATCAACTAAATTATGCATAATAATGGGTCTCAATATCACATTTTCACACTTGTACATTACGCATTTTCGATCATATTCACCCTCAGTCACCCTCTCTGTCTTTTAAAAAAGTGATTATGTGGTTTTGTTGTTTTCTCATTTATTAGTTTTTATTTATAGATTTACAATGCTAGGAATCACACTAAGCGCCTTATGTGCAGTAGGTAAGGAGCCCAGCACCATGATTTTTAAAATGAATATATTTATGGGGTAGAGTGGACCTGTATAATGGTGAAGTCGGAGTAGTAAGCATTTCTGTGTCTAGCTTTGGTCCCCTCCCCTTTATGGTGAAAATTGATGTTTAGATTTAGCTAGCGAGACTCCATTTTGGAGATGCCAATTTTGTTAGCTACATCCTGTGCACCACAACAAGAGCTGGAGAGGAACTCATGCTTCCTGCTCTCCATCCATGGAGCATTTGCCTTGCCTTTGTCTGCATATCTGTCTGGTCAGCAAAGCTGGCAGTGACTCCATGGTGGTGTCCCATGGCTGTCTTTTGTCTTCTTCACGGTAGACTTGGGAGTCAAGTCAGGAGGAATTGAGGATGGAACAGTAAGCAAGGTTGTTTCTTCTGGGGATAGGTTTCCACCAATACCTTGACTATCCCCAGAGCCATGATGACTTTGCAAGCAGCTGACATGCAGGTTCTCTGTGGAATCCTGTCGGTACCAGCTCCTGACTGCCTTGGACTTTGCTTCATCTCTGGCAGGGGAAGATTTCTTTATCATCACATAAAGGCTCGTTCTCTTTCTCAGTTTTACTTCCACTTACAATATTAGGACCCCAGTTTAATAGATTTCCTGGCTGCCGGAATTCAGTGCTGGCCTTTGGAATGAAAATAGCACTTCTGAGATGATCCTTGTGGCAGTCAGCCATGCCTAGTAAAGACATTAATTCCCTCATTTCATTCCTGCCAGGGGCCTTTTCTTAGGGGCTAACTTTTGAGTTGGCAAACCATAAAACTGCTCATGTGCTGTATTTAAGAGTGTTGGGGAACTCAACACAAAATATATCCCATGCAGATGCTAAAGGAGCCATCACTAGCCATTCACGTTGATGCCTCGTGTTCTTGAGTTCCTTTAAAAGTTTCTATCATTGGTGTGTATGAGTATTTTGCTGGTATGTGTGCATCATGTGTGCAATGCCCACGGAGGCCAGACAAGGGCATCATCCTTTAGGACAGGAGCTACAGATGTTTGTGAGCCACCATGTGGGTGCTAGGGATCAAGTTCAGTTCTCTGGAAGAGCAGGAAGTGCTCTTAATTGCTGAGCCATCTCTCTAGCCCCTTGAGTTCCTTTTCAAAATAAGAGACAATTATTATGAAGATTAAAAACATAAAGATGCCAACACTTCAGAGTAAGAGAGTTTATTCAAGTGCTTTCTTTCTGGTAGAAGCAATGATAGGCACTACACATGTTTTAAACAATACATGTTTTTGACCTATCCTTGGGAGATCAGACATAACGCATCACCAATGAAGCTATTTAACAAGAGTTCATAATATCAAGTCACAATAAGGAAATTGCCAGTGCCCTAAACAAGATTAATAGATAAGACATAAGCAGTTGCATTGGCCTTGATCTTATGCTGCCGTATACACAAGTTTGAATACTTGCCGCCTACCCATCTTGTCTACTCATTCAGGTTACCTCCCAAGTCCTTACTGGGTGAACGCTGTTGAAGAATCCCGAGCATCTGGGTAAGCATTCATCGTGTGGAAGACAACAAAGTTTGGAGAAGCAGGCCTACCTGATAAAGACAGGTTTGCCTGCGTAAGTGGCCAAGGAGATTTGAGGGCAGCCAGGCCTCACTCATCAGAGGCAGGCTAAACATGGTGTCTGGACCATAATGGAGGAATAATCAATGTTGGTTGAAAAGAAAAATGAATGGCTTTCCTACTGAGCGTTAGTGGAACAAGTTCAATTCTGTATGTTCGTGAAGCTTAATCCTTCTTTGGGGCAAACAACTGTCACCAACATCTCAACATAAAAAAAAAAACAAAACAAGACAAAACACAAATGTAGTTTGCACTTTTAGACAACTGAGTCAAGAGGATGCATTTAGGCACTGAAGGATCCTACATACATTGCTTCTTACAGCTGCCTTCTCTCTTCTACCGTAGGAAGTGTCTGCTACCTGCAGGGCCCAGCCCTAATATTCTCTAGCCCAGGGCAAGAATGTGATTAGCAGCCATCAATCATGTGTCTACACAGGTGTATCTACAAACGAAATTAATGAAATGTGGAAGCCAGTACATGTTAACCAACCGCCTTGGCATGCAGTCAAGACTATCTGGAAGTCCTGATTCCATTTTAGAATTCCTTTTTTAGTTTTAAATTCTTGGGCTTGCCATTTTACTCTAAAACAGGGAGGCACGTGAGAGTCCATAGCCTGGCACAGGAGGGCTTTGTGCGTTCAAGGACAGTCCAAAGGACAAAGGCAAAGACTGGCCATCTCTTCCAGCCAAATGACTCAGACCCTGGGTTACTCACACTAGTGGGTTTTGCTCTATGCTGTACCCTTGCAAGGATGGACCCAGGAAAGAGGCCCACATGGGTTTCTGAAAGAGGCTGGAACCTTTGGGCGGTTTATGCAAACCCTGAGTGATTTAGACCACTACTTCTGGGCCTTGAACATACCCCTACCTTCTTGACCGATGTGTGATAACACCAAGCTCTGGGGCAAGCTGCCAAGTAAGACTCATGGTCTGTGGGTCACACTTGCATAGCCAGTGGCCAGAAGGACAAAGCCCTCCCTAGATAGGTGTGTTCTTTAGGTTCTCAGAGAGTTCCCACCAGGGTAACCAACAGGGACCCGGGAGAGCCAACAGGGGTCTTCTAAACAGCACGGTTCCGGGCAGAGGCCTCTTGTCAGGGTCCCAGGTCAGGTCTAGCCCCTTCTTGGCTGCCATACCTACCTGTGCCAGTGTGCGCTATTCCCACAGTGCTGGGCGCTGGTCCTCCACCCTCTCTGCCACCATTGTCATCCTTTGATCTCCCACCCACTCTCCCCAAGTCAAGTTTCTCTTGGCTCCTCTCTTGGCTCCTCTCTCGGCTGCCTCCCAGTCCTTCCCACACTCTCCTCTTGCGCCACAAAAACAAATGTAAAATAACATTTCAAAAATATTAAAAATCGATGCTGATGAAATCGTGGTTTTGTTTTCTTGGGAGGCAGCAATGACAATTGCAGACACAGCCTGGCCTGGGCAGAACCATTGTCTCTGGGCAGAATCCTATCTGCTCACCCATGACCTGAAATCGGGATTTCCAAACAGAAACGTTTGCTGGATTAGTTAGGGCAGACTGAGTTTTTCTCTCATATTTTTATTTTTGACAAGACTGTGAAAGGTGTTATCTCCTCATCGAAAGGAATCAAACAGGCTGCTAAAAATAATCTCTGCCAACTTTTATTACAAACGGAGAACTCCTCCTCCCAGTTTGCGACTGTGATCAGCTTAATCCTTCAACTTCACGGCTTTGGGGGTTTCTTTCCAAGGCTGGCTTGCTCTGTTTGGCAGAGTTATTTGAACAGGTGGCTTTGCACACCCTATGCTAATAGAGGCTTTTGTCTCCCTACCCTCAGCAGAGGGAGCCGTTCAAGAAAGAAACGGTTCTTTGAAGCTAAACTATTCACACCTGTTTGATTATCACCACGAGAATCACACCACCAAACCAGGCAGGACTTCCTCTAACTGGACACGAGATGAGCTGCGACCTCCTTTGCTTCATTCAGAGCGCGTGACAGGCATCTCCAAGAGCCTTTCTTTTCATTGCTTGGGGCCAAACGTCCTTCTGCTTCCATTCGGCAGCGAGTGAGCATTAGAGACCTCGTTCACCGGCTTGAACCGGCTTCCCCGACCCTTTGGTCTGGGGACACTTTCAGCGGGAGCTCCTGGAAGGCAGCGCGCGCGCGCGCGCGGGCTGGGGGTTGCGCTTGGCGCGCGATCACAGCCGGGCCCCGGGGACGCCCCGCGCGCGCCCTGGCTGCAGATCACAGGCGCCGCCCTCGGCCGGCCTGCGCGGGAGCCCGCCTGCTCCCTGGCGCGCGATCACAGGCCAGGGCTCCGCACCCCGGGGGCTGGGAGGTGGCGCGGCCTCAGCCCTTGGGGAGAGCAATGGCTGGCGCGTTCCCACGGGGAGTCCAAGGGCCAAGCAGGGGCTTCTCCTAACTCCCCTGAAAAGTGTCTTCCACAAGTGACAAGGTGGCACCAGCAAGGGGGTGTTCTGCCCTTAGAGAGGCTTTGTAGACACACCCTATCTGGCCACGTGATAGCTACTTGACTATGAACTCTTGCTCGGGACTGAATATGGCCTCTTCTAGAACTCTGGTTTTGCTTCCTGTTAATTCACGGTCTCATGTAAAGAACGAATGAAATACGTGCCTTGGAGTAGGCAAAACAAACTTGGATACAGTTTAAAGAGATCAGATTCGCCCACAAAGTGGGCGTGATCATGAGGCTAGCTCTGGCATTTTCTACCTGTGAGCTGGAGGTGGGCTTCTGAACTGCCTTGCCCCATTTCCTACAGTCCTGAAGGGCAGCCGTGTGTGCGTATGCGTGTGTGTGTGCGTGTGTGTGTGTGTGTGTGTGTGTGCACTTGAGGGCGTGTACAGATGGAGGTCCGAAGAAGGCATGACATCTTACCTGTTGCTTTCCACCGTTATCAATGAGATAGTAGGTTTCTCAGTTGAACCCAGAACTATCCATTTTGTCCTAGGGAAGTCTTGTCTTCCGGGGGCACTGGGATTGCAGGGAGGTTACCATGCCAACTAAGCGTTTATGTAGCATCTGTAGATCCAAATTCCAATTCTGTGCTTTCTGACAAGCACTTCAACCGTCCAGTCCAGATTGGATTTTTTATTTGAAAGGCAATTTTAGAGTGTCACTATGAAGAATGGATCCAAGTGGGGACAGACAAGGACCAGAAACTGATGAGGGTTAAAGGATCAAAGCATGTAGGCCTTGAAATTCATAGGGAATTCTAGAAATTAGAGGGTTGCTGTGTCAGTTGGGCAGATACAGTTGGGGGGGGGGGGGGGACTTGCTTCAGTCTCTCTGCTGTAGCCAGGAACATACACTAAGGAAGAGACGAGAAAGGAGGAATAGACATAAGCCAACCTAAAAAAATAGCATCTATTCTACCTCATGGTTCTCAGCCATCAGGGTATTCACTGCAGGGCTGTGATACCATGACAGTAACCATCAACATTGTGGCCAGACACAGTTATGAGGGTAACTATCAACATGGCAGCCACAGATTAGACAGTCTCTGGGATCTTTCCAGAAAGTTATCTGGCTAAGGTCAAACAACATTGGCCATCTCATTAAAAACAACAGTATTTCTGCAGGGTGGTGGCGGCGCATGCCTTTAATCCCAGGTGGAGGCAGAGGTAGGTGGGTCTGTTTGAGTTGAGGCCAGCCTGGTCTACAGAGAGAGTTCCAGGATAGCCAGGACTATATTGACACTACCGTGTCTTGAGAAACCCAAACCAACCAAACCAACTGTGTATGTATTATATATAGATTTCTACTATGCTTATTTATCCATTTATTTACTTTTTTTCCTGCTTCTTTCTGTCTCTTGGTGGCTCCTCGGGGGTTTTGACAATCTGGCAGTAGAATAAAGAGTCACCCCCTCTGGAATTGTCTGTTCTTTAATCTCACTGGAATCCGCAAATGCTTCCAGTCACCGATTGCCTTAAAAAACTCATCACTGTCATTTTGGAGACTGATCTAAGGGGAAATTCTTAGCAACCAGGTGGGAACTCGTGTAACCCTCAAGTACTGGCGAATCAGTACACAACTGATTTCACTTGGCTCAAAGTTGGGCAAGTGTGCGCATCTGGCGTTGATGATCCTGGGTTTAAGATGACCCAAGGAAGTTGCATCTTTACCTCCTCCGGGTTAACACTTCTAAAAGATACTTTTTACATGCATTTCTCAAATCTTTTTTATTAACCTCAGAACAATGGGGGGGGGGGGGATCAACCTAGCAAGTGATCCAGAGCCTGTTCTAAGAAATAGATAAGAAAAGAATTTTAAAAGTTGTATCTGATGAAATGCATGACTGAAGTTTGGTGGGAGTGTTATATACTTCTGTTGTGTGGCAAAATAGCTAACGGGAGCAACTTAAGGACAGAAGGGTTGCCTGGGCTCCCAGTTCAAGAGGGCAGTCTGTCCCGTAGGGAAGACTCAGTGGAAAGAATGTCACGCAATTGTCACACTACATTCACAGGCGAAAAGCAAGAGCCATGAACGCTGGTGTGCAGACCCTTTCGCTTTTATACCTCCGCTAACCCAATGTCTTAGATAAGCTTTGAAATGTACATAGTCATATGACCCTACCATCGTTAAGATGGGTGCCATTCCCATCTCCACTGAAAATGTCCTAGCGCCCCTTTTAAGTCTGTCTGCTTCTTGAATTGCCAGTCTTTAACAACTAACTCTCCAGTGTCATCCAGAAAATTCTTATAACAGACTGGATTGAATGTAGTAATATGGTCTGTAGTCTTTGGGGTCCATCGTCCTTCGCTAGAAAAGAGGCCTTGAAAGGCAACCATCTTGTTATATTTATCAGTGAATTGGCGCCTGAGCGGTCACCTGCTGTATAGGATGTAGAGTAAATGGTTTACCAGTTCACCAGTCATTGAGTCTGGGCTGGGTAATGGGCTTGAAGATAGGCCCACATTCAGAACCTTAACTATATCTCTATATGGTAAATGCTGTATTTGTTGAGGATCTGGAGAGAAGGGGATTATCCTGACTTGCGGGTGGATTCTAAAGGCCATCGCTGTGTTTATAAGTGAGGCAGAGACAGAGGAGAGAGGCGCATAGAGAGGTCAAGGATGAGGTCATAGGATGAGGAATCCTGAGTCACAGGGAGCTGAAGGAGGCCTCCAGACAGAGAGCTCCACTCACATCTTGGTTTTGAACCTCTGCTCTCTAAAACTGTAGAATAAGCTTTTGCTCTTTCACACACTGATAAGAACATCCACTCTCCAGACTCTCACTAGCTTCGACTTTGCCAGTCTTTTCTCTTTTACCCATTCTAATGAGTGTATGGCAGCATCTCACTTGGTTTTTGTCCAGAGGCTGGTGATGTGGGGCATCTTTGCATGTTCTTATTTGCTTAATAAAAACAAAGTTTTGGTTTAATTTACTGTGTTTTTAATAGGTAATATATACATGTTTAGTATGTATTACCAATGATAATAACGTAACTCATTTTACTACATTAACTACATTAAGAATTAACTACATTAAGAATGATATAACGCCAGTTGAGGTTACACTATTTTTTACAGAGCACACTACATGGAACAAATGTTTAGTAGCCTATGTCTTACACTTTTTGTCATGTATTATCTGGAACAATGGGCCTGAGTCAGAACTCGGTATCAGATGCAACATTGGGTCTATTCATTTCTTCTGTTTTTGTTGGAGCCTAGAGAATGTTCTAGCAAAGGAAGGGAGAGCACAGACTGAATGTTTTGCAATATCTGGGTACTCTCGCAATGTGCCTCTCTGAAAATCATTAATTATTTCATCTTGGAGAGTACCTCTTCCAGTTCTGGAGGCCGAAGTTATTCATCTTTGCTCTCAGTTGCTCAACTTTATAGGTGTTGAGAGCCACAAATTCCAATTGCTTTATTTTAAACAGCCCTCTTTTAGACACTTCCACGTGGAAACCCACAGCAGGAAGGTTTTAATGTATATGGGACATAGGATGACATCATTACCATCTCCTGAATTACAGGGTTCACAGCGGGATGAGAGTTGTCCGATGGAATGAACTGACAGGTGTTGCTTTCGTATCTTGCTTGCCTTAATGTGGTTTTACTGTTGTTTGAGGCAGGGTCTTACTATACAGTCCTGGCTGGAACCCTCTATTTAGACCAGGATGACATATGTCTCACAGTTACTTTCCTTTGTCATTTAAAACATACTACTCCCTTGCCTCCTGGTATCTATTCATCATGAAAAGTCCACACTAATTTCTATATCTTTTTAAAATGTTTTTCTTTCATGATAGCTTTAGAAATTTCTTTTAAATAAGATTCATATTTTTTTATGTGTATGTGTGAGTGTCTGCATACATGCATGCATGCCTGTGGCCCATGGAGATCAGGAGAGGGTGTCAGATCCCATGAAAATGGAATTAGAGGTAATTGTAAGCTTCCTGATGTAGGTGCCAGGAACTGAACGCAGCTCCTCTACAAGAGCATTGTGTACACTTCACCACTGACTGAGCTCCCCAGCCCCAGCTTTTATAATTCTTATATTTGACGATTTACTGTTGTTAGTCTATGGTATTTTAAAATATGACTACTTCTTTATTTGATTCTATTTAAAATTATTTTTTCCCAACTTTGCAGTCATGTATTTCGTAAACACTGGAGCACTTCCCAAGCTTCGCTCTTTGGAATATTGTCTAGCTCTTCTAGAGAGCACCGTCTGCTTTTCTCACTTGGGTTACGCCTGTATTGAAGCATCTTAGTCTGGACTGAATATGTATCTTCAGTGCATTTTCATCTCTTCATCTTTGCGCTAAATTCTTCACCTAACTAGTTGGTTTAACCCAGTGTATGATATAATACATATTTATCACATTAACTCATTTTTACTCCCAGTTTCTTTTTTCTTTTTCTTCTTTTTATATATTCTGCTGCCTTGCAATTGCTTCTGCTACTCTACTCCCTCTCTTCTGGGTTAGAGATTCAATCCACGGCTTCAGGCATGCTAGGCAAGAGCTTAATACCTGAATGATTTTGCTTCTTGGTTTCATATTGCTTTTAATGAGTAATATTCACTTATAAATCTCCATGATAAACTTATATCTACTATCAAAAAGTTGGTTTTGCATAGCATACTTTTCTTTTCGTGTGGAGTGAATTCTGCCCCCAGTTGTGAAATACTCAGCTGATTTCCTAAGGACTGGTTAGCCTGATGTACTTTGAGACTAGAAAGGGTCAGTTTCAGCAAAGTCATTTTTCCTCCCCTTCTCCCCCACTCCAGGGTCTCACTTCATAGCCTAGGCTGCCCTGGAATCCTTAACTTCCTGCCTCAACTTCCCAAGATCCTGGTAGTGGATGACAGACATGTGCCATCATGCCTAATTTGTCTCTTCTAGTTAACCTTTATCACTTGCTTACAAGGCCTCTAATCTGGAAGGAGAATTTTTGTTTGTTTGTTTGTTTATAATAAGGCTCTTTGTATACTGCTCAGGCTGGTTTCAAACTCTCCTGCCTCAGCTGCATAAGTAGCTGGCACTATGGGTGTACACCTTGCTGGACTCATATGTTGTGGGATATTTGATCTCATTGTGAAACTCTGAGAATGTGTTAATAAAATTAACCTTGAATTGGGGCGGAGCCAGTGACCAGTTGACAAGAATTAGCCATAGGGAGTATGAAGGACCTATAACAATCTTTTCACAAAAATCTTGGCATTCCAGTTGGCCTCTTCAGGTAAATATTCAACTTCCAGGGATTTGAGTTTTATCTCAGGTAAAACAAAGCGCAAGATGGATTGAGTGTATAGGCCAGAACAGGTAGGAACATTAAAACCATATGTGGTTGACATAGCTATGGATTTATGGGGACATGATTTGTTGTAGCAATAGAAAATATGAATTAAAATTCCTCCAATCTTAGAAACTGACCATAAAATAAAAAATACTTCTGAGAAAATTATTAAAATGTATTATCAAGAATAGTCACTGACAGGTCAGGTGTTTATAATCAGGACACAACAGCTGTTGGTATTTCAAAAGCACCAACGAGAGGTTAACAAATGGTTAACTGACAAACCTGTGTGAGTGGAACAATGAACTTTTGTTGACCGAGTATTCTGTCCTGCCTGTTCCCGCATTCCTTATGTCCCAAAGAAATCACACAGAGGTCTACATTAGTTAAAAACTGACTGGCCCATTAGCTCAGGCTTCTTATTAACTCATAACTTATGTTAGCCCATTATTCTTGTGCTAGCCACGTGGCTTGGTACCTTTTTTGGCAAGGCAGTTACATCTTGCTTGCTCTGTGACCAGGTCAGGACTGCAGACAAAGCTTTCCTCTTTCCAGAATTCTCCTGTTCTCATTTCCCACCTCTACTTCCTGTCTGCTTGTCCCGCCTATACTTCCTGCCTGGCTACCGACCAATCAGTGTTTTATTAAAATACAATTGACGGGCTACAAACGATTGTCCCACAGCAGCCTTTGACTGGAACAGTTGGTACAGAAGCTGGTATATGTTCAAACTCTTGAAGAATTGACCAGTCCTTGGATTTCTCCTATACTTGTCATTAAAATGATACCTGGAAAATGGAAAACGGTAACAGATTTGAGAGCTATTAATAAGGTGATCCAACCAATGGATATTTTACAGCCTGGAATCCCTTTGCCTTCTTTATTATCTAAACAATGGTTTATTATAGTGATTGATTTAAAAGACTGCTTTTTTACTACACCTTTACAATTACAGGATAGAAAAAAATTTGCCTTCATGGAACCCATTTATAATTCTCAACCTGTTAGAAGACACCACTGGAAGATCTTGCCACAAGAAATGTCAAACAGTTCCACTTTGTGTCAATATTTTGTACAATAGTGGTTAAAAATAACTCATAATTAGCTACCCCAATCTATAATTTATCATTATATGGATGCTATCTCTTTGGCTGATTCAGTTTCAGATACCTTATTGTATTAAGTAAATCAATTTTAATGAAGTAAAGAGAATTTTGCCTTGTTGGGGATTACAAATCACTCTTGAAAAAACACAGATGAGATTCTATTAATTACCTAGACCATAGGATAGATTTACAAAAAACATTCAACTACAAGAAGTACAAATCAGGAGAGACCAATTATGAGCTCTTAATGATTTTCAAAATTGCCGGGAGATATCAACTGGCTAAGGCCTACGACTGCATTAACAACTTAAGAGGTCAGTGATTTATTTCAAAACAAGGTGACAAGGGCTTAAATACTCCAAGAAAATCATCAGCTGGGGCTGAGAGAGAATTGGCTCTGGCTGGGAAGAACTGCAGATGTGCATGTGGATCACTTGGACCCAGAACTTGATTCTCTCCTAGTCATTCTGCCTTTCACTCATTCTCCAAAGGAATTTTATGCAGAGATGAGACAATATCTTAGAATGGATATTTTTAACCATACCAACAGAGTAAAAAGAAATTAAAGATCTATGTAGAAACGGTTTCTAAATTAATTCTGAAAGGTAAATTGAGACTTCATCAAATTGCAGAAGGAGACCCAGCAGAAACTATGGTACCTTTTTACTAATGCTGAAATTGCCTCATTAGGGGTAGAAAATAAACACTGGCTAACTTGCAGTAAGTTTTTAGGAGAGATTAGCAACAGACACCCAAAAGCAAGAGAGTTCAGTTTATAAAAAGAACTAATTGGATTATCCCTCATATAATAAAAGGTCCCCCAATTTCTGGAGCCCCTACATTCTATACTGATGCAAATAAGTCAGGAAAGGCAGGTTATAAGTCAGGAAAATAAGTAAAGTGGCTCAAAGCCCTGCCGGTTTAATTCAGTGCTCAAGACAGCTTTCTACTGTTGATAGTTTCTAGGCCTCACCTTCCTGGGACTGCTCTACACTCCAGACTGTTTATGGAAACTGCCTTTCCTGTTACCTGGATGGAAATACGACTGGGCTCCAGCAGAGACTGTCCTCCCCGACCCCTAAGCTCTAAGAGCAGGAAATGTATTCTCATTTGTTGACTCCTCCTCCTCCCTCCTAATTCACAAATTCAGCCTAATGTCTAAGACATTCCCACAGACACAAAACCTTTAGACACAGGACCATACATTATGTCAGAGTCTCTATCTTGTAACTTCCTTCCTTTTAAGCCAGACTCCTGCTAACGTCATGTCTGGGGCCTTTTGTCTTTCCAGTCCTTACCTAACTTCATCGACACCTTTCTTTCCCAACACTTCTTATCTTAATTGCTCCTCCTCCTTCCTTGTCTGTTCAATTCTTGTTTGTCCTTCAAAACTCATTGAAGCATTTTTTCCATCAGGAGCCCAGCCTTATCTCTAGTTGATATGTTCTTGGTATATGATTATTTTCAGAACATTGGTGACAAATTATACCAACCACTTTGCTGAGAGCGTTGCACAGATTATTTTAATGTCTTATGGTGATTGTTTGGGAGACAGTATTATGTACTCCTTTCACAGGTTAGGAGACCAAGCCTCGGGGTGTTGAAGATGCCAGATCTAAGTGTGTAGAGGCCATAAACAATGGAGCCATGGTTCTGGTAAAATCCCTTCAACGATCATGATAGACCATTCATAGACTTTATACTGCGCAAACGCTTGCCCCTGCTCTGTGATTTCTTCCACATGAAATCCTTGCTTTACTCACCCATTGACCACCATAATTTCGGGGAGGAATGGCATTATTCTCACTCTCAAGAGCACGAGAATGACAAATGCTAAGCTTGGCATGGAGAAATTCAAAATCAGACCAGTGTGACAGAGCTTTATAGTCCAAGTTCAATTTTTTGAATTATTATCAGTGAATTCTTTTTTACTTGAAGGTTTTAAAACTGGGGAAGAAGGAGTTGTAAGAATTACTAAGACCATGGCAGAGGGATAGAGTAGGCAACACCTTTGTGGGAGCTTTGAGGAGAATTCAGACCCCAGCACCAGAGAGATTGTGTGGCAGGGTCTGTGAAGAGAACATAAAATGATTTTAAGTGTGTGTGTGTGTGTGTGTGTGTGTGTGTGTGTGTGTACGCGTGCATGCGCGCGCGTGCATCAGTATGGCTTTGCCAGTCGGAGATGCTGAGCTGGTTCTGGAAGACTAGCTTTCCTGCTCCAAGCTCCAAGCTCGTCCAAAGAACTTTCCCACCAGCTGGACGCCCTGACTTCTCCCACGGGTTACCTTCCTCAGAAGTGCCAGAGATCCAGTCAATAAGGGGTTCATGCCTCCTACACCTAGCGTAGGCCTACAGGATATTGGGCCAGGTCCTGGGACACTCCCAATTAGCTCTGATTCATGGACGAGTGTCTTAAATTTTTTAATACTGTTATATACCTAAGTTGGATTGTTGGGCATATAAAATGGTTTTCTATTTATAAAATTATTTGCATAGTTCTAAACACATAATGGAAAATACATGGCATTTGAAGTGGAGATTGATTTTGTATTCTGACAGGCCATAGATCATATTTTCCATACACAACAACCCTGGACATGTGGTATACTGGGGGATCAGTTGAAATATTTCATCTCCTTTGCCCAAAATGATTGGTATGGACGTAGGGACACTGAATGTTAACGGGACCCAAAGTCAACCCAATGACGTAGGCTTAATTTAGCCTTTCTAAAAAAATAGCATTTATTTATCATTCTCTTTCTCTCTATCTATCCCCCCCACTCACTCCCCCATGTGTGTGTGTGTGTGTGTGTGTGTGTGTGTGTGTGTGATCAGAGGACAACTTTTGACAATCAGCTCTTCTCTTTATGGTGGATTCAAGGGATCTAATTCAGTGTCATGTTTGTGTGGCAACCCCTTATACCCACTGAGCCATCTTTCCTGGCCTAGATTAGGCTTTTTAGGAAAAAGACATGATGAGAACTTCAGGGGAGTGGACAAGTGATGTCTGAAGTCCCTTCTGGTTCTAAGAATGCTGTGTATGTGCTAAGAAAAGTCACATCCACCATGAAGAGATGCCAACTGATTGTGTCACTTGGGCACAGCATCTAGCACAGACTGCACGCAGTGACGAGATTTTTCTAGAACATTAGATAATTCAAGTCAGAAGAAATGGAGAGCCATGCACCATTTTTGATAACCAAGCCTGAAATTATACTACTTTTCCTGACTGACTGGTGACTCTGGCTTACTATCCGTCCTCTGGAATCTTGATCATTTATTTCCCTTGCTTTTGCTGTTTATAAAACCTAATTGTTTAGTAAACAATTAATATGTCAAGCAGGTGACAGTCAGCTCTGCAATGACCCAAACAAGCAAACCGACTGACTGTGGGAACCGTACCTCAGACGGTGAGTGAATGGAAAATTATTATGTACAAACTATTTCCAGTCCCCACCCTCTACCTACCAGGCACTTGAAGGCAGAGTTACAGTGCAGACTCTCTCCGCAAGCCTCCATCCAGGTTTCTGCGACTCACTTCCATGACCATCCAGACAGGGGACACAGACAGGTAACACAAGCGACAGCTGCATTCTCTGAGCACAGCAAGAGAAGAAAGTTTTAAAATTCTCCTGGTGAGTCTTTTCTGGAAAACAAGAGATTTCACAATTCTCATTGATAATCATCTCCCAAAGATCTATTGTTAGTTTTAGAAACCTGCTTGAATTCCATGGAATCCCAGTGACCTAAGGCTGTATGACACCACACATAAGCCCTCAGCGAGAGCATTCTGCTATGCAACCAAGCAGAGCACCACCCTGTGACTCACTGCAGACACTGGGGGCTTTTCCTGTTCTGCAAAAGGGCCTACTCTGGAACACTTTTCTTCATCTGCAAGTTCCACTTGACTGTGGCTTGTGACTTTCAGTGTGACTCAGGAAAGGCTTAGAGACATTTGGGAATCACAGCAAATGTCTTTCCCCGCGTCGTCCTGCAGCCTGTGGACTGCAGAAATGCAGCATGGATACCGACAGGCACTGCATGGTCCGTCTTGTGTGGGGGGGCTAAAGAGCTGATCTTGGAGAAGGTGGGGCTCAGCACGAGAGGGGCTGCAAGGAGAGAGAGAGAGTGGAAGATGAATCCCTAAATACACCGAGGAATAAGCTCTTGTGTTCAGTCGGATAGTAGGGTGTTTGTAGTTTACAAAAACTACACCGTATTTGAGAAGCCCTGGGAGGAAAGGGAGGAGCTTGAAGGCTGCAATGAGGGGGAAATGTAACTCTTCTGATTTGATTATTATACATCTTATATGTATATTGAAGCATTGCACCGTAGTGTACCCCACAATTATACACAGTTAGGACTTGTTCATTAAAAACAGAGGTGAATACCAAGAACAGCCTGGAGTAGCTTTTAGTTATTTATGGAAAATGTGTAACAGACTGTAATATAGCATATAAAGGGGAAAACAACAGTTATGCCTAATTTATTTTTTTAGACATTTTAACATTTATTTATTTAGTGGGAGCATGGTGAATACACACCATAGTGCAGGTGTGAAGGTCGGGAACAACTGGGGACTCAGTTCTTTTGCTCTTTCATATGGATTCCGGTGCTCACTGCAGGTAACGAGGCTCGCAATACACACATTTTTACCCTGTGCCTTCTTGCTGTCTCGTGTAACTTGTTTCTTCACAGACAAACCTGAAAACTGAGACTTCCTCAGGTGAGAGAAATTGTTAAGAAGCATCGAGGACTCTCATTTGTGAGTTATTATTCCATGTGAGCATTTGGAGTACATCAACACAGGAACCTAAATTCTTAATTATTGTGTGCAAAGAAGTAAACATTGAGGTGTCATAACTGCCTCCCCAAATCTTAACTTGGGGAAGCAATTCTTCTACATCCGCTTTTAATCCCGCGGCAACTTTTAGAGAAAGAAAATCAGATGAAATGCACCCAGCCACTTCTAATTAAGCAAAGGACAAAAATAATATGCCTTGCTTAACACAAAGGGAACATTTACAATTGGCTCCATATTCCTTTGATGAAAATGAAGACTTTCAGTTGGTCTCTTCATGGGATGTTTTTGGAGATGTATTTTTAAATATGTAGTTTTCTAAGATAAAGGTCTCGATCTAGAAAACCTTGCAAGAAACACCTGAGCCATAATTAACAACAACAACAAACGAACGAACAGAAAATGGGCAGCAGAGCTGTTGAGTCAACTTAGTCATCTTTCATTGAGACTTGCGGAACTAAACTGCTAAGTCAAAGAACTGGTCATCTAGAATGGACGTGCCGCAACTTCCAGAGACCTGGTCATCTAGAGTGGACGTGCCGCAGCTTCCAGAGAACTGGTCATCTAGAGTGGACGTGCCGCAGCTTCCAGAGAACTGATCATCTAGAGTGGACGTGCTGCAGCTTCCAGAGAACTGGTCATCTCTGGAAGAGATGGACAGACTGCATTTTCCAGAAAATTTATGGGTGGATTTCAAACATGGCTTGGGGACCAGAGAGATGACTCAGGGATTAAGAACAGAGGGCACAAGCTTGGTTCCCAGCGCTGACATTAGGCACCTCACAATTTCCTGCAATTCCAGCTCCAGGGCTCTGTTGCTCTCTTATGTCTCCCATAGGTGTCTGCACAAGAGTACACAGACTCTTGCCTACAAGCACATACACACAATTTTTAAAACTTTTCTAGCAAAAGCAGCAACAGCAACAAAAGCCCTGGGACTAGGCATTAACACTGGATGATAACGAGTGTCTTTTGCGATGACTGGGAGACCCTAACCTACTTCAGAGTGACTTCCAAGGAAAACAGAATACAGCAAGGAAACGATAGGCTTGGTTGAGAATTCTGAGGTTTGATAATGGGTGGGAGGTTACTTGTGTAACTTTTAGAGTGCTGGACCCTGTGAGATACAACTAGCTCAGAAGATCGAATTAGCTAGCCATGGTTCATCTTTTAAAAACTCTCCAAGTAAACTTGATGTGACTTCAGGGCCAAGAACTCTCTCAGAACGTTCTACCCATGAAATGAACTGGGTGGATCTAGCTCTAAGGACCTGCCTAGTATACACAGTCAGTGAAATTTGGACACAGAAGCAAAAGGCAGGAAACAAGGGAAAGAGGATTTGGTTACTGATGCTACCACTTCTAACCAGCACTAAATGTGAGTAAGAAGAAGCTTGGTTGAATCCTCACTGCCTAGAAAATACAGACAACACCTTAATTGTTGTTGTTTTATAAGTGAGGAAATGAGACATCACTGATTGAACCGTATCATACCTCATTCTTAACAAATATGGTAGGATGAAATGATATTCCAGCAATGCCCATGTGAAATCTCTGGATTCTGTGACTGTCACCTAATATGTAGGGGAAAGATCTTTGAAAACCCACATAGGGGTCCTAAGAGGAGGAGGCCACCTTAAATTATCCAGGTAACCCCTAAATCCAATGACCAGTGTCCTTTCCAAGAACGGGGTAGATACGAGACAAGGAATGGAAAGGGCACGCAGGAGTCAGTGCGAAGCAGAGGTGGGGCCAGTGTGAGGAGGACACAGCTCCCAGTATCAGGTTGCTGAGTGATTCAGAAGACAGAAGTTACAGATTCTTCCCGAGGCCACCATAAGGGACCAATTCATCTGACGCCTTGGGTTAAGCCCACACATTTGTGGCTACTTTCTACAGTAGTCTTAGGAGATACAAAGCAGGTTTCAGTGGCTGTGGCTTTGCTGCAGAGTTGGGGGACAACACCAAGAAAAGAAGCGTTGAGGGTCACTTGTGGGCAGAAGCAAAGTCCTTGGGAAGTCATGGTGGTGTTTGCTAGCAGTGTTCCTCGAGTCCCCCCTTTACAGGGAGATAGCATGGGAGACATGACTCACAAGACACCCACATACACCCACATACACCCACATACACCAACCAGAGAGAGGGCTGTGATAGTAAGGCCCGTGTGGTAACAAGAACACGGAGCCATGCAGGCACACAGAACTGAAAACACGTTAGTGCTTCCTTTAAAAGGTAAATGGACACCTCGCCTATAGCCATTGCACCCGAAGACATTTAGCCAAGGGGAGCGAAGAGATTTGTCCACAGCAGCTTCAGCTGTTTATACTTAAGAGGAAAATACCTCCTGTGCCCACAAATAGGTACTTGGAAAAGCAAGAGGTTGGGTTGATGAGATGGCTCAGAGGGTAGAAGTTCTTGCTGCCAAGCCTGAGAACCAAAGTATGATGGAGGGAGAGAAAACCAAAATGCTATTGATCTACCCACCCCCCCAAAAAATACTGGTTGTCAACAAAAGTCATTTATGGATATCCTTAGCCACTTTGTTATCAAAGCTATTGTTCTGAGTCAGAATATGTGCAGTGTAATTTCAATTTTATACTTTTTAGATTTTTATTTTCACATAGGTATTTATAAAGAAGAGAATGATCTACAGGGAGAGAAAGTGATGAACGGGTGTCAGGTGGTTGTCTGGGAGTAAGAGGAGGCTGGAGGGAGCTTGAAGGAAGCTCTCGGAGCCATGAAAGTGATAGCACCGTAGTAGCTGGGGGTTCCTGGGAGGAGACATAATCTCAACAGTTCAAAATGTGTATTTTTAAACTTGTAGAGTGTCTTCCTTATTCACAGTGTCTCAAAGAGACTACTAAAAAGAAACTCCGAGCCAGGACTGGTGGTTGACCCAGCACTCTGGGGCAAGGGCAAGGTCACCAGTTTGTTGTGGAATAATCTTTTTGTACGCTGTGAAGATGTGCCTCTGCCAAGGCAATTCTGATTGGTTTATTGAAGACCTGAATGGCCAAAGTGAGGCAGGAGAGGATAGGTGGAACTTCTGAGCAGAGACAGAAACTCTGGGAAGAGTCTGAGAGGCAGGGAATTCGCCAGTCAGACACAGAAATCAGATGCACAGTATGGCGGAGAGGTGGCAAGTCACGTGGCAGAACATAGACAGATATAAATGGGTTAATTTAAGTTATTAGAGCTACTTGGAATAAGCCTAGGATATGGCCAAGCTTTCATAATTAATAAGAAGTCTCCAAGTCATTATTTGGGAGCAGGTAGTCCAAAAAAAGTTCAACTACACTAGTTCAAGGCCAACCAGGGTCAAATAATGAATAGTATTTGGTATATAGTATCTCCAAGCGGGCCTGGGCTAAATAATGAGGCTTCATCTCAGCAACAGCTACACAAAGAAACAGACAAAAGGAAACCGAGGACCTTCAGAGTCGTGTGTATAACAAGAGGAACAGCTAAAGGCCAGCAGCGAGCCACCAGGTTAGCAGAAGGGACCTGAACTGGGCGGACCAGGGAAGGTGCTCTACTTCCGGGTCAGCACAGGAACGGAAGAAGTGGGTAGGTGACAGGAAGCCCCGGGCTTCCCATTTTAACTACATCGGCTGGTTTCTCAGGTCAGGACCATACTGCGTGGCCCATGCTGAAGCTGAGCTCCATCCTTAAGTTGGTCTCCTGGCTGGAGGGGCCCTTGCTCTATGACCAAGCAGGCATGACCTCAGTCAGATGCATGTTTCTGCCTCCATCATGGCTCAGGCTCAGCCCTGACTGGGGAGCACCTCTATATTCTTTGACTGAAGCCGTTCATCCCTTCCGGGCCTTCTCGAGACCAGAAGCCCCAGGAGCATGGATGGCTCCCCCACTCCAGCTTCGCCAGGAGACTTTGCTTGTCTTTGTGTCGAATGTCTGTTTATTTCCAGAAACATCTCCAGACCCGCTGTGAAAAGGGTTCTGTCTTCAATATCTCTGAAAATAGCAAGACAGTTGTTTCCACTTTCCTACTTGAAAACGGTCTCATGTTCATAAAGGAAGCTTCAATTAAAACATTGGAAAGCAGGAAAAAGGAAAGCATTGTTTTGTGTTCTTCCCACTATTCAAATGTTAGGGAAAATAACTTTCTAATTCCCCCTTCTTCTTTTCTATTTGAAGGCTTTTGAAACATTGTGCATTTGCTGTGTGTGTGTGGCTTTACTTCCCCTTTCTTCTCTTATAAGCACACACTTTGGCATTATCCAGTTTTTATAAGTGTTATCTTCACGGATTGTATGACATCCCACCGAGAGGACGTGCCATTGTGTGTATATGCGCGTGCGCGTGCGTGTGCATGTGCGTGCGTGCATGCGTGTGTGTGTGTGTGTGTGTGTGTGTGTAATTGAAAATAGTTTCTTCTCTGGTTCAATACAGCCCAACCACAGTTCCCCTCCCTTCTCCGCATTGTCATTACCTGTCAGCTTGATGCAGCCAAGAATCAACTGAAACGGCCTCAGCTGAGTTGCTCTCAAGCTGGCCTGTGTGTTGTCTGTGAGGGGGTTAGCTCACACAGGAGGGCCATGCCCACTGTGAGAGGCAGCATCCCCAGGCAGGTAGTCCTGGACTGTGTCAGAAAGCTAAATGTTGGTGTGAGGCGCCCAGAAAGAGCCAATAAGCAGTTCCCCCGGTGTTCTTGCTTCGAGGTTCCTGCCTTGAGTTCCTGCCCTTCCTTCCCTCTGTGATAAACTGTGATCTGGCAATGCTAGCCAAATAAACCTTCTTCTCCCCTTGGGTCAGAGTATTTTCTCACACCATCAAAGAAACCTAGGACAGCCTTGTCGGCAGAAAGCCTGAGAAAGTTAGACATTGATTTCATGTAAGAAAGATGGTTATTCAAGTTACAAAAGGAAGTCAGATATGTGGTTGTTCCCGGGCCTGGCTCTCAAAGACCAGCATGCACTATTCCCTGGCTTCTGTGGTTTTTGACCATAAACTGGAGAGCTATTTCACTGATAAAGGTTCCTTCCAGCTTCAAGATCCTGCGTTCTGTGATATACTCCTCTGAGTTTGCTGTTGTTGTTTTTGTTTTTCAAGAGAGGGTTTCTCTTTGTAGCAGTTTTGGCTATCCAGGAACTCACTTTGTAGACCAGGCTGTCTCAAACTCACAGAGATCTGCTTGCCCCTGCCTCCTAAGTGCTGGAATTAAAGGCGTGCGCCACCACTATCTGGTTCTTAAACTGTGTAGGTGATTGCATGGATGCTGCGTGATAGAATTAGAGGGAGGAGTCACATGAAATTTGGCAACAACCAAAAATCAAACACACAAGCACAAAATATTACTCCAAAATCAAGGCGTTAAGCATCCAGGGTGTTTCTGGCGGCCCTCGGCCACACTGTGGTACAACATTCACTTCTTCAGCTCGGATTGAAATGTGCATCCCCCTGTGTTGCTCTACGTACAGTGTTGTGTTCTGAAAAAGGAAGCCCGAATGTTTTCCTACTGTTGTTCTTTAGCATGTAGGTATCACCAGGGTAGCCTTCTGTATTCAGGGCCACTTCAGAGTGGTTGGAAATTTTGTCCCAATTTAAGCCAAAACTCATTGAATGATTTTAAAAAAACATTAACAAATCAAAGAACAATTTTAATATAACCTAAGGCTACCCTGGTGATACCTGGGATGATAAGCGTGCACAACTGTGCCTAGATTTTTATGTGGGTGCTGGGATCAAGCTTGTGTCCTCCTGCTTTGTACAAGACTTTACTGAGTGGGCTGTCTCACCCTTGCTCCTCTGAAGTGAAATGCCTGATTTTGACCATGCAGGCTCTTTGCCAATCTATTCATCCCTAAAACACCTAAAAATTAGCAAGCGGGTGCCCAATGAGGTCCTTAGCACTTATTTGAACTGAAGTCACCAGAGTTCACCTGAATTCATTTCAGAAGGTTCTTCTTTGTTGGAAATAAGTGGTTCCAAAACTCTTACCTGTATTCTGCAGACCCACCCAGGATAGTGATAAGGGGCCGCATGCCAAGCATTAAGCATGATCCAAATCAAGTCATGCTTGGTGGCACACCTGTAATCCTATTGCTCAGGATGCTGAGGCAGGAGGATCAGACAGTCAAGGTCAGCCTGGGCTACACAGCAAGAACCTGTCTCAAGTAAAGAAATACCCACCTAAATCAACACGGTGAATCTCAGTTTTAAAGGTGACACAGAATCTACCAACAGGAAAGGCTGGGGGTAAAGGGTGACAATAATATCTCGTTATCATCGACGATTAGAAGTGCTCTTCAGGCTTGAAGGGGCTGCTGAGAATTACACGGGAATGACTGGATTCATTCCGCCCTTATGGCATTAACTCTGCAAGATTGTACAACTCCAAAAACAACAGGAGAGAGAGACTCCTGCCTGACTGTCTGGAGCCCCATAAATACCTCGTTAATTAAAAGGTGCGGGTCATTAGCATGGGTCTCTCCTATTACCTACATTCCCCCGAGTGTAATTCCCATCAGCTCCGGCGTGCGAGGCTACGCACTCTGCTTCATTTGAGCCTTTCATTCATTTATTCCAAACAACGATTTCTATGTGATACCTACTGAAGAGTGTATGATAGGAAGGGCGAGTTTCTTCATTTCCCTAGGGAGAGCAAACCTAGCCTTAACGTGACCACCGTTTTCAGAAACTCGAGATACAGGACACATAATGCTTACAAGTAAAGCAGCACACGGGGACTCTCTATTCAATCCACAGCCCCTGTGCTTTCTTGACTCAGCAATTACAAACATCATGTAACCTACAATACGGCTAGAATAACACCCAAAAGGGTGATTTTAAATAATTTTAAATAAACATTTTAGCAAATTGGAATTATATTTATTATAAGAAAAGAAAAGCCTCATTTTCTTTTCTCTTTAGTTTCTTCTTTATTAAAAAGAAACTTGGGAAAGATGAATTCTGAAATTCCTTTGGAAGTAAATTAACTACTGGGGACAACCTCTTCAGTTAACAGGACCTTAAGAAAACCACGTTTAAAAGATCCTTCTTAACTTTGCCATGTGAGTTCAAAATTTATGGATAAATTTACATTTGAGTTGATTTAAATGACTAGAAACAATATAAGCTTATTGATTCTCAACATGCTTTAAAGAAAAAATAATTCAATACTCCCCCTGCTCTGTGGACTTAGAAATGTCTCCATCTGCCACAATGACTCGCAGCATGTCTCCTCATTCAATTACTGAAGGTACCTTAGGGTAGGAATTCATTCACTCAGGAGAGCTATTGATCAACAAGGAAGCAGGGAGCCCATTCATTCGGCTCACTCATTCAATATATTTATGCTTCCGATGAGCCGGGTGTGCGAGAGGGAAGTATTTAATTACAGATCTTCACAATACGATCAGAGACTCCGGGAAGTCACTATAAAACCTTCTGTGGCATACCCTCCGCTGATTTTAGCTCTCAGAAATAATTCCGGTAATTTGAATTGCTTTTAGACATATAACTGTGTCCCTCTCTCCACACCATCAATAATTGTTTACGGCAAAACCTCTTACACGTAAAAAGCTGCAAAAGATTTGCGGATCAATAAAATAAAGTCCCCACAGTCAAAGAGTTTGCCCCGGGTCAGAGGGGAGCTGGTGAAAGTGGATAATAGCACTAACAGGGATTAGAGACTGCAGCAGGTGTCAGAGGGTCAGCCAAAGCTCTGGGAGGAGAAAATGACTTCCCCTCAGGGCTGACTGTCACTCATTAGATTGCCCTCACCCCATACTCTCAGCCCTCAAACCCATGTGTTTTGGTTAAACTCTCAAAATCAGATGCACATCCCCTCCTTACCATTGCACAATAAGGTGTTCAAATAAACACTTATTGATTGAATGACTAAGTGAATAACTTAGCACTTGACTTGGGTCTCCAAAAGTTCGGATGAGTCACAGGGGAAGGTGGGGGGATGGTGCACCTGATGAGAGAAACCGAGGCAATAGCGGATCGTCATTCAAGTCTATGTGCCTGTTCATTTGCAAATTACTTGTGACATATTTCTTATATCTCGTATATAGTTATGTCAGATATGTTTCATCCACTACCATTTCCTCTTCCTTTCTTCAGACCACACATCGAAAGTCTTACTTCCTTTGCCATTCTTATAAACTGAAAGCAAATGCTTTGTCCTCTCCTGCTACTTAGCAAATACTGGCCAACATAAATTATAACATCCACATCTCAAACTTAGCACATAAATGTTAGGAACTTTTCATAAATATGAGAGGTAGAGTCATCTTACAGTTTATCAGATACACATTTGGGTGTTGGGTTGTGTGTGTGTGTGTGCTAAAATTGCCCTAGGGCGCAGATCAAGACTGAGTCACAGGATGACTTAATACTTCTTTTTCTGTGGTGCAAACATGCAAGATAGGCTACAGGGAAAGAAAGCCTACAGAAGAGTATGGATCAGTGTCTGACGTTCAGACTCCACGGGGTCTGATACACACGTGGTCTGTAACACCCTCTTATCCTGTGGATCTCATACACATGGTCTGTAACACCATGGGGGTCTCATACACACGTGTTCTGTGACACCATGGCGTCTCATACACACGTGGTCTGTGACACCACGGGGGGTCTCATACACACATGGTCTTTTACACCCTCTTATCCTGTGGATCTCATACACATGGTCTGTAATACCATGGGGGTCTCATACACACGTGGTCTGTGACACCATGGGAGTCTCATACACACGTGGTCTTTTATACCCTCTTACCCTGTGGATCTCATACACATGTGATCCGTAACAGCACAGGGGTCTCATACGCATGTGGCCTGTAACACCCTCTTATCTTGTGTTTACTCTTTAATGGGACTTTAAGCATTCTTCTGGGAATGGAAAATAAAATAGGTTCATTATAGGAGTAATGGGTGAATGTTTAATTCTCTGAAAAGAAAAAAGTTTAGATAAAGTTTTCTGAGAGGCCATGTTTGAACTTGGGAAACAAAAATCAAGATGAATCACTGTGAATTGTAATCAGGCATGATTCATTAAACAAATAGAATCATACATGTTTATTTTATAACCTCAGGGTCATAGATTTTGGGTACGATATTAATTTGCTGTTAAAAATCTTGGTGTTTATATTGCCCCTAAAATGAGAAGTCATCAGAAGAGACCCAAGGAATGAATTCATTTGCTCCTAGACATCTTACAGGAATGGGATTCTTGGGATCAGTAGCTCTTCAGCCTTGACGGGGGAGAACTCAGAGTCACACCGAGGCTGGAGGGCACTGAGAATCAGGGCCCCACCGAGGCTGGAGGGCACTGAGAATCAGGGCCCCACCGAGGCTGGAGGGCACTGAGGGTGGGCACTGTGCATTTTCATCCAGCACATGCTGCTGCTGCTGCTGTCAGAGCCCATACTGGGAACTGCTGCTTCCAAGCCTTCTTTGTAAAACAGTCTTAATGAAGGTGGCAATGAAGACCTGCAGAACACATAAAAATTTATGAATTTCTCCTCCAGGTTATCTCTCATTCCAGACGCCCATATGTGTCCTTTCGACATGACTTGCTACTTTAACTTCTGCAAAAGCGATGACAATTTAGGCTGTGCCTGAACAGAGTCAGATGGAGAGGTCGTTTCCACATTTTGGTATTTCACAGAATTTGAGGCCTGAGAAGGTTGCTACCAATTCTGTGGTGTCCACCAGGCTTGGAGAGCAATCCTCACTGGAGAAAGTGACCGGGGTTCAGCCTAATCCATCGGCTTAGCACGGGAACAAGAGACGTATAATTGGCTCCTCATGTCAGTGGGCTCTATAGCTAGGGTGCCAATCATACAGTGCTCAGAAATACTGGGGGAAATTACATGTTCCTGAAGATGCGATTACACGTATGGACATTTTCTTACCCTCAGTCTCTAAACAATACATCAGTGGGGACTGCCTACCAAGCTCTTATGCCGCATTAGGCATTATAATTAGCTTTGAGATGATTTAGAGAATATGGGAGGATATTCACCTATGCAAAATATGTGTGTGTATGCGCCATACATTTTATACAAAGGAGTTGGACATCCATGGATATTGGCACCAAGGGAGAACAACCATTCCAGTTACTGGCCGACAGCTGTAGTTGCAAAGTGCTCCATACAGTTAACACAAGGCTTGCACCAACGAGTCAACATTCCACGGCACAGTGATTTTTAAAATGTACCATGAGAGAAGTCTCAGAGCTTCACGGAAGAGACTCCTGTATCCAAATAAGAAGGACCTGGCATGAGGGATGATTAATAATCAAAATGCATTTGTCAAGTGAATTTAGTAGAAACCAGATGCTCGGTGAAACAAGAAAAGCTGACTTCCAAATTGCTAATTAAGTCATTATGCAAAGAGGACCCTTCCATCTTACTTAAAGTTTCTTCCACTTGTAAACAAATGGCACTACTTAGCAATTTTTATTAATAGAGTTTCTGTATATACAATACCACTTTTAAGTTTAACATCTTATTACTCAAGCGCCTTGTAAAGCATGTAATAAACACCCCAATTATAAGGAATATAGAAACGCCACAGCAACCTTGCAAATCGGTATGAAAATAAACCAGGCCCCAGAAAGTTTCAGTCACTCTGCCACCCACCAGGAGGTTCACATGGAATAAAATAGCGAAAATGTTATTGTTTCCAACCTGTTTGGCGTGGCTGCCACTCTCGGAGGTCTTTAGGCTTGCTCAGAAGCAAGGCAAGGAAACCTAGCCACAGAGGTATGTTTTAAACTTAGTTTAAAACATCTAGTTTTTCCACTCAGATCCACTCTGGGTATTAACTGGCCTAATACCATGCCTAGGTGTCTCTTTTCTAGGCTCTGAGAAAACCCTCTGACAAAAGTTATCGATAGACTCTGGAAAAATAGTCAATAAATATTTCGTGTGTGTGTGTGTGTGTGTGTGTGTATGGGGAGGGCAGGTGTGCAAATGCCACAACAAATGGTGGTAAGAGAACACGGTGGAAGAGTCCACTCTCTCCTTCCACCATGTGAGTACTGGGGATCGAACTCAGGTCATCTGATGCTGTGGCAAGCCCCCTTTACCTGCTGTGCCATCTCACGGGCCCCATGTAGATTTTCTAAAGCACTGTTCAGGTTCTTGGTGACCTTTCTTCAGAGTGCTGATTGTCCATATATCATCACAGGAATTTCGAACATAAACAGGCACATTCATCCCTGTTGGGAATGTGTTTGGGTTCAGTAGAAATCTCTGGGGCTAGAGTGGCGGCTGAGCAGCCGAGAGAAGCTGCTGCTCCCATACAGAAGGACCCGGGTTCAGATCCCAGCACCCACGTGGTGGCTCACAACTGCCTATTAACTTCAGTTCCAGGGCACACAACACCCTCATCTGTCCTCCAAGGGTGCTGGCACACATACGGTGGGTGCACATAAACCTGCTCAGGCTCATGCACATACTTATGAATTACGTTAAAAATCTACACAAACCTCTTACCCTCAGTGTAAAGAAATCACAACGTGTCATTAATGCAAGCGTTTCTTCCAGAGAAAACCCATGAGATTATTGGCACCTGGTGCCCTTAATGCATTCAATCCCCAAACTTCTGTCTTCAGACCTAGCACCCACAGACTCTAGAGCCTTCTGCGTTTGCCATGCACTCTGCAGCCCTGCCGCACCTTGCTTGTAGCCCCATAACCAGTAATTCTTATAAAAACTTTGGCAGTCATGCCCCGTTTCTCATTAAGACTTAATAACAGTGATCTACACTAAGGGCTCGCCATTCTAAGGCATCATTACTTGGATAATATATGCTATTAAGAATTATCACAAATAATTGAAACTAAATCACACTTGTAAAAACGAAAGGTACAAATTCCATCTTGAAGTGTGGCTCTCCCAGACACAGTGATGTCTCAGGCCTGCAAGGGGCAAATGAGTGGGAGAAATCAACAGCAAAGCGCAGTTTCGCTTGCCTAGTTCTTTCGGTTAGCTGAGTTCTGCTTTTAGTTTCTATTCACTGATTCTTAAATATATTGTGAACTTTTACTAGATGACATCTTAATAATCTTTATTCAATGATGTGCAAAGCTCTCTATTCTTGCTAGAAGACAGTGCTCACTTTCTTCCACATGACAGAGTTGAAGACGGTGGTAGCGGCATAGGAAGGCCACATGAGGGACGAGGAGGCCACCTGAGGGACGAAGAGGCCACGTGAGGGACGAGGAGGGGAGCTCATGATTGCAAGCTATAAGCTATATAACTTTGCAATGGTGACAAGGGACGTCCAGTTCCCTAGTAATGCCAGTCACAGACAGTGTGCTTGGAAAGCTACCCAAGTACCATTTCAGCTTTAGGACCATGTAGGTGTCCATGGGCCCGATGACTTACCTGAAGGCAGAGAGAGCTTCGGTGGCACTGTGGTTGGAATGCAGATAGGTCTGACTCAACCCTTGTTGCCCCCCATAGCTCTGTGCTCTGCAGGAGGACACAGACTCAGTCACTGGACAATGTGGGGACTCTTTCTGCTGGTTCGGAAGTTACTTCTCCCTACTGCAGCAAGTCTAGGCAACGTCCCATCCACAGAGGAAAGCAGCCTAGAGTTCTGTGTTCCCAGAGGGCAGTCTGGGAGGTTTGCACACGTGTTTTTCCCCTGGAAGCTTCTCTATTGTTGCCACGCCACGTACTGCCTCTCGGTTAGAGACAACACTCAGCTACAGATTAGAGAAAAGATAGCAATGCTATCCCAGGCCATCCTGCCTGTCAAAGGGCTTTGCCGCACTGCTCCAGATGGACAGACTAATATTCCGGTGCCATGGCAAGGGACTGAGACAGCCAAGGTTGTTTCAGTTTGTCCCCCCACCCACCCAGACCCCTTAGTGGCCAGTGTTTTAATGGGGAATCTATGTGCATTCAGCCAAGACCCTGGGAGAAGCTACTTCTTTGGAGATGAGCTGGAGCAGGCTGTATATCACCTGACATGCTCTCTCTCATCACACTCACCGACAGGAGGAGGGTGCATGCAGCAGATCTCCACAGACACCCACGAGGAGAGCAGGGGTGAGGATCACTGTGCTTTCCTGAACAACAATGCAGATGGCCATCTAATAGAGAGCCGCCCCATGAGTGCTTTTTATCCTGAGGCTATAGGCCACTCTGGCTGAGATAACATCAAGAAATAGCCAGGGATAGGGAGATAACTTAGTGGTTAGAATTCTCGCTGCCAAAGTTGAGGACGGGAGTTCGATTCCCAGCACCCATGTGAAAAACTGGGCATGATGAATACCTGTAATCCCAGACCTCAGGAGGTCTCCTGGGGTTCACCGGCCAGCCAGCCTAGCCTCATCACTGAGCCCAACATTTCAGCGGAAGACCCTGCCTGAAAAACAAGGAGGTTAACTTCTGGACATGGGGACACACGGACGGACACGGACACACACACACACACACACACACACACACACACACACGAGAGGGAGGGGGAGGGAGACAGCGACAGGAAGTCAGAGAGATAGAGAGAAAAAGACAGAGAGAGAGCAATAAAAAGTCAATGTCCCCCGAGGCTGGTTGATTTTAGGAAGATTTTGCCCTCCCACATTCTTTGCTAAGATCTGAGTTCTGGGGCATCTTAGAAGGCTTGGATGCTTTGTTAACTCACCTTTCTTCAGGGGGTTTCCCTGAGTTTTATGCAAAACCCTCAGTATTTTCCACCACCCAGTTACTACAGAGTAACATTCAGGTCAGAAGGGTGCTCGTTCCTTTTATGAATTAATTTGTCTTCCAGTCCCAATGTCTTCACACGCCTTGTGCTCACTGCTACGCTTCAGCCATCAGTTATATCCCATATGCCCATTTGAGCAGGCCTTTGTGGCTGTGTTTCTGCCTTCTCAGAAACCATTAAAAGACTTCCATTTTCTATTTGCCACCATGAGAACTCCGTCCTTTATTTTTAAAAACTTCAATGACGATATAACTAGGGGAGAGGAAGCACTCCTTTAGAGCATAATTCCAACTAATCGATGTAGGACGAGTGATTGAGATGGAAAATTGCCGTTTGGCAAGCACCACAGTAAGTAATTATATACGAGAAGCATGGGCGATGGATAAAATTAGTGGGCAGAAGTCTAATGAGGAGGAAGATACTTGCACAACCGCCACGTCCAACCTCATAGGAAACTTATTAATTATACAGGAAAAGTAGTTACACTTTAGTGGGGAAACCTGTCCGATACCACCACAGCTAAGTGATCAAAGCGAATGGCATTCTCAGCACAGCATAGAGTACAAAGAAAACATCATATCCATCCCACGGTAATTCTTGCAATGAATTTTTTTTCTAAATTTATTCAAGAGGGCATACCAGACAAAAACAAATTTGAGGGGCACTCTACAAAACAACCAACCCTCTACCCGGGTCACAAAGAACAAGACGAACTCAGATTAGAAGCAGGTAGCACTGTGACACGTGAAGGCCACTTATGATCTGGAATTGAGTCCCGCAGAAGAATACGACCAGGAATGGGACAAATGGGAAATGCCAAATAGAATCTGTAGATGAACAACAGAACCACAATATGTTAATTCCCTGGTTCTGCCAAGATCGCGTTAGATGTTAACACCTGAAGCTGGGTAAAAGGCCTTTGGGGGATTCTCTTACTGTATTTCCACTTTCTGAAAGTCACACATTACTTAAAGATTTAAGGTTAAGATGATATTTTAACTTCCTCTAAAATTCAGTTCAGGACTTTACCTTCCTAAAACCTGTCTGTAAAAACTTCAAAGCACACAGTGTCCCAGGCAGAGTGTGATTTCAGGTGTGGCGGTGACTGAATAATAACTGATTGACAAGCATCTCTTGATCGTCTGCTGTGCCCTAGGAATGACACCAGGCACCAGGACTGCATGGCTGGATGTGTGCGCTTCAGTGCTAGTAAGATGCCTTGCTTCTCTTACCTGGGAAGATCCTAAAAGATCGATTTAATGGTTCTTGGCGTTTTCCCGTGGGATGCCTGAGACAATGGCGCTTGTATAGTACTCCCTTCGTAAACAATGTATTAGATAATCTAGTGGCTGTTCTATGAAGAAACACGCCTAAATCAGGCTGTTGTAGGTTATCTTTCTTTGATGTGAGGCTGCTCCACCAAGATTTTTCTGTGTCTTGTCCTTCTGCTCATGACACTGTGGGAACACACCGATGTCCCCGCCTTTCTGGGCTCCGTGGAAACACTATGATGTAAAGATACACTTTATCTATGACCGTGAGCAAGCACTTGGCTTCCTGCCTCCTTTATTCTGCCTCTAAAATGGGAATACTGATAAGGCTTTGTCAGAGCTGTGGCATGCCTCTTTCCCAACTCTAAGTACAAATTACCCCTAATTGAGATGAATAGAAGCCTAGGTCCTTGTAGGAACCTCCTTCAGGAAAAGGCAACTCTACTGTCATGTGTTAAACTATCGGGACTCAGCCACACATTCTTCTGGGTAAATTGCAGCTGGGACATGGCTCGTTTGATCCCCAGAAAGCTTCCTCTAGAAAGGAAATAAAATCGTTTTGCTTTCAACCTCATCATCACCCGAGATAAACAACTCAGACTGTGCAGGTCTCAAACAACATCACAGTAGTGTGGAAGATACACGTTCTTCAACAACGCTGGAATAAGTTGTCCATCTTACAGATATGGGAAAAAAAGATGTGTTGTGCCATCCTAGCGTGGTTTGGGAGGTATTGCCAATTCTGCTCTTCCTACTTTGTCTTGGGTTTGGCCTGATGACTGTTCCTAGGACAGCCAGCCTGCCCATTGTACACTGTAACACCCAAACTATAATCATCAATGGT
Organism: Arvicola amphibius; assembly: GCF_903992535.2. Classification (NCBI taxonomy): domain Eukaryota; kingdom Metazoa; phylum Chordata; class Mammalia; order Rodentia; family Cricetidae; genus Arvicola; species Arvicola amphibius. The sequence continues at coordinate 5,491,288 of NC_052059.1, forward strand.
TTCTCTGTTACTGTCTGCTGGGAAAGATTTAGTGTTTAAAAGGAGACCTGCTATGCTATAGCATAGGTCTTCAGAACTGACCTAAAATTGGTAGTTTAGGAATAAATAGCTCCTACTGCCTGAACCAAGGTATCAGTGTTAAAATGTTAAAAACAAAACACTAGAAATAAATAGGCCAGAGTTTGCAAAAGAGGAGCCTGCAGAGTTTAAAATGGCATGTGAGTGTCTGTGGGTAGAAGGACTGCAGTAGGTGACACATGGGGGCTACAGCACATGATACATGGGGCTGCTGTCAGAAGACCCCAGGCAAGTATGCATAAGATGGTCACATTCAAAGCAAGTATGGTCATGTTCCCATTGTGGGAGCTCCCGGTAATCACCTGAGACAGACATTCAGAGATGAGTGTGTCAGGAGTTGTAATAGAAGAGGAAAATCCAGAGATTTTGCTGCTCTAGGAGGGGAGCAGAGAGAAGAGTCCTCCGAGGACTGAAAACTAAACAAACATATGCATGCTGTGGCTGCTGATAATAGAGACTTGAGCTGCAAGAGGGGGACTGGCCAGTTTAAAGAGACAGCACTCAGCATAGTCAGTGTAGGGGAAAGGGAGAGAACACTAATCCAGTTAACACCCCAGTGGAGGCTGAGATGCCGCTTGCCCTTGGACCCGGGATGAGTCCCTTATCAGTGGGAGAGAAGGTGGAACACCCATCAAATCTCCCTCCAACTGATGGAGACAGACCAGCTGAAGGCAGACTGTGAGAGGAGAAAGAACCTCTGTTGTGGGAGGCCACTTGCTCATTTTCCAGCCACCCAGACTGTGTTAATTACATCACTTCTTGGCCTATTAGCTCTAGCTTCTTCTTAGGTCTTACATCTTAAATTAACTCATTTCTATTATTTTATATTTTACCATGAGGCTCGTGGACTACTGGCAAGGTTCCAGCTAGCGTCTTTCCCCTCTGGCGGCTCCATGACTTCTTCCTCACTCTGTCTTCTTTCTCCCAGCACTCAGTTTAGTTTTCCCTGCCTACCTCTATTCTGCTAAGCTGTTGGCCGAAAGCAGCTTCTTTATTCATTAACCAATAAAAGCAACACAGACAGAAGAACCTCCCACACCAAACCTCTTTAAGTAACTGAAAAATAAGTAATGAAAACCCAACACCCAATACCAGATGCACATGCCCGATACAATGCAGGCTCCAGATATTCTGCTCCTATAAATAACTCCTTAAAAAGTGGTGAAGCTGGCACATATTTGAGGTTAATTCACTCACCCCTACTGACCAAGCTTTCCAATAGTAAGATAGCTAGTGGCCTTTGTGCATGAACTTGAAATATCCCAGAGGATGTGTCTTCTGCCATCTAGCCAGGAATTAAAGATGTATCAAGAGCGTAATGTCACCTTAAAATGCTTCATGAGGAGCTGAGTGTTTCTCTAATTCATAAGTCTTAATTCATAGTGCGATTGTTTATCCGTCTAAAGGGACATAGGAAGCTGTAAATGCGAACCTTGGTGGCTCAGTATGACGCGGTGCATTCCACGGGTGTCCTTGCAGGAGCTGGTTAGGGGCAGTGGAGAGTGAAACCGGCCGCAGCCCTTCCTGTGGAGTTTCTAAGGGTTGGCTCTGAAATGCGGAGGTTTCTAGTACCCTTTGTTTCTTCCACCAGCAACCCTTCTAGTCAGGATCAACCCGCACAGAATATGGTTTGGGGGAGTACATTAGGGGTTGCAGAGCCCACGTTGTAAACAAGGGCTTCTGTGCAAACATACTGCTGAGAGGACAAGAATCTTAGCTTCATTGGGCTGATCAAAAGCAATACCGAGCTTTGGGAAGCATAGTGAAAGTGGCCTTCCCAGTCACTGCAGGTGAACATACCTTGACATGTGGGGCACACAGAACTGACACTAGATTCTCTTGGACAAACCACTCACTGTATACAACTGAACGCTTCCACAGTTGGTTCCTTCAATCTGATGACCCCCATGGTCCTCAGGCAAAGGGAAAGTACTTTGGGAATAAGATCTCAGCAGCTTGATGGTTAAACAAAGCTGTGATGTCACCACCTGCTCCACCAATCAACACCTAGCAGGGAACTTCTTGGTAGCATTGGCCCCACTTCCAAAGTTTCCTTCATGTTTTCCTGGAGTTTGGTAATTAAATGGCTGAGGCCTTTTGGGTCCTCCGGTTATCACTCAGGTACTGCTCTGTTATCCTGAGATTCTGGCAAGTGTTTTCAGCCTTTTGTGGAGTTGTTCGAAAGTGGGATTTATGAGGAGCTGGAAATGGTTCGGATGATGTTCTCATACTAACTGAGTTCTTTCTGGAGAAATGCCTAATGAGAAGAAGCCCAATCTTTGACATGGCAGAATAGCGCATACAGCCAGGATCTGAGGTATTAACTTGAGAATTGAAATTCTTCCCAGAGACTAGGGTCATGGGGGCAGAAACCACATCATTAATGACATCTATAAATAAAGAAATTATTAGTTTCAGACAGTTTATGTAAAATTAATTCTTGTGAGAAAATAAGGGGAATGCTTAACCACATTAACCACTGGCAGTAAGGAAATGACGGCCATGCCGTGACGCCCGTCATTGTGAGATCTGGCCTTTGAAATGACGTGGTAACAGGCACGCCTTACACTTACAGAACACTTACAGCTTCAGAGACTAACTTGGTGAATTCTCATGCCAGAGCAACTTAGACTCAAAATTGGCTTCAACTCAGTGGCAATACGCATTGAGAACGAAGTTTAGCATTGGTGAGCCTCAGTTTCCTCATTTGTAGGAAGCTGAAAGACTGCTGTAAAATGTCATGCATTAAAGGGGCTATTTCTAATACCCCAGCTTCTATCTCCAATACCACGGGCAGTTGCTCAAAACTAATTTTCCTCTATTTGGGGAAAGTGGATGGGTTTAAACAGCTTTGGGGAACTAAATTTGAATGAGTCAATGGGCAAAACAGTATTCCAAATGTTTTTGGTTCCATTAGAGGGAGGGACATGGCAGCCCTAAAAGAAAGAATGTCTTTAGCATCTAGACAGAGAGTACGAATTGTTTGTTCCTCTACCATGACGGGTGCTCCGTTTAAGGAATACAGTAGAAGCCCCGTTCAGGAAATCTTTGCATGCCCCAAGGCTTGATCAGAGCCTGAAGCTGGTAGGTGCTTATTAAACATTTGCTGAAGAAATGGATGAATAAATGACCCCCAACACCAGGTAGCATGTCTCTCCCTTAGCCTTTCATTCAGGTGACCTCTACGTTATACTCAGTTCTTTGAAAAATTAATTTCTTATCTTTCTCTTGGGTTTCTCTAATACCTTGCGACAGATGGGAAATAGAACGTTCTCATCTAGACTGACGAGGGGTCCTCGTTTTATTCTCTGTAGGCGTTCCAGGGCAGAGCTGTGGCTCTCTCAAGATCTCTGGATCTTCTAGCTCTGCTGGCTGAGATGCCCTCTGTGGAGAGTCTGGTATGCCCCTGGCTCCTAATCAGGTATTAAGGACACCTTACCTTCTTCTGTGGTCAGCTCAGTGGGCACCTAGGAATGTCTCATTGGTAGAATCAGAAGCAAACGAACGGACTGGGCCTGTTTTCTAACTTACCTCTAACAGTTAGGGCGGAAGTGACAGCCCTTTCTATGCCATTTCCTCTTGTATACTGTCCAATTTAAAAAAAATTAGGAGACATGGATGTCTGTGTTTTTTCTGGCCTCAAGTGCAAGGTTGTCTCACAATGTTGTTTGAGAGACAAAGAGAAGAAAATACCCACAAACAAAGTAATGGAAGAATATGTCAACTTTAGCAACTTTTTAAATTCGTTATTTTAGCATTTTTACAGTCTCCTACCAGTTTCTTCCACATACTATCTATCTAACAGAAAAGAAACAACCATTTACAGCCCAAAATACACTTAAAAGAAAGTAGATGGTGGGAAGTCAACTCCACTTCTTCCTTGCTAAGTAGTCCTCTTCAGGGGTGTCAGTCTTTAGTACAAGTCATCAGACATTAGGGGCGAGAGGAGCAAACATCACATGACATTTGATCTGTTCTCCACAACACAACAGGGGCTTGGTCACTGTTTCAAAGGAGCTTTGCACTTGTTAAACATTCCATTTACATAACTTGTCATAGGTCTGCATGTACAAATGTGTGATTTTGCATGCATTTTCAGATTGAAAACCTTGAAGGGTTCAGCTCCTGGGCACTCAGGTCCTTGTCGGTGGAAGGGTTCCTTTAAAAACCAGCAACTACAAACGACGTTGAATCAGGCATTTTTAAAGCAAGGCTCAGAACAAGCAGTGCTGTTTCTCCTCATTTTTTCCATTTGAGGATTGCATATAATTAATATTTTTTAAATTGGAAAATGTGCTGCCTCATGGACCACACTGAGATGGTGCCCTTTGGAATTTGGGAGAAAGCAGACAAAAGCCCTTTTAAAAATGTAGGGCATGGCACATGGGAATGAATGTATAGTCCAAAACATGTTCTACAGAGAATGCACCAGATTTTCCAGCGTTATGACCTATCTAATTCAAGGTTACAGTTTTCAAGTATATGAAAAGGTTGAGAATCGTGTTTTGGGAAATACCCAGTAGCTGATGTTTTATGATATGTTTTTTAAGCTGTCATTCACAGGGCAGTTTCGACAGGTTCCAAGGAAGATTTTCCACTTAAATATAGGAAGCCACCATTCTAGCAAGATACTCTTTTAAACAGCCTGAACCTTGACGAGTTCTATCTCCCCCAGCACAGTGTCTTGCCCTCAATACATAGTTAAATGATATTAAACAAGTAAAAAAAATAGTCTTTGCTCGCATTAAGAAATTGATGATGACGAATACTAAACCAAGCCTAAAGCTTTTTCATCTGTGAGCAAATGGAAACCCACAGAGCGAAAGAAAGGTTTTGATTTGGGGCCAGGCCGTCCTGTAGGCTGAGATGAATTGTCCTTAAAGTGTTGAGTGATAACGAGCGCGTTGAGGTTGTCCCCGCTCCCCGTAAACACCACCGGCTCGAATTCACAACAAACTGCGGCCGGAATAAAATTTCAGCCTCCGTGTTCGGCCGTACCAAGGGCTCTAGTACCCTCCTCTCCAGACTCCTCCCCAGGACCCGAGATTAGTGAAATCTTTAGTTACCAAGAGTTTGCGCAAAAAGCCATCTTTAAAGGAGCTGCAGAGACCTTCCCCCGCCCCCCCTTTGCTTTAGGCTCCCATGGCTCTTCTTAAAACCACTCCCGTCCCCGTGGAATACAGAGGTGGAAATTTCTAGGTCGGGTGGGGTGAAGATCTGGGGTCCGTGAATGGGGATGAAGCAGAGTCCTGGTTTGAACGTTGTCTGTCTCCTGGCAGCCGAGAGGGCGCTGCCGCGAGCTGGAGAGCCGGTCAGCGTGCACTGGCTAAGCGCGTCTCCAGCGGGGTTTGCAGGGCTGCCCTCCGGTGAGAGGCGGCTTCGGGGAGTTCTTGCCGAGAGGGGGTGGCCTAAGGGTGCCCTCCAGGGAAATTCACTCAGCCCCGGCCTGATGGGCTAAAAAAATTCTGCGAGCCTCGCGCGCACCCGGTACCTTCCAGCCCCATCCGCGTGCCGGGAGTTGCAGAGCCTGGTGCCCATGAGTCCACCTCCCCACCCCAAACACCCCCAGTGTCCCCTGGACCCTGAGGAGGGACGCCCCGCTCTTTAAGGAGGCGTTGAATTTGACTAGTCGCCGGCTCCTAACAGCTCTCTGGTCCTCACCCTAACCCCCGCCCCACACTTCCAAAGTGTCTGGAATGCTTCTGCCTGGTGAGGGGTTCCCAGGAGCTGCGCCGAGGACCACGGGGAGAAACAGGGCAGGTGGCCCGACCGAGCAGAGGGATGGGGGATGAAGGATGCCTGGGCCTCTCCCAGGAGGCAGAGTCGCCCCTACGGCGTGCGGCGTGGCAGCGGCAAAAAGAGAAAAAGAAGCTGGCGGGGGCAGGCAGCTGCGACCGCCTGCAGGGAGCCAAGCGGAAAAGGCACCGTGTCCCCAACCCAAGCGGGCAGGACCGGGGACGCTGCGAAGCTCCGGGGCCACCCTCGGTGGCGGCTGCGGGACCACCGGAGCCTGCCCTGTCGGTGAGCCTCCACGGGCTCGACCTCGGGAAGCCAGAGCCTGCAGTCTGCGGGGAGCTGCGGATGACTGCGTCCGGCCGCCCGGGCCGCCCCAGTCTCCCGGCGGCCGAGCATCCCGCGGACACCTCGCAGATGCTTGCCACCCGTGGCGCCCTGGCGCAGCAGCTGCGGGAGGAGAGGCAGGACCAGCGTCCCACCCCCCTGCTCCCGGGAGCCCTCGGATCTGGGACCAGCAGGCGAGAGGACTCCTGTTGAAAACTCCGAAGGCCGACTTCAAACACAATCAAATCGCCCGAGCAAAACCCTCTCTGCCATCTGATAGTTTCAAGTGTCACAAACGGTGTGTGGCAGCTAAGATCGCTGCTCCCTTAAATGGGCCAATAATTTTGCAGTGCTCTCTCCCACAAATTTCCCCCATTCTGGAATCTCCACGTGAAGCAATTCAAATAAGTAAAAGCCATTTTATTGCTGTTGGAAAATTCGCATGCATTTATTCAGTTTAAAATTTGATATAGGGCATTTTTTTTTGTATTCCCATTTTATCGCTTGCCAGAAATAATTAAAGAGCAGGAGCTCGAAGATTAATTTTAAATAAAAAAATCTTCTCGAATGAAAATGTCAGGTCATAAAAATTCCTTTTAAATCATAACAGCATATAAATCTTTGAAATTAACCATGTAATTACAATGTCTATCAACTTTTACCTGGAGCTTTGAGCCTCTCTTTTTAATCTTCCATTCTTTTTTTAATGAATAGCTATTTTGAAATTAAAAAGTACTGTTCATTACACATGCCCCGCTATAATAGGGTTTTTATCATATTTGCGCTATGTAAAAATACTTGCTACTTTGTAATTATTCACATGCCGATCCTTCCCTATATTGAGTGGAAAATAAAAAATGAAATAGAAGTCAAAGGTGCTTTAGAGCTGAATGATTTACACAATTCATTAAGGACGGTGATTTTTCAGTTAGCATCAGATTAAATGGTTACTTACTCTCAAATAGCCCTTGGGGAGTTGAATTGCTGGCTAGCAAACAGATTAAAGTTTGCATTGAAAGAAAAATTGAATTCAGAGGTAATCAATAGCATAATAGGGGCAGTGAGTGGTGCCTGCTGCCTGAAATGAAATTACCATATTTTTAATCTTAATTTTCCACTCTGTTTATCTGACAGTGTGGATGTGCAATCCAAACAGATAATGAGAGAGTGGGATATTGACACCGCTGGCCTCTGGAGTGCTTGTTTTCAGTGATTAAATGCTGTGATCTGTGATTACTTTGTGCAGGGATGTCGGGGCTGCTGGCCAGAACCAAGGGAGGGGCCTTCGCCAGGCAGCCAGAGCGCCTGACTCTCTCCCAGGTCCTAATGTCTGAAATTCATTTTCCACTGCAATACTGAAAAAAAAAAAAAGAATAAAGCTTACCTATTTATGTATCTACTCCTGCTGCACAAATTGCAATGATTAATCCCATTATTATTGTTGTCCTGACTCAAAACGTTTTAATTAGATCAATATGTAACTTCTGTATTAATGAGCCAACAAACTTGCTTCTAATCGGAAGATGTGTTACAGAAAGCGGCATGCTGGGAACTCGGATGGAAAGATGTATTGTCATTGAGGAGGCAGTAGAGAGAAGGAAACTACAGCCATTGTTAAGGAAACCCAGTCCTGGTGGCTGTGATTGTATAGCAAGTGATATATTGTGATAGTTTTTTTTTTTTTAAATGCAAAAATGTGTTCTTTGGGTACCAGGAGAAAGTGTTTTGTGCACTTAATCAGATGAATGTGTCTAGCCAAATAAAAATACTTAATTACGAAATTTTAGGGTCACATAAAGCTGGCGGTCTGCAGATTTGGTGTCTTTTGATGTCCACTGCTCTACGGGGTTCACGCAGTTCTCAGGGATTACCCCACATCAAAGGCGTTGTTCTGTTCTGCAACGAAGAAACCGAGAACGCTTCACCGCAGACACCATGTTATGGGCACATCATTCGAGGTTGAATTTTTGCAACCCTGTGGGAATAAAGTCTCCAGTAGCTGATGGCTGTCTACTAGCTACACCAACAACTTAACAACTTGCAAAGCACAGCCTTCGCACTGGGTGAAGTCTGCCCGTGTTTAGAGAATGTTGTAAGCATGCAGAGTCATTCATCCTCCTTGTTATATGTGTGGACCCAAACAAAAAGGAATGAGGAGGAAGGGTGGTGGGAGCCAGCAGCCGTCTGATGGCCGATGACTATATGGCATATCTCTGGCCATGTTGGAGAGTCACAGGAAAGTGAGAATGCCATCCATTGTCTGATTTTTGCTGGACTTTGGTTGACAGGTCATGAGATCTTACCTCACCTAACATTTTTTTTTCAGTTATTTCTGATTTGCCCACCTCTCTGAGAGGGGAAGGCAGCCATAGGCAAAGAGCTCAGGAGTGAAAGTATTCTAAAAGGTGAATGGGCTCCACAAAGAGGTCTGAAGTCCAAGTCTATTATCAACCCCATGGTTGGCGGTGTCCTTCACAACCTCCCTCCAGCTTCTCCACAGGGCCAACTGGTTGAAACAGGGAACTTTAAATCAATATCTCAACCCTTGAGTGCTACTCCACTCTTGTAGGACATGTTAACTGGGTAATGAAACTGGGTTGGGGCAAATACACTCATAAATATTGACCAATGTTGGTTAGCTTCATATTATAGGCATAGACTAAAGAAATTCCCATGTGCTATATAAACGCACAAAGGTGAACACACAGTCTCCTTGACCAATCTATTTTAGGAACTTACTTTGTACACAAGGCCCACCCACTAAACAAGGGCAAAGAAGTCCTGATGAATCTTCACAGCAGTGCTGAAATAAGCTCCAAATTTCAGTTAGAGTCTTTTAAACACACCATCCCCAACTACCCCCCACACCACACACACATACACACCTACACACACACTCCACACACCACACACACACCACACACACACTATACACACCACACACACACACCAGATACAGCAGGAAGATTAACACTTTGGACTGACTCTTCCACACAGAGTCCTTGTACCACCTTGACAATTTATTCAGAACTCAGATAACTCCACAGGCTTGCATGTAAAGGATGCGCAGACCTGTACGGGCCACAACAAACTCATCCTGCTTTTTGATAGCTTACATTGTGTTCTCTAATTTTTTTTAAATCGATACTTAAACACGCCGAGTCTCACTACACGGGAATCTGACTGATACACACCCATGACACTGCAAGGAGGGAGAGGGCTGTTTGAACTTTCCCCTCGTTCACTGCCTGCTTCTGTAACCCAACTGGAAACCCGGGTTTTCTAAGGGCACAAAAGCTCCCTGCAACCACCATTCGAAGTTATTGAGCTTTAGAGCACACAAAGGGAGCGGGGGAAAGTCCAAACCGATCTCCTTCCTTTCAGTCTTTAATCCCGACATGGTCCATCACCCTTTTAAAAAGGGTGAGCTGGCCTTCCTCAAAAAAGGAGAAAGGAAGCAAAACCTAATGGAAAGCAATGGAAGGCGGATAATCTAATCTTTAAACAAGGGGACTTGCTTCTGAAGGCTTAAGAAGGGTGAGTCTCACACTGATGTCACCTTCTCCCGAAAAATGTGAACCCTCCAGGAGGTGAAAAAGAAAATGTCAGTGCTCTTCATTCATTGTCCGTGGATTCTCCTAAATAGATGGGATTTCAATGCGAAGGCTCAGGTCCAAAAGTGGAAGGATTCATGGAAAACAAATGGCTTGCTCCTGACTGACATCTTGTGTGTTCAATCATTAACCAACCAGTCCCTAGGAAAACCTACTGCTTCCAATGATCCTTACCACGGGGCGAGCAACTCTCACTTCCTGCACGTGACCCACGCTTCCTTCCAAGCAGGCCAGTCTTAGCAAGGACAGCAAATATCCTGGTCATGAACTCTGGAAATGGGAGCTTGCTCTGGGACATGGGCGGGCTGAGTAATGTCTCACGTGTATTTTGTGCTGGGGTAACAAATCCTCAAAGGCTTTCCTTAAGAAATGTCTCCATTGGATTTCACGTATCAGATATTTTCATGACTTTTCCCCATGGGTGAGAGTGTCCTAGCTAAGTTTCTGTTGCTATGGCAATCACCATGACGACAATAAACTTATGGGGGAAAGGGCTTGTTTCAGCTTATTATTGTAGTCCGTCATGAAGAGAAATCAGGGCAGGAGCTCAGCTAAAATTGAAGTAGATTCCATGAGAAAACACTACTTACTGGCTTGCTCCTCCTGGCGTGTTCATCCTGCTTTCTTATCCCCAGGACCACCTGCCTAGGGATGGTACCACCCACAATGGCCTGGGCCCTTCCACTTCAATCATCAGTTTTAAAAACTGTCCCACAGTCTGGCCTACAGGCCACTCTGATGGGGACATTTTCTCAGCTGAGGTTCCTTCTTCTCAGATGGCTCTAGCTTATGTAAACCTGACAAAAAACTAATCAACACTGGAGGCCAGAAGGCTTGGTTTGGTTTTAATTTTTGAGTGTGTGTCCCCCCCATGTGTGTATGTATATGTGTGTGTGTATGAGTATGTATGTGTGTGCATATGTATGTGTGTATGTGTATGTGTGTGTATGTATGTGTGTATGTGTATATATGTCTGTATGTACATGTGTATATGTATGTGTGTATGTGTATGTATGTATGTGTGCATATGTGTGTATGTATGTATGTATGTGTGTATGTGTGTTTGTGTATGAGTATGTATGTGTGTATCTGTGTGTATGTGTGTTTGTGTATGAGTATGTATGTGTGTATGTGTGTGTATGTATGTGTGTATGAGTATGTATATGTGTATGTGTATGTATGTATATGTGTATTGTGTGTGTATGCATGTGGATGCTAGAGGTCAATGCCGTCTATTCCCTCCCTGTTTTATTTTATTTTGTTTTGTTTTTGAGATGAGGTCTCTCACTGAACCAACTGGCTAGACTGTCTGCAGCGAGCATGTCTCTGTGCCCACTACCAGCACCTCCTGTCTCTGTGCCCACTACCAGCACCTCCTGTCTGTCTCTGTGCCCACTACCAGCACCTCCTGTCTGTCTCTGTGCCCACTACCAGCACCTCCTGTCTCTGTGCCCACTACCAGCACCTCCTGTCTGTCTCTGTGCCCACTACCAGCACCTCCTGTCTCTGTGCCCACTACCAGCACCTCCTGTCTCTGTGCCCACTACCAGCACCTCCTGTCTCTGTGTCCACTACCAGCACCTCCTGTCTGTCTCTGTGCCCACTACCAGCACCTCCTGTCTGTCTCTGTGCCCACTACCAGCACCTCCTGTCTGTCTCTGTGCCCACTACCAGCACCTCACTTCCCTGTCCTGGCCCTGACACAGACACAGATCACCGCATCTAACTCTTCACTCGGGTGCTTGGCTCTGTGCTCAGAATCTCATCCTCACCCACTGCTCCATCTCCACAGGCTCTGATTTGGGGGTTTTGCTAGAATGAGTATAAAATAATTATTGAGTTCATAAAGTTAGAAAAAAATTGAGTTTGAATATGTCATTTTCTTTGGCACTCTAACCTGAAGATGAAAAGGTAGACACAAATCTGTGAAGGAGACGATAGTGACCATTTTTTGAGCCCTTCCGCGGTGATGTGTACAATTCATTCTGAATTCAAACCTGACTTTGAATGGCAGGTACTTCTACCTCATTTGTGAACCGGAGCTGGCTGGGTTTAAATAAACTATATCAAACTGTTAATTATGCACTTAGGGTTCCAAGCCAAGCTTTTCTGCATCCCAGGTTCATGTTTTCACAATGATACTATATTGCCATTCTCTCTCATTATAAATATTGATGTTAGCAATAAAAGCATACGAGCGGTTGCCGGTCTTTAGTATAGATTAGTAGCAATTCACGGACAGCGACGCTGTCATCATGCAGAGAAAGGTTTTCACATTAGCCCGCAATGGAAGAAGATATTCTGGAAGGAGAAGGAGAGGGAAAGGAGAGGGCATGTGAGTGGGAGCTTCTGAAGTGTCCCTCTCCTCTGCGGACAAGGATGCTGTCGGTACCTCAAGGTACTTGTCTATCGCGAGCCTGTGTTTGCGATCATCATCGCCTGCATCCCAGAGTTGGCCTTTTGTCTCAGAGTACCACTTCCCTTCACTCCTCCTATTGCAGGCAAATGTGATTCTAATATATTTCTGGGTATTCTGTACCAACCTTTAAAAAAATCTATACACAAATAATTAGATTTTTTTTTTCCCAGGGAGAAGGCCACTTATGTTATTCATCTTCCGGAGGAGTGTGAGGGAGTCTTTTGGTTTTTCTCGTTAGGATTCAAAGCAGGTAGCTCCTTCACAGAATTTCCAGGCGACAGTCATGCTGGTGCTGGGTTCCGTCTGGTATTTGGGACTTCAGAGTAATAGGTAAAAAGGATGGCAAAGCTCGCTGACCCTTCAGGATTTGCTTTCTCTGCAGTCCCGGCCTCTCCTTACCTCCCACCTGAAACTGTCCTTAAAAGAAAACCGAGAAAGAAACAGTACGTCTCAGAACGTCTCAGAACAGTACAGAAGGAAGAAAACTGGTGACCACTCATTAAATATGGACAAAGCAATTGTTACCATTTACATAACAGGTTCAACAGAATCAGAAAAGAATGAATTGAGGCCTTTGCCTTTCTTGATGTGATGTGTGTGAGTGTGTGTGTGTGTGTGTGTGTGTGCCCCCCATGTGTGTGTGTGTGTGTGTGTGTTTATTACTGTATATGTGTCTCTCTGCGTATGGCTCTTTAAGTATGCAGTGTTGCGAATTCATTGATTCCGAAGTGGATTTTTCCCATCGTATTGCAGGAAACTGCCCCGTTTTGAGGACAATGCTAAAGTATTACCATCACTACAGAGAGTAAACAGTCTGGGAAATGGGCGGTGTACACGGTTGTCAGTAACCATGTCTAGCACACCCCTCCCTGCGGCCTCTCCCACACCCTTTCACGTTTAGTCCCTTCTTTCTTACGTTTTCGCTTTTGTTGCTCTCTTCTTCCAAACGCTTCTTTGTTTCCCCATGCCACTCTCACCATCTCAAAGACAGAGAAGGACATGAAAATCACGGGAGAGTTTCCAGACATCCCAGAAGCCAGTTCCACGGTGGAGGTTACAGGATGACATTCCTGCAAGGAGCCAGTCTGACGAAGACGGCACGAGCCTGCTCAGACTGAACAGAAGCCAGGCCACCAACAGGATCCTTATTTTTGATTAACTTTTAAAGTTCCATACAAGTGGGGTTTTCACATGTATATGCCAAAATACTGTGTTCTAATTCATCCCTCTCTCCTACTGCTCTCTCCTTAGTCCCCAAATAGTTCCCTTCTGCTTCATGTCACAAGTATCCCGTGACCATCTTTCCCTCCTGGTTTAAGACTTCTTTCTTCCTCTTACCATCCATTTGTTAGTTTGATCACACACACACGCACGCAAGCACGCACGCACACAAACATACACACACGCACACAAACATACACACACGCACACAAACATACACACACGCACACAAACATACACACACGCACACAAACATACACACACAAACATACACACACACATGCACACGTCCATGTACATACACGCATATGCACAAACACACATGCACATGCACAAACACATGCACACATCCATGCACACACATGCACACATCCATGCACACACATGCACACACATGCACACGTCCATGTACACACACATATGCACATGCACACATCCACACACATGCATATGTACAAACACATGCACACATACATGCACACACATACACACACAAAAATGCACACACACATGCACGCACATGCATATGCACACACACATGCACACACACACATGCACAAATGCACACACAAGGTTTTTAATTTAGGCTCCACCTGTGGTGTTCCTCTTTCTAAATCTGGTTTATTTAGCTTTGCACAAAGATCCCCAGTTCCATTCATTTTTCTGAAAATGCCATAGTTTGATTTTTTTATGGCTAAATAACATGCTGTTGTACAAATACTACGTTGTCCTTATCTGTTCATCTGCTGGCAGGCAGCTGGGCTAGTTCAGACTCCTGGCCATCGTGAAGAGCCCAGCAATGAATGTGGATCTAAGTATCTCTGTGAATGTTCATTTAGAGCCGTTGTGTCTACACCCAGGAAAGGGAGCTGATTGTGTGGTAATTCTATGCTGCGCTTATGTTTTTGATAAATCTCTCCTGCTGCAACTTCCCTGATGACTAAGAACCTTGACCACCTTCTTAGCCACTCAACTGCTACTTGCATTGCTTCATTGAGAACTGTCTATCCTGTTCATCAGCCCATTTATTGATTGCAGGATAATTTTGTGTTTATTTTCCACCTCCTTATATGTTCTCGACATCAGTCCCTCATCTAACGTGTAGTCGGCAAAGGTTTTTCCCCTTAGTGCTGTAGGCTGTCTCTTTATTTTGGCCAGTGCTTCCTTTGCTGTGCAAAAGTTTGTTTATTAGATTGTTTCATTTGTTTGCTTTTCCAGACAGGGTTTTCCTGTGTAACCCTGACTGTCCTGGAAGGACCTTGCTCTGTAGACTAAACTCAGAGATCGCCTGCCTCTGCCTCCCGAGTCCTGGGATTAAAGGCATGCACACCACACTTGGTGACTTGAGCAGGAGCTTTTCACTTCCTGTAATGTCACGGTGTCAATTCTTGGATTATTCCCTGGGCTACTGAAGTCTGAAGGGTTCTGTCAGTCTTTCCATCTAACAGTTTCAAAGTTTTGGGTCTTTAATTAAGGACTGACAGCAATCGTTAGGGAATAAATTATTTTAACTCACAGAACTGCTGTAATTGTATCAACAATGCTAAAATAGAACAATTAAATTAATGGTTTCAAATTAGGTTACATAAATGACTAAAATATAATTTTATTTTTCCTGTTACAATAAATTAAGTAATTTTCACTTTCATTAGAGAATTGACATCTACTGAATCAAACCATTAGAATGGTCAATCAAGTGAACACTAAAGCTAAATCTTGGTGTTTTTTTATTGACACAATCTTAGACCATCTGTAAACATTTCTGCTTTGTAGAAATTGTGACTTATTTTAATAAATTAATTATCGACACATTTTAAATGAGAGGAGAGGACTCCAGGTTTTTTTTTTTAAAGTAATTTTCCTTTATAATTAAGGAAATCCAAACACACACTCTCACCCCTTGCTCTAATGGCACAGGTGTACGCTATTCTACAGTAAATATTAACAAGCTTAGCTGCTTTCTTTTAGAGTTGAGAAAAATCTGCAACACAACACCTTCCCTCCTGCTCTGCAGAGGGAAGTTTCGGGCATCTGGAGACTGCTGGTATACACTCTTGTACAGTTAACTGCTTTTTCAAATGAAAATCTCTTTTTTTTTTTTAACGTCAAAGAATTTATATTTTAAGATTTGCCTGCTTGGATTTCACATACACTTTTTAGCTGGATTTTTTGGAGTTTACGTAGCCTCATCGGAACGTATCCGCAAAAATAGCAGCCCAGATTGCAGAGGGCAGTGCAGCCTTGTGAGCAGCGGCTAAGGGAGGGGAACTTGGGCAGCTGTTTTCACTGTTCTTACGATGCGTTGAGGTGGGCGGAGTCAGAGAAGTGAGACTTGCCAGGGCCCAGAGTCCTCCTGTGAGAAAGAGGCTTCAGGTTGTTCTGAATCTTTCTAAACATGCCATTCAGGACCCAGGGGGACACAGAAGGAAGTATTTGCCCAAAGAAGTCTTCATAGATTATGGATTTACTTACCATTCGGGCTATCCCCCTGCAGACCTCGCTGCCTTTCCTCCGGCGGGACTAGTCCCTTCTGAACAGTGTTTGGAGCTGTAGAGAACACGTATTCCTGGATGGATGCTGTTACAAATAATATTGTAATTCTTATTAAGTTGTCTAATTTTACAGTAACCAGAGAACAATCACATTGAAGACTAGTAATTTGGGATTCCCTTATCACAAAGATGTGTGTTAACTGTGTTCACATATGCAGTAATCCAGGAGGCAGCGACTGAAGGGCGGTTCTACCTGCCCAGAGCTTCAAGAAATCCAACTTCAATTAAGCAAAATTGAAAGGACCTAGATTTCCTTTACTATAACCAATATACAACACAGTCAACATGAACAGAAGAGGTTGGTAGATTTAGTTAGATAGATAGATATTTTTCAGATCTTTCAGAGACCTTCAGATTATGGCATTTAAAATGTTTAAGAACTTAGGACTTTTCATGATAATGAGACACATCTGCACTTGGCAGCACCAATTACTTCAAGAGGAAGATGGACATCGAAGAGGCTCCTTATGGAGTTTGCTAGCCATTTGGGCAAGAAACTGCTCTTGCCTGGACTGCTTTATAAACTGGACATGCAGAACTGAAAGAAAAAGAAAGAAAGAAAGAAAGAAAGAAAGAAAAAAGACTGCTGAACTTGCCTAAAGGTGAGACGATCCTTTGGGGCTCCTGCTTCATGAAAGAGTCTGCCAGACGTTCTGCAGGATACAGAAGTGACTGATAAACTGCCAAAATAAGAAGAACTGTCTTTGAAATTGTCTGCTGGATACTATGGGCCAGTAGGCTGAAGATGGATGTCCCAGTGGTACAGAAGAGTTTTGGGTGACTTTCCAGGCAGCGAGATGTCTCTGTCAATTCTAGAGTTTTGGAAGTTGCTTACAATGAACTTATTGTTTATTTAGATAATAGTATATCCTTCTGGAGTCTTTGATGGAATTGTAGAATTTATAGTTTTAATTAAAGTTTTCCTTAGTTATGATAAAAGATAAAGTAGATATAAATATTGTAACTGTAATTCTTGTTTGATAACTATTTTGTTGTATGTAATTTTACTATGTTAAAGTTAAAACCTTCTTTTTTATTTAAACAGAAAAGGGGAGGTGATGTGGGATTCCCCTCTGTATGCTGTGAATAGCATTGGTTAATAAAGAAAGCTGTCTTGAACCTATGGCAGGGCGGAGCAGAGGTAGGCGGGGAAGACAGAACTGAATGCTGGGAGAAAGAAGGGTGGAGTCAGAGAAAAGTCATTTAGCCCTGCTGGAGACAGACACCAAAACTTTAGCCGGTAAGCCACAGCAACATAGTGATACACAGATTAATAGAAATGGGTTAAATTAATATGTAAGAGTTAGCCAAAAAGAATCTAGAGCTAATCGGTTAATTAATACAGTTTCTCTGTGATTATTTCGGTTTCCAGGCAGCCAGGAAACAAACAAGCGGCCTCCGCCTACAGAGGGGGCATGTCTCTGATGACATAAGGGCCTCCTGCTAGGTGTTACTCTCCTCCTCAAGGCTCTACCAACTTCCAGTAGTGCAACTGGCCTAAGCCTTTAACCCACAGGGCTTTGGAAGACATTCAGCGTTCAAACTAGAGCAGGGGGTGATCTTGGCGGGCAAAGCAGACACAGCTGAGAATATTGGTCCTGAGGCACTGTATCGAGTGAGTTTGGGGAGACTCTCTCCTAAGATATCCCCGCAGAGGAAATAAAAAGTTGACCATTGAGGAAGGTCTTGGTCAAGAGTGACCTGGTCACAGGAGTCTCTCCTGGTATTCTGGTTCTGTGAGTCACAGGGACCACATCATATCATTTATTAGCAAAAGATGCTGCCCCTCTCCCAAAGAAATCGTCCCCTGAACAATAGAGGGTAAATCATGCTTTAAGGCCCTGTTGATTGGTTCTTTTGTTTATGAGAGATTTACTCCCAGTCTGTGGCCGGGATCTCTTTAATCGCGACACTATGCTGCCACGATCTTCACAGATCCAGAGCCAAAGGCTATGTGTGGGTTTCTGATCTGGGCGACATCTTACAAAAATAAATGCCCTGGAAAACCAAGATAAGAGGAAAGTTTTATGACTTATCTATCACTCTAGAGGCAGCTAACTCATGGACCCTTCCCCCTGGGTGATAAAAGAAGGCAGCGTATCCCGTGAACAGCTCTCCTTATTGAGGACTTCTGGGAGCTGAAATCAATGCTGTTGCTTGCCGGGCAGGTGCAGGAAAATAAAGCCCCTCAGTGCTGTCCCTCGGCTCACAGAGCCATGAGATCACACAGTTCCCACAGGCCACAAGAAAGCTGCCAGCCAGCTCGGCCCATCTGGAGGCCGCTCTGGAGCGAACTCCCCAGGGGAGTGGGCATCCTGCTTCTCTGCTTCCACCCTTTCTCAGCGGCAGAAGGGCTTTGCCTCGGCCTGATGTGTGCCCCAGAAGGGAATGTAGTGCCAGCTTTACCAACTGGGCAGTTAGTGCTGGCCAGAGATCTGTGATGGTCTAAGCAAAGGATATGAAACCCTGTGTCCCTAACACAAGGCCCAGGATGAGGGACAAATACAATCAAAACTTTGTACTCAGTTGCCCATTTAAATCCGCAGGCCAGCTCAAGTCAGGATCTAAAGGATGGTCCCCTGGAATGGTTTATTTCTCCTCTTGAATCAGCTTTTATAAATGGCAAATACTGCTTATGTGTACACACATGCTTTCTGGTTATATTTAAAATAAATTCCTAGTGTGCTTTAAGTCCAAAGAGGTGATCTCACAGATGTAACTCTTATATGGTAACACTGAGTTACTATTTCTAATCTTCTTATTTTTTAAACAGAATCTTGCCATTTAGCCCAGGCTGGCTTCAAACTTAACTATCCTCCTGCCCCAACCTTCCGAGTGTTGGAATTAGAGGAGTGTGTTATCATGCCTAGCTCAGGTTTAACATTATTTTTCTTTTGATTTAGAGAACAAAAATATTTTGGGGGGGTGAGCTGGGTGTGATGGTGAGTGCCTTTAATTTCAGCACTCTGGAGGCAGAGGTAGATAGGCAGACAGGGCTCTGTGATGTTGAGGCCAACTTGTTCTACCTAGAAAGTTCCAGGCTAGCCGGGGCTACATACTGACAATTTCTCTCAAAAAACAAAACAGCAACAAAAGCCTGAATAAAAATAAAATAGAGACACTAGAAGTCAGTTCTTCTTGCAGTATATCTGTTCACAGTAGAAAAATGTGTCTCTGCCTAAGGTGCCTTCTGATTGGTTTAATAAAGAGCCAAATGGCCAATAGCAAGACAGGAGAGATAGGTGGGATTTCCTGGGAGAGAGAGGATGAGGAGGGAGAACCTAGGGACCAAATTGCCCTAGTGAGAGGCCAGAGAGACTCTTTAAGAAGTCGGATGGTTTGCTTTTTACTGATAAATCTGAAGAAAAAAAAAACAGGTCAGATGGACATATGGTACAGAGTAGAGATAACCCAGCCACGTGACAGATCATAGATTAACAGAAGCAGGCTAATTTGAGTTGGGGACAGCTACAGGCCAAACATTCATAATTAATAATAAGTCTCGTGTTGATATTTGGGGGCTGGTGATCCAAGAAATCCGGCAAGAAAGCTCGCTGAATGATCATTTGTCTGTTAGGACTGCTAGCTTTCCCAGTCTCTAAGTCTCTAGGTAGAACGGTGTGGTTTGATGACTAATTGAGATTTATTAGATGCAGCCTCATAATTGACAAATTGAAGTGACTTGCACAAGGTATGAGGTGGTTTGCCTTAGTGCACCCTGTGGAGATGCTTTTGGCAAACCAAATGAATCTGGCAGAGGGGTCCAGAGTTGGCCAAAGGAAGTAGGGTTTACTTATGCAAATCCAACGCATGCTTCAGAGGCCAGCTGCATGCCATTAGTCAGGCCCTTCAGTCAAGTCTAGGCACCTCACTGTCTCCCAGGATTCCTGGACAAGCCCACAGTGCAGTGATTCTTGCTTGTTTGTTTGTTTCTTTCAAAGTATAATCTTATACCCAATGTCTGGGGATATTTTATTTTAGATAGTAGACAGTATTATATAGAAGATAAAAACAAAGCACAGCCTTCTAACGTCAGAAGAGGAACGACTCCTGCTCATCCTGTGGGTGCCAACCACGTTCAAGCATGGTGGCTTGCTGGCCCACAGTGTCAGCACACAGCACCTTCGCAGGGAGGCCACGGCGCTCATGCTCCAGCCGTACCGACAGCACTCTGATGAGGTGCTATTTTAAAACAGGCATGACTGCCATATTGCATAACCAACATGTTAAATGAACAATTCGATGGAAAAAAATTTTCATTAGATCAGAGTTGTACAAATATGACCACAATCCTGTTGTAGAAAATGTCCTTCTCTTTGAAGAGATCCAAAGGTCTACCTGCAATCCATCCTTGATCCCACCCAGACCCAGGCAACCACTCACCTACTTTTGACTTTTGCACTCTCTTTGAGGACATTTTTCCCACATATCCACACAGGATGCAAACAGCCTTTTGCCCTAGCTTCTTTCACTTGGCATTTTCAGTAATCAATGGTTTTGAGGTTCATCCATGACAAAGCCTATATCTGTGTTTCTTTCCTCTTGCATTTCATCATGTAACTATACCATCTTATGTTTCTCTGTCTCTGGTTCATGGACATTAAATTGCTCCCACCTTTTGGCTATAATAACAAACAAACCACTGAGAAATTCATGCTGCGCAAACACGTATTTTCATTCCTCTTGAGTAGAATGTTAGGAATATAGGCTCAGGTGTATGATGTTTTCTATGAAACTTCCAGATGGGCTCCAACATGACTCTCCTAGCTTACATTCCCACAGCAATGCGTGAGCATCCTCACATTTGACCATCCTTGCCAAAATGTGTTATTGATAGCTAGGTGTTTTACGTGGAACAGCCGACTGACATATTTATTGTGTGAGCTGGTTAGAGCTGTGAGTACCGTGTTCAGGGTCACACCATGGCAAATGGGAAAGAGAGAGCTTCGGCCATCCTACTGAAACTCTCAGCTGCCATCGCTAGCCCATCTCCTCGTGGAGATGAAGGAACCAGATGGCCACGAGGAGGAAAGACAGAGTACAAAGTGTGCATTGCATCTGGGGATGCTCAGTAAAGAATGAAGGGGACGTGAGGTTTCCAGGAAGAAGGACAATGCAGAGGTGGCCTCTTGAGGGATCCCAACTTGAGAATTCATGCAGAGTGAAAACAAGAGATTCACACCAGAAAATGGGCAGCGGGGGTGGGGACTAGAGGGGAGGAATATGGACGAGAATCTCAAGGACAAGACAACCACCAGAGCCTCACACTGAGGGTCAGTCATGGAAAAGGAGCCTTGATGAAAGCTGGAGTCCACAATAGTCTCCAGAATGTCTGCATGGGCCATCTGCTGGGAGGAAGCAGACTGCCCAGGTGTGGTGGTGAATTGATTCTCAATCTGATGGGATGTAGAGCCACCATAGACATCAGCCTCTAGATGTGTCTATGACAGTGCCTCCAGAGAGGCCTAGCTAGGGAAGGATGACCCATCCTGAGTGTAGACGGCAGATAGGGTCCAAAAGTGAATAAAAAGAGGAACAAGAGTGTTCATCTCTCTCCGCTTCCTGACTGCAGACGCAGTGAGGGTGAGCTGCCTCATGTGCCTGCCTTCACGCCTCCCCACCGTCATAGACTGAACCTTTAAATCAGGAGCTGAGCTAACCCCTCCCTTCTTCAGCTGCTTTCTGTGGGCATCTTATCACAGCTACCAGAAAAGTGGATAATCCCTGGGTCCAGTGACCGACTCTTCCACCTAGGTCCCCACCTGAAAGAGTCCATAGCCTTTCAGAACAGTTCTTGGGCCTGGAGCCAGTGGTAACCACAGGAGCCTTGGGAGGACAGTTCACACTCAAACACAACACCTGGCTGTGGCAATTTGATCTTGGTTCACAGATGAACGTGTATACTTTTTCTTCCCTACTTTATGGCCACCTGGCTGAGGGCTTGTGTTGTGCTTTGCTTCATTTAAATGTCTGCTTTTGAGAAGCCACGCTCTTGACCTACGTGACCAACAGATGGATGCTGAATCCCTGATGTTGATTTATGTATCTAGGCCTGACACGGATATTCCTGCCATTCAGAGGAGTGCAGTTGCCATAATTCTTTCTGCTGGGTGGAGGAGCTGGCTGAAGACATCATCCATCAGCTAGGTTCACAAAGGGAAGATGGCTTTCTGGAGTTACAGGCGAATGTGGGGTATCGGGTTGGGTTTGGCTTCTTCGGTTTCCACTTTTTCTAGTTAATTTTCACTAGTCTAAAAAAGTCCCTGTGTCTGTTGCCCAAAAAGCAGACTGGCTGACCACCAGTGACCCCTGTATAAGAGAGTCAAAGGGACCCACAGAGAGGTGATTCAGGAGAGGTAGAAAGGCACCTCCGTTTTAAGGTCATTTCCCTCCAAGCCATCTTTGGATGGCTCACAAGGGAGTCATCTGGGCAGAGGCATCTTTTGAAAATACCATTTTCTGCTCCTCCACACCCACGAGACCTCTGAAACAATGTGATATATTGGGAACAGACCTCCCTAGATTCACTTGAAAAACACATGGAATGGCGGGAGAATTGCTGCCTGAGGAAGAGAAGACAGTGTGTGTAGACGGTGCTGGATTTGTTGCACACGGCCTGTGGCCATCATCACCATACTTTTACAGGAGACATTTGCAGATCTTGAGAGGTGCTATTCCCATTGCCTCTTGGGAAAAGACCTGCACTGTGCAGAGAGAAACCCTGAGAACCACTACCATCTGTGTGTGGGTTTCCATGCAGCCCACCTCTTTGGTGTTTAAATCTCTCGTTTGCTATGAGAGCTGTAAGCTTTTCTGAAAGCTCCATGGATGTCTCCCATGGTCCTAGAATTCACAGAGGTTATGTTTTTTAAAATCCTCTGAAGTTTGATGAGCAGGTAAGAATATGAGTAAGCACTTATTCACATTCATTCATTTAACTTCTCTCAGCAAGCATGTAAGGTAGGGGAGCCCATTAGATGATATTGGAAGTCCTTCTGTATTTATGTTGTTTTTATTGATTAATGAATAAAAAAGCTGCTTTGTCCTGTGATAGCGCAGGATAGAGCTGGGCGGGAAAACTAAGCTGAATGCTGGGAGAAAGAAGGTGGAGTCAAAGAGACACCATATAACTGCCAGAGGAGACAGATTCATCCTGGAACCTTGCCAGTAGGCCATGACCTCGTGGTGATGCACAGATTAATAGAGATGGGTTAATTTAAGATGTAAGAGCTAGCTAGGGATATGCATAAACTAATAGGCCAAGCAGTGATTTAATTAATACAGTTTCTGTGTGATTATTTTGGGTCTGAGTTGCCAGGAAATGAACAAGCAGCCTCTGCCTACAACTGTATAATTATTAAAACAGAAGCTTGTGGGTGATAAGTGGGCATGCAATGTTAAAGAATTAATCAGTTTACTTTTCACTGAAATTATTTCTTTTTAAAAAGATTATTGCTGTGGGATAATGTTCTTGTATGCTGTAAAGATTTGTCACTCAAATTGTTCTTGTATACTGTAAAGATTTGTCCCTAAAATTGGTTAATAAAACACTGATTGGCCAGTAGCCAGGCAGGAAGTATAGACAGACTAGGAGGATTCTGGGAAGAGGAAAGGCAGAGAGTCAATTGCCAGCCAGATGCAGAAGAAACAAGATGAGAATGCCTCACTGAGAAAAGGTACCAAGTCATATAGACAAGAATTG
This sequence comes from Arvicola amphibius, assembly GCF_903992535.2. Taxonomy (NCBI): domain Eukaryota; kingdom Metazoa; phylum Chordata; class Mammalia; order Rodentia; family Cricetidae; genus Arvicola; species Arvicola amphibius. The sequence goes on from NC_052059.1 coordinate 5,514,934, forward strand.
TGGGTGAATTTAAGTCATAAGAGCTAGTTAGTAATAAGCCTGAGCAATAGGCCAGTTTATAATCAATATAAGCTTTTTGTGTTTATTTGGTACTGATTGGCTGTGGGACTGGGTGGGGCAGAAACTTCTGACTACAGATTGTTTTTATTTATGTATATGAGTGTTTACCTACATGTGCGTGTGAGTGGCTAGAAAAGGGTGTGGAATCCTCTGGAACTGAAGTTAAAGTTGGGGGCCACCATGTAGATGCTAGGAACTGAACCTGGGTCCTCTAAAAGAATAGCAAGTGCTCTTAACCACTGAGCCATCTTCCCAACCCTCAAAGAGATTATTTCTATATTTAAACTAAGAGTATTTGTATTCAAAAGGAGAAAGAAGACATGGATGAAGAGTCTGGGTCTAGCCTTAGAGATCATTGCTAGTTATATGAGTATGACTGGGTTTCCCTTCTTCTCCAGAAGAGTGGCATTCTGGGGCATTCTAGGGTTTGTCCTAGCTCATAATCTCTCTTAGTGTTTTCCTTTCTAAACTTCCTTAATGCATCTATGTATACATTAAGCTTTCAAACATATCCGAAGGGTATGTCAAAGAGTGATTACCACTAAAGCTTTGCTTCAAAACCAGGATTATTAATACATTAAGTTCCTACTTGAACCATGCATGTGCGGATTTGCTTTTACTGGATTGAGGGATACACATTTTAAAGACAGGCATTTTAGGTCCAAGTGCTTCCTTAATTTTCTTCTTCTTTACACCTGATGAAAAAGGAGGAGTCCCTGCTCCAAACACTTTGAATCTTTGGCTGCCAGAAATATCAGGTAGCTTGACTAATCTAACCAAAGCGAAGGTAAATGCTTCCTGTTTTAAAATCGAGGCGAACGCTTATATGATTCGTTTTGCTGTGAAAACTTCCTCGTTTCTCTGGATGGGGTTTCCAGCGGGTGGTATAGAATCCTATAAGCAAGCACGCCCCAAATGTTTCCTTTTCACGATGCTCTGAAGCACAGAGGAGTCTTGGAAAGACAATTGTAGAGATTCTTGTGTCGCTTCATGGGCCTTAAGTGCCCACAAAGAGGACTCCTTATGCTTTAATTTCTCTTTATTTTCTGACTGTAAAGATCCTCGGGGTAAATGCCAGCCCACAATCCTGCTGTTATACGGTTACTGTCAGCCCGTTCATACGATGCTTCCTGTTCATTAGGTCCCTTTTCATCGGACTACAATGTCCTGGCTTTGCGGCGACTCTCCGTCAACGCCCATCTCTTCAATAGCCCGTGAATAGTATTAAATGGTGTTTATGCCAGCTATTGTTGCCTTTTGTGTGGTTTGTCTAATTCACAGAGAAAAGTCTGCCTTTGTGGTCGGAGACCAGCTACGTCATGGCACACCATGCGCCTTCTGATGGGACCGGGTCCTGCTGAGTGATAGCATTACAGGCCCCGGCTCCTTTGCAACACAATCCCGCATTCTTCCACAGTCAATACTCTCACAGGCAGGCTGGTTTACTCTTTTTATTAACAGGTAGGGAAAAGATAAAGCACAAACAAATACCAGGCCCAGAAACAAAGCAGAAAAGAAGGCTAAATTCAACTGATTTGCAACTCAGTCAGCCAAGTCACAAGCTAGAAAGCAAAGGAAAAGAAACCCGGATTCATTCTGTCAGCGACCAGGAGACCCAGGTGTGTTCACGGCCGCAGCAAATATTTCGAATTTCGGGAGTAAGATTGCATTATGGTTTCGAGGTATTGTTTAAAATGACATTTAATCCCGGAGTCACCACTAGCCTGAGCTTTTTCTAAAGCGCTCACAAAAGAGAGAGGATATTGTACTGATGAATCACTTTATCCTCTGGTGGAGAGAGTCTGCAGGGCAGGTAAGTTGCTGGTCCTGAAAGGGCTTTTGATGTAAGAAGATCACTGTGGGCTCAGGGTAACTGATTCCCAGAAGCTCTGGCTTTGGTGCTGTGGGTTACTCCGTCTTGTTATTTCGTGCTGTGCCGTAATCCCTCTCCCAGATATCTGCTATCTTTTTACACCTCCGATGGGGGCTTATAGTGAGTCTGTGTGCTTCTCCTTTGAAAAGAGCAGTGCCTGCAAGATTGAGGAGCACGGAACGGGGTCTAAGAGTTTCCTGTTGGTGACGATGGTCCGTGTTTCTCGGTATTGAAAAGGACTTTTTAAGTTAAAAATTTAATTTACATATGAAGTGGCAGACTTTCTTAGAGAATTTTCAGACATATCTTGATTCAGCTGTCCATCCTCCCCTTGCCTTCTTCCTCCTCTGTCTTCTAGGGAGACCACTTAGACCATTCTATCCCGGTTCCCTTCCACTCTCAAACCTGTGTTCTATTCCCATCCCTGTCCCACCTTCTTCCTGTCTCGGGCCCTGCTGGCTCCCTAGTCTCTGCACAACACTCACCGCCCTAAATAACATTTACATGCTAGGCTCCGTGTATGAAGTGAGAACAGTAGCTTTCTTGTGTCTCCACTCTCTCTGACACTGAGATGGATCCACTGTGGTCCTGGGCTCAGACCCAAACCAGGGGAATCCACTGTGGTCCTGGGCTCAGACCCAAGCCAGAGGAATCCACTGTGGTCCTGGGCTCAGACCCAAGCCAGAGGAATCCACTGTGGTCCTGAGCTCAGACCCAAGCCAGAGGAATCCACTGTGGTTCTGGGCTCAGACCCAAGCCAGGGGAATCCACTGTGGTCCTGGGCTCAGACCCAAGCCAGAGGAATCCACTGTGGTCCTGGGCTCAGACCCAAGCCAGAGGAATCCACTGTGGTCCTGGGCTCAGACCCAAGCCAGAGGAATCCACTGTGGTCCTGGGCTCAGACCCAAGCGACAAAGAGTAAAGAAGACACCACTCTGAAAACACAGTCCATGTTTTCTGGGAAGGAAAGAGGACAAGCGATAGGATCACACTGAAAAATAATGACAGAATTAAAACAGGGATTGTTGTAAGAATGGATCATTTTAATTCCTGAACACAGTTCTTTTCTATAACATTGATTTGAGTGGAAAGCGTCAACTCTCTCATCCTCCCTCTCTAACTTGAGAAAGGCACATTAAGGGGTTTCCAAAGGGTCTGGAGTTTATTTTTTTCTAAGGTGGGTCCTGCCAACCCATGCAAAACATGTCCTCTAACTCAAGGGACACATTCGTGATGCCTGGCAGGACTCTAGCATCAAACAGGCTGTCCTGTTTCAAATAGTGGGATCTGTGGTCTCCTGGGGGAAGGAAAGGGATGTTGTAGTAGGGATTATGAAGGAGCAGTATGGCTGGGGGGACAGACAGTGAGACCTGGTCAGCACAGACAGCAAGACCCAGGCAGTCAGTAGGAAAAGCCATTGCCTGAAATCAAGCGTGAATCTGGAATCTTCATTGCCATGTCAGGGAGTGATGGAGTAGCCCCGAGAAATGCAAGGCTATTGGAACGATGGGATGAATGGACTGGCCTGGGGGTCAGTAGACTGGGAGAGGGCAGGGGGAAGTGGCCGTTTCATCTGCACGAGTATGACTTAACTGACCAAAGGAAACGGTGTCCTTGGGAGAGGTGAAGCCAGACTCCTCTGGGTGAGTGGGACCCGATTATACAATTCTAGATATCAGGAGTCAGGGAATATGATGTGCACTTGAAAAACACAGACTTTCATGTACTCATTCCTGTATCACTTCATGTGTGTAGTGTGTGTTTAGAGTGAACTATCATATTTATCAGACAAAATATGGTGTCAGGGGCTCACAAAAAATGTGGTATTCTTTATGGTTGTACGCTTGGTTCTTTATCCCTGAAACACCTCAAGCGCTACCACTGGGATTACTCAGTCCCCTGGAGGGCTCAGAGATTAGCTGGAAGGAAGAGGACATTGTGTCCACAGTATGAGCTCAACTATGCTGCCTTTCTCTGCCTTGGTACCTCATTCATCCTTCTACCCATATAAACCAGCTACTTTCCTGCTGTGATTAAACCCCATGAACAAAAACACCTTGAAGAGGAGTTTATTTTGCTTATGGATCTGGAGGGGTAGAGTCCAACATGATGGGGAAGGCATGGTTGCAGGTTCAAGAAGCTAACAGGTCACATGTCATCCACACATTGGAAACAGAGCAAGTGAGCAGGAGATGGGGCAAGGCATTCACTTCCACCCACACCCCCCCAGTGACACGGTTCCATCCACCCCATACCCCACTAAGAGCACCACCAACCAGAGATCAAGTTTTCAAACACATGAGCTCACAGGGGATATTTCTTGTTCAAATCGTCAGCACCATGCACTCATCACACAACTATTGATCTCTAAGTAGCCTGGCTCCTTAGACACTGATGATAGAAAAATCAATAGATCATGGTACCTAGTTTGGAGTGGCTCATAGTCTTATGGTAGAGGCAGACACATGAATTATGTATAGGATGCCATTGGTGCACAGACAACAAGTGACTGAGTCTGTCTGGAGAAGATATCTGGCCAAAGCCCCGCTGTTTACGTCATGAGGAAGACTGGTGGGTGTGAGCGAGGGAAGTGGGGGAGGGATGATCCTCCAGAAAGAAGGAGAGGCCTGTGCTCCTGTTTTCCAGGACTGGCAAGATCGGTGCTGGCAGGGTAAAGGTGGAGATGACGCTAAGGGAAACTGGCTTAACGTCAGAAGAAATCTGGGTTTGATTGGATTTGTGCTTCCAAAAGTTAGATTTCTGCTCTCTCCCATGTAGCAACCCCCACCCTCCTCATCTTCTATTGCTTTGTTTACTATGCAGGCTCCCCTTTCACTGGTGGCCAAACTGCTCTTCACCTCGGATTCCAGCTGTTTCTTCCTGCCTGGACCCCCTTTCCCACAAATGAAGCCATGTCAGTTTTCCCAGATCTACATCCTTAGGATCTCAGCAATCAGCAGGAAATCCCAGATCACTGAACCACACTGATTGCTTATTTTCCTTCTCTCTCCCCCATATTAACAGACACGATAGACAATCATTTCTTGAGAGACACAGTTGGCGGAAGCTCTTCTCCCACCTTCAGACTCAACCGACAGCCAATAAGCAGTCAGTTCTTGAAAGGGGCACCATTCTAAAGCTAGCACTGAAGCTGCAGACCCTGACCCCATGTAAGGCACACATAATACGCCCCCCATAACCTGAGCTCAGTCAGTGTTTAACCGCATTTACACACACTTGAAACTTCAGCTTGATTGTCCCCATGATGGAAATTTTGCTCTCTCATAAAGCTGCCTGTCAGCTGCTAGACATTTAGATAACTTTTAAAAAAATGGATTACAGTTCTTCTTTATAATTCCAATCCACTTGTTGGAGTTTCACCCTCTGTGACTACTTAAATACAAGCAACTTCTACCTAATGCTCCACTAGATAGCTAAAGTTCATCATTCCCACAACAGATTTATCTTAGTAAAACAATGACCCATTTTTCATTCTTGGAGGAACTTCGTTTTGCCGATATATCTCTTAAAACATTGCGCTTCGAGTAGACAAGAGTCACGGTAGGCATGCCTGCAAAGCGTATATCTGCTGTTTTCATTCTAGACAAACTGTTCCTACTAATGTAATTCAAGATCCCATTAACTTTTCTGGTAATTCTGTCTAGTGGCCAGAATTACAATTTGCATTCAATTTAACTCCCGAAACAAATGTTTTGAATTCCCAGTGGCTCGGGCTTCTCTCATCTTCTAACCATTTAGACGATTGGAAAGCTCATTGCAGAGTTTACATTTCCACCCTACTAAATTCCATATTTTCCCTCCAATTGTTCTGATTTGTCAGTATCAACCTTGCTTTATATCTGATGTATAGCATGCTAACCTCCCTTTTCTGGAAACACAAGTCCCATCCCACCACCCTTATCTATCCTCTCTAGAAATGCCTTCATGGATAGGCTCAGTGTGCATTTTGCAATCTCTTGGGTTCCTCCAAACAAAGTTATCATCCCAAGCCCACTTCTCGTCAGCACGAGCCCAAGACATTTCCTTACACCATCACATACTATCTCTGGCTTGCACAGAGCTCAGAGCTATCTCAGAATTAAAAGTGCATTTCATTCATCTTTGAAAGTTCCCAAAGTCTGGATATCAAAATATAAAAGTTTCTTGATACTAAAGTCAAACCCTTCTCTGTGAGGCCTGGTAAATTAAAAAAATAAAATTAGGCACTTTAATATTTAATGCCGTGGGACTGGAGAGATAACTCGGTGATAAAGGGTGCTGTCTATTCCCACAAAGGACCTGGGCTCAATTCTCAGCACCCACATAATGGCTCACAATGATCTGTTAACTCCAATTCTAGGGGATCTCATGCCATCTTCTAACTTTCACAGACACTGTATGCACATGGTGGTCCTACATGCATGCACACAAAACAGATATATAAAATAAAAATGAATAATTTAAAATTTCAATGGCATGTTGCAAATACCTTACTCCAAAAGAGAGCAGTAGGGGAATAGAAAGGTTAACCAAAGCAAGACCACAGTTGAACGGAGCAAACATTAAATCTTGTAAGTCATGTCATGTCTGCAATCTAGAGCACATGGCATCATAATTTGGTCTGCAGTGGGCACATGACCTCCTTCTTGAGCTGGTTCTACTCAGTGCTTCTTATTCTTCTTTGCAGATGTCCCATGTTCCTTGATCTCCAGCATCTTTTGGTCTCTGTTGTCACTTGGGCTTTGTCCTTACAGCTTCATGCAGCAGCCTTTCCGGGGCTCTCTGTAGGAATTCTAATCCCATTACAGACTTCTCACCTCCCAGGCTTTTCTCTGAAATCTGTGGAAGCCCCTAGGACCCCATAACTCTCATTCCCAATGTCTATGAAACCACTGCCAGTGGATGTACCAAGATCTGTTCAGTTTAGGCAACAGTTAGGCGCCTTGGACCGTCTTGTGGTGGCCTGTGAGTGTCTTCATGACTGTGGATGATGAAACGAATCCTGGAGAACTGGCTTCTAGATGGCCCCATGCCAGCAGGGTTCCTTGGAGGTGTTTTTCTCAGTCTTTCAGTTAGTTTTGTCTTCATACCATTGACCACAGAGTGGTGAATGTGTGCTAACCAATTCCTGAGCTACCCTTAGGATACCCTTCTTATTGCCCTGGTGCAATGAACTTGGCATATTTTTAATGTTTGCTAATCGCTTCAGAAGCCACTCCTTCCTCATCTCCAACTTTATTCAGGTTTTTTTTTTTCCTTTGCTCCCAGCTCTCACTAGAAACCAGGCTAACCTACCTTCCTCTATGTAGAAAAAAATTGATTTCCAATGGTTGAAATTTACACAATAAGGAAAACCTTTGTTTTCAGTCCTACTGATAAAAGAGACAATCTGTGCAGACGCCTCATTGATTGACTCTGTTGTTTTTCTAGGTTCACTTCTCAAGAGAATCATTAAATATAAGAGAGAAAGATTTGTTCCCATTGATTAGCTGTTGTGCCCATCTGACAGCCATGTTTTTTATATTAAAGTTATTAATTATGTCATTAATTCAGGTTTTTAAATCAACAATGAATCACTCAGGATTTGTATTTATGGTTCATTGTGTACTTTAATAAATAAAAGCATTTCTTATAACAGATAAATAATTTTTTCATAATAAAACCTCGTGACAAGAAGAATGCATGAGAAGGCCAGAGGCTGGCTAATCCTGCCAGTCAAAGGCGGCTTCCTGTTCATGCAAATGTTGAGTTTGGGAAAGCTGGGTGTCTCAAGAATGTCTGTCTTCAGACTACGAAGTTCCTTAGATGCTAGGACCATGCCTTTCAGTTGCTGAAGGAATTCCTTTCTCACTGTTGGACCCATCTCACCACTTGAGCTTAGTAAGTCAAATGGTGCAGAGACGGGTTTGACCTGGGTCTTCTGAAGTTTCCTCTGAGGTGTGTGTTCACTCAGAAAATGCTGTGTGTTGGCCCAGCTCTCCGTAACTCTCCTATCTTAGCCATGACTGATAAGAAAAAGAAAGAAAAAGAAAGAAAGAAAGAAAGAAAGAAAGAAAGAAAGAAAGAAAGAAAGAAAGACATGAAAAACTTGAATAAGATGAATAGGCAGGTGATTCTGCTGTGCAGCCTGGCTTGGATGCTTGCAAGACTAGACTCAAAGGCACTGATAATTTGAGTTTTGTAGAAAAAAGTTAATTTCAACAGGTGTAATTTGGGGATGTTCTTTTGCCATGAGATTCTAAGGCCTTACCTGTTATGACTTACCTATAATAAATAACTCTTGACAGTTATGTGGGAGCAGAGGACTGGTTATGTAACCCTCCAACAGGCACCACTACAGAAAGGGCTTCTGTTTTAGCGTGTATGGTGGCATGTGTTGGGCTTGTGTTATAGTGTCTGAACTTCCAGTCAAGAGGCTCAGCACTACCACCTTCTTAGTAATATGTAAACCAAAGGCCTAGCACTGTGCAGCTGCCTTGGCCTGTGTGGTCCATCCTGTGGAGGTGGTAGCATAGGCTCAGAGGCACAGGTGTCATGTGGGACCAACCTGCTACACCAACCAAGTGTGGAGTGATGGCCTCCTCCACGGTATGAATTAAATTGTTTCTTTTCCTTTCCTTTTTGCCAAAAGTAGAAAATGATCACAATAGCATTTTAAAAAAACAAACAAAGCAGCTGAACAGCAAACAGAAAGGGGGGAGGCTGTAATCGTGCAATTTTCTCAGTTTGGATGATGTTTTAAGCTTTTTCAGTTTGATTTGAAAGTCCCCAAATTTCCTGAAAACTCTTTCCTGCCTGAATCTGCCAATTGCTGGGAATCCTACTGGAATGTCATTGTGGCTTTCCCCTCCTTTTGGGGAGCAGGTTTGTTACGGAAATGGACTCTGAGCCCAGCTCTTTATGGCTTTCCTCCCTCCCAACTTTTTATTTCTTATTCTCTTTGCCTGGAAGACGCAGCTGGCAGGCTTCTGGAATGGCAGAACGTCCCAATCAGAAAGAATCATGGGATGAAGTTTGAACCCCCTTCTCAACAGGCAAGCTGAATGGATAAGTCATCACACACTCCTGCCACCCTGGAGCTGCGAGCTGACCTGCCTTTCCTGCCAGAAAGGGCCGTGTCCCTTCAAACTCTGAGCCAAGTAAACCTCTTTGCTCTTAAGTCGCTTCTATTCAGTATTTGGTCACAGCAATGAGAAAGATCACTAGTCTACCACACTCTCAAAATTTTTGAGGAGGTGAGGGTGTGGTTTATTTAATAAAATATTTGCTGTACAAGCATAAAGACCTGAGTTTAAATCCTGGAACCCTTATTTTTTTTTAAATGTCAGGCATAGGAGCTCCAGTCTGCAATCCCAGTTTGGGGGAAGAGACAAGCTCATCCTGTTCCGTATTTTACAAAAGGAATGTGGATTTTTTTCCTACAAGATCTCATCTCTCCGGGCAACATTAATAATGTGTGTATAGGTACTTTTGAAGAATATGCATGGATAATTCATAATTAGTTACCGAAACGTTGTCCAGTGTTCATTGTTCTCCTGGGTTGGTACTAATCTATTTAGAATGGTTGGAAACTCAATTTAGATCCCCCTGGTGCTTTTGGTACTGAGGGAGATATTTTTCATTGTCTCTTGGTCACAACACAGCATACACGCACTATTTGTGATTCTTTACATCTTGGGCATCATTCTTATTAAAATTTTACCCACAAATAAAATAAAAAGAAGTGTAGAAGAAACCAGGAGACCGTGGCATCCGGCCAACACAGGCACAGCCAAAGACCCCACTGGTGACCGCCCTTGAAGTCATGTTCACTGGCCCTGACAGTGATACAGGCTGTAGGCTATAAGCTGCAAGTTCTTGCCCTGTGCACAGTTGCTCTGCACACCTGCGCCTGCCTTCCAGTCTGTAGGGAAAAGGGACATGATGCTCTGGAATGGTCTTAGTTCCATTTACATTGTTCTCGCTCATGAAAACAGACACTTCTGAATGTTTATTATTTGGCCACAGAAATCTGACCACTTATTATCCCAACACCGAGCTGCAACCAGTGTTCAACACAAGTACAGTGGCCCTCTGAGTTAGGGGTGAGAAAATGGCATATGAGCTTAGTCTCCCCTTCATTCCCACCCCCTAGCCCTTCACCATCTTCCCTGCAGCACCACAAAGAGTGGATTTCAGAGCACTCGAAGCCGTTAACACAGGAAGCTGTTCAAAATTACTATTTAAAGGAAGAAAGAATATGCTGCTTATATAAACATTGCTCAATCAGTATGACCTAATAATTATATTTTCAATAAGAAAGCCCCAGATCTTTAATAAACCTTAAATTTGGCTATTTCTGTGACAGGTGAGTGACAAACCTCTTCTATTAACGGACTGGCAATGGGATGAAGGAGTCATGTCACAGTTGATTGTGTTCAACATATAATTCACCCATGAATAAATTTATACCCAAATATGCCTTCTTGGCGTATACAAACTTTTAGCCAAACAAAAAGCCAATAAAACAAATCCTTACCTAAGATAGTGAGGCTGTAATATTTATAACTTAAGCATCAATAATCTTCTTTCAATAATTAAATGAAGAGGAAATGTACCCTGAAGGCATGCAACTATAGTGTTGAGCGTAAGATAAAGCAAGCAGGGATGACTTTTTTTAGGAGCCTGGTTTAAAATTAAGATCCCTAGGTTTCACGAGTCTGAATTAGTAGTTTAACTTCCTGGCCCAGTTAAAATAGCTGGTTCTTCCTGTTGAATGTTTCATGAATGTCAAAACTTGAGATCCTGAGCTGGGATGTTATTAGTGTGGGCACTAAATTGGAGTCCTAATACGTTTCCAAGATTACTTGCAAGGTTTATTCAAGACGAGAATGCATTGCTGAGAAGAGAATTATACCCATCACATCGCTACTTGAAAAGACGAGCTATAATATGTAGGTAACTGAGGAAGAATTAGTTTGACTTTTCTAAATTGTGTGGACAACTACCTTGAGGTGTCCTAGTGGCTCTGCCCTGAAGTGGCTAATTGGTCAGTGCCAGGCCCTGGAGCAATGGTGATTGCCTTCGACACTGACTTCCTAGCCCGAGGGAGAATAAACCCTTGCCTTTATGGAGACCTGAAGTGTGGAGAGCAAACCGAGGGCAGTTAACAAATATATTTTCAAATATCAAGCATCCCTCACCTCCGAGTGTGACGTTGACCTCTACCTCCCCAGGCTGATGCTAAGCACAGGCGGTGTGCTGACCGACAGCCTTGGTCACTCTCACACATCACAAAGTGTCTGCCCAACGGATGGAGATTTAACGGGTGCCAGCTGTATAAAGATTAATAAACACTGGTCTGACTCAATATTTTTTTTTCAACCCAACTGACCTTTTTTCGGGTTAGCTCAGCTGGGCAAGACATCCAATCACAAGGGTTTTGGGAAGAAGCCTGGGACCCTGGACCCCGGAAAGGATGCTCTCTGGTCTCACCTCCTTCAAAGCGCCTGCATTTCTGGCTTTGCCTTTTTACCTGTCTCTCCCCACAGCCAACTGCAGAGCTCACGAAATAAAAGAGGAGCAGAAAACAAGCGGGCCCCTGTCAGCTCTGTTGACTTTTCACTTAGCAGACTTCTTTATGGATTAAAAAACTTTTCCCCCTTCTTCTTGTACAGCGGCGCTCACTGGAGCCTAGCCAATAGATGGTATCAGACCTTCCCGAGTCTATGCTATGGGCGGCCTATGGAAGCATATCTGTTCGAGGCATTCATGCAAATTATTGCTTATTGCCCTATACGCTCATAAATTAATAGCTTCTCTGTGGATGAAAAACAGGAATTAGACAACCATTAAGGTTGAACAATGTTTAAAGAATATTAAATATTAATATATGAAATGAAAAAAATTGCCAACGATATCAGCAGATATGCCAAAAGCACGACAAGCCAAACCTGAGAATGCAAATAATGAGAACATGTTTTCAGTTAGATATTCTGGATGGTTTAGTATTCAAATTAAAGTTGATCCCCCCCTTCCCACCCCGCTTTCAGAAAAAAACAAAACCAAGTATTTACCGCTGTTGTCATACTGCATGAACGTTTATTTTCACAGTCAGAATAAAAACAAATTTAGTGGAATAAACTAACAAGGTCTGGACTATTTTGGTCACTGTGTTTGAGGGAAGATTTTTCGTTGCAGTATTGAAAATACATATAGCACGAGTATTTAGAAAAGGCTCATTTCTGATCTCAGCTGTTTTTCCTTCAGCCCCCACACGTTCATAAACGGCTGCTGAGTAGAAGCTGCATGGTGAGGACCGTGCCTGCCAACACTGCGGAGCAGAATGGATTCGGGCTGAGGATGCCTCTGGGAGAGGGGCTGCAATAAGCTGCTGTCCTTAGGGAGGGGAGTGACCCCTAGTCTTGGCCATTGGGAACGTCAGGGAAATACTAGTGCTAAATTCCCACCCTGGAAACTCACTGTGCTTCTGGCGGGGAAGAGGTGACATCTCAGCATTGATTCTGCACCCATGGCAAGCCTCACAGAGTTGGCACCATGATCCTACCCACACTTGGAAGGGGTTTCAAGGTCTATGTGAGGAATTGCTCTCAGCTAACTCCTCATTTATTACATGGGACACGAGCAAAGACAGCTGACCGCATAGCGGTGCTGGATTTGGCAGCTCCGTTGTGATAAAAACTCCGCACAGCATGTGACCCTGGACCGTCAGTATTTTACTTTCTGAGCCTTTCCTTTTAAAAGAGCATTCTGTTAATTGTGGAGGATGTGAACTCGAATAATCAAAGTGATACAAAAGTGATATCATATTTGTATTTGCATATATAGGAATGCATGTGTATATCAAGGAAACAATAGCTGTCTTCATCAATGACTTTGCATCCTTGCCAGGACTTTACGAAGCAGACATTTCAGGTTATCCTTTGTTCATAGAGGATACAACTGCAAGGGGTTGAGAGCCTTTATTCAAGTTCCTGTGTCTAGTCAGCGACCAAGCTGGAGCAGGAACCCTGGCAGCCAGCACCACAACCACCTCGATGCTAGCTGATTCTAAATACTCTATGCTCTCACACCAGAGGCTGATCCTGCTGAAACAATAGAGAACATGGTAAAAACACTATATTCCCTGAGCATCAGCGTGTGGGTCTCATTTATTTCTAGAAAATATTTTAAAGTCATTTTCATTATGGGGACACAAGAAATTGCAGTTAAAAAGAAAAGAAGAATCTGCTGGCCTAAGCAACTGACTCAGTGACGTCTGTGCTAGAAACCTCATGGTGCCTATCATGTCCTACACGCTTCCTAAGATATGGTGACCAGGAGCTTCAAAATGGGGGAGTGAAGAAACAGAGTTGGAAATCATCTCAGAATACCATGGCTGCAAAGAGAATGGTTATCAGTTAATAAAAAAAAAAACAAATGAAAGTTAAGGAAATAGAATAAAACGGTGGGCAGATGCGTCACTCATGGCTGACGTCCTCCCTATGGGTAATATGTTGCTGTATAACCATCTCTTGCGTCACATATTGAGAAGAAACCTCAGAAAGCAAAAACCACCGTGCTTGCTTAACTTCTGCATGGCTTAGGCAGTCCATGGTCAACATGGGACACAGAGGGACACACACACACACACACACACACACACACACACACATACCAGCTAGTTATGTGTCTGTGGATCTGCATGATCTGCATAGCCCGTGGTCAACATGGGAGACAGAGGGACACTCCCCAGCTAGTTGTGTGTCTGTGGACCTGCATGGCTTGGGTTCCATGGGCTCATGTGTCTGAATGCTTGGTCCCTGTTGGTGCAATTGCTTGAGAATGATTACAAGGCAGGAATTTCTTAGAAGAGGTCTGTCACTGACTGGGGGATGGACCGAGCTTTCAAAAGGCACTTACCATTCCCTCTCTTTCTCTCTCCTTCTTTCCCTCTCATGGATCATGCTATGAGCTTTCAGCTGCTGCTCCAGCACCATGCCTGCTTAGCTGGTGCCATGTCCCACCTGTATTCATGGCCTTACCCTCTGAAACTGGAATCCGTACACAATTCTCTCTTTTCTGAGTTGCCTTAGTCACACGTGCACACACGCACACGAACACACACATGCTCACATGTGCTTACACACATACACACAAAGATGCACAAGCATGCACACTCACATGCTCACACATACATACGCACCCATGCACATACACATACGTTAGTGACCCCTACATATGCAAAAAAGAAAATTAAAATAAACGAAAATAAAAACACAAAAAATAAAACATACAAAAAGGGAAAAATTGTCCTATAACCTGTGGTAGCAGGTATCAATATTTTTTACAAGTTTTCTGCTACTTAAAAAAGAAACTTGGAAATCACTCGTTTAGAGAAAATTTTTTATACGTTTCTCTCCTATTTTTCTCTCCTGTTTGCATTTCCAAGTAATTGCACTAATGGAAAAATTAAAACTTCCACTCTCTTGCTTTGGACTTCACTCTGGTCCAAGAGATAGTATTGGGCCTCTAAGGTCCAAGCTGCTTCCCCATTTCCACCGAGTGTTTGAAGGTCCCCCACATCAGCTCTCAGGTAGCGGGGGCTGGGGAAGAATTTAGAGTGTGGGAGCATTTCAGAGTCTTTCTAGAGGGATGCAGAGGAGCTCTGGGTGGGTCAGGTGGGTGCAGAGGGTGGGGTTAGCAAGGAGGCCAGCGTTCCCTGGAAGAACTTCAGCTAGCACCTATGTTCTGCTGTACAGCAGGTCTCTGAGGGCCGACTCGTTTACAAACAAGACTTCCAAGATGACACAGAAGGCAGTCAGGTGACTCATGTTGTCTCTAGGATGTCACCTTGAGTAAATTAGTGGGGTCTCCGTAGTCAGGCAGAAGCCTAGTAGACAGACTCACCTTTTAGAGACAAGTGAAACCACAGGCACCGATTGCTTGGTGAAGAAGGCCCTGCTTTGTGTGTTTCTATTGCTTTCACAGCAAGAGCGTAGGGAGCCACAATCATCCCATTTCCCCCTTTCTCTTCTTTCATTAGAGTCATTACTGGTCACAAAAGGCTGCTCACAAGCACCAGTGATTGAAATATCTGTGCATCCTGCAAGGAAATTAACACAAAGAGCCGCCTGGGGCGAGCAGGGTAGGAGAAAGGGTCTGGATACCTAGCGGGCAGTTGCTTCAGCTGCTCACAGCCCAACATTCTCCCAGCCTAGGGCTGACCCTAGGCAGTTTGGGAAAGTCAAAATCACTCTCTTAAAATTAAAGTCAAATGGGGAAGTCGTCCAGGATAGGAGACCGGGTTTGCTTCTGAATTTTGAGCGAGTACTGACATGGGGCAAAGTTGTGGCAGTATTCAAGACCCCTGTGGGACAGCCATATCTGTTGGCTTTGGCTCCCAGGAGGCTGGAGATCAAGCTCAACGCTTCCCCACCAGAAGGAGCATGGGCCTTACTGTGTCGAGAGGACTCTCTCTTCAGCCTTCCCTACTAGCCTGCCTATCACTGGCCTCCCAAGGACTCAGAGGTCAGGTCCAAGTGTTGACCTCATATGAGGAATACTTAGCAATGGAAACTTCTGGTAACAGATTAGATAAGAGGTCTCAGGCACCAGTTCTCACCCCGCTCCCTGCTCTCTGCCCCGCCCCAGTGTGTGTGTGTGTGAGAGAGAGAGGGGGGGGAGAGAGAGAGAGAGAGAGAGAGAGAGAGAGAGAGAGAGAGAGAGATTCCTGTAAACTTGTAGATGCACGTATGTGGAGATCAGCCAGACACCACCACCATCTTTTTTTTTTTAAGACTAAGTTGTCTGGCTGTTGAGCCAAGACATCCGTATTTGCCAATCCCCACATCCCCTACACCACAATTACACATGCGTGGCACAGCCTGCTTTCATGTGGGTGCCTGGAATTGAACTCAGGTCCTCAGGCTTGTGTGGTAAGTCCTTTACCGACTGAGCCATCTCTCCAGCCCCTTAGTGATTCCTTTCACAGCAAGTTCCAAATCCGTATTCTTTGCTACGGGAGCCAGTTTACAGATATATTAATTGGAATTAAATTTGCTTTTAATTTCAGTTCCTTGGTCCTACTAGTCAAGCTGAAGTCTCTCTGGTCGCGGCAGCGGGCATTGTGGGTCTCCGTGCACGTGTGGTGGTGAAACACAGGGGATAACTTTCCAGTACTGGTTATCTTTTTAAAAATAATTTTCTTTTGCCTCCAGCAAGCGACTCCTCTGTTTGTGCTCTAAACTCAGTGAACCACACGCAAAAGGAAAACAAGAAGAGGTTGGGAAACGGTACTCAAGGGTTCTGGGAGGGAAGTGGGAGACGGAAGACAGAAGTATGGTTGGATAAGACTAAAGCTCATTATAGTAAAATGTATGAATCGTCAAAAAAAATCAAACCATAATATCGTATGGTGAGTTTATGCAATTTACCCCTCTAATAATAAAGGTGCTTAGCAGCCAGCTCTAAAGAGCTATTAGAACAGCCCTAGCGAACCACCCCAAGGTCCCAGCACAGAGTGAGGAGCATTCTCCTGTAGTCTCCGCCTAGAGTCAATGCCCAAGCTTCCTTCTGGGGCAGCCATTGTGCAGAATGAGATCTAAGAGGTCTACCCAAGCATAAGCAGCAAAGACACCAGACTTCAAAGATCCTAAACTCTCCACTGATTTCCTGCCTCAGATCCGCAGTAAATCCACATTATGTCTCTGCAGCACGATGTGCACCCTTAATTGTTCCAAAGCAGCTTGTGCACTCAGGAACAGCATAATACACCCTTGTCTCCATCCTCCTGTATTCTCCACGAGCTCTTCTCCCTTATTTCCGCGCTTCTCTCTGACTATAAATCTTTTCTAATTCTAACTTCATCATCACTGCGAGGCCGGAGGCCCATGATTATCCAAGAAACCTTCCAATTGGCAGGCACCCCTGGCGCTTTGCATAGAATTCAGGACAATGCTGCAGGCTGAAAGCACACCAGAAATTTATACAGCATCGTAATGTTCTTCTGGTTCCCCGGGGGCCTCTGTTGATGGCTGTTCAGGATCCTTTTACTTTCTGCAGATATCAGGGCTTTCTTCCTGGGTCGGAACTCAGGGCAAGGTTTGTTTGAGAAGAGAATGCGCACACAGAGGAGTCTTTCTCGTCAGCAAACCCAAGACAGAAGCTGCTTTTCTTTTCTCCCTTCCAAGAATAAGCTCAAGAGAATATTCGCAGGAGGTGTTGCCAGTGGCTTTTGTTTTTACGTTGCTCCAAACCAACAGCAACATTCTGGTACAGAAGATGAATGTTTCCACGGAGTAGGGCCAGAGACGGACAAGTTGTTCTAGAATGAATCTTCTCATAGGAAAACGCCACAAAGCTTTAGCAAAACACAGGAGCCCCCGTCCTGCTCTGCTCTCGGAGTCTGGTGTGTGTGTGTGTGTGTCTTGTGGTTAAAAAATAACCTAGTATCTACCATCCGAACTGGGTTTGACACATAGAAATTTCTATTTTCTATTATTGTGTGTGATGTGTGCTGGGGCATGCCTGTGTCATAATGCGCACGTAAATGACAGAGGACAGCTTGGAGAGCTGGCTTTCTCCTTTCACCTTAATGCGGGTTCCGGGGACAGAACTTGCAGGAAGCGCTTTACCCACTGAGCCATCTTGCCAGCCCCTCTTAAGCATTTTTAATTGCCCAGTTAAATGGCATTAAGAACATTCATGTGCAAAACCATCACCGACATCCATATCTAGAGCTCTTTTCAGTTTGCAAAGCTAAACATTTGTCGGTGTCATTTCCATCACACCCGGGGTCCCACGGTCTCAGCATTCAGGCAAAATGCTTAGTCACCCTGGGTGCTCGCATTTCCGGGTCCCACGGTCGCTCATGCGCCGTCAACATTCAGGCGAATTGCTTAGTCACCCTAGGGCCTTACGCCCTACGTAATCTATGTGCATGTGCAGCGTGGCTATGTAATCTATACGTACACAAACCACAGAGGCTCTGGCCTCATGCGGCAGAGAAACTCAAAGAAACCGCCTTAGATTAGGTCTACATAGTTAGTTATGAATACAATTTGAGAAAATTATTTACCTCCCATGGAAATCACGCTTGTTTTTGAATGGAATGACAGCACCTTCTCTCCCTTTTCCTGGCACACGGTTTTTGTGAAGTGTGTGTTTGTGTGTTTGAGGGGTACGTGTTCAGAGATGTGGTCTCACCTCCTCTGTCTCTGAAACTGACAGATAATGGAATTGAGCTGAAGGAAGAATAACAGATTCTTAGGAAGTTTTTACTTCCAGAATCAGCACCTAAGAGAAATGCCCTGTTCTGACCGTTTTGTCGAAGCCCTTCCCTCCTTTTCGTCTGTGGCACCACCACCCAGAGAGGCAAAGTAGAACCCATTAGATTCATACAGAGGCAGAAATGTACACGGCCAAACATGGTGAGGTCTGCTGCCAGCTCACTCTCCAGGTATGGTGTTTTCAGCCAGACAGTGGGGAGCAAGATGTTCGCTCACTGGAGCAAGATGTTCGCTCACTGCGAGCAGGGAAAGCAGGGCTGTCCAGCATTGTTCTTCCTCCCAATAGCCATCCATCTTGTTTTCCTGACATGTAGTCTCTTCTGCCACTGCACTCTCATGAGTAGGACCCCGCTGTGTCCTCTGTGAAGAAGGCAGAACAGAGAAACTTTACCCTGATTTAGACGTGGGACAGGATCTTGTTGTGGGCCAAGGTCACCATTTCCTGGCTACTAAACAAAAACCTTAAGTTGCAGCAGATGCTTCCCTTTTAGGTAATGTTTTTTTGAGGTCAGCTCTCACTGTGCAGCTCTGGCTGTCCAGGAGCTGCCTCTGCAGACCAGACTGGTCTGAAACTCACAGAGACTGCCCCCATACCACCAGTGCTGAGACTAACCCAGCCTTTGGAAACCAACTTTCCTTTTCACTACCTTCCACAGGATTTAAACGCCAGTTAAAATTTACCCCTAAAGGAGGGGAAGTCATGGAATAAACTCAAAATGACATCATCACAAAGACGGTATTTTGAAAAGAAAAGCTAATGTCCACTTGAAAAGTACTCTGTAGACGGACGTTTCTGTCCTGTCTGGTCCTGCAGCCATTCAGTCCAAAGAAACACACGCAGGTTTATATTGATTATAAACTGTCTGACTATTAGCTCAGGCTTATTACTAACTAGCTCTTAACAACTTAAGTTAACCCATAATTCTTGTCTATGTTTATTCGTGTGGCTTGGTACGTTTTCTCAGTGAGGCATTCTCATTTTCCTTCCTCTGCATCTCTTTGGTGACTGTGTCTGCCTTTCCTCTTCTCAGAATTCTCCTAGTCTGGTCGTCCCGCCTATACTTCCTGCCTGGCTACTGGTGTTTTATTAAACCAATACGAGTAACAAATCTTTACATTATATAAGAACATTATCCCACAGCAGAATCCAAGTAACAAACAAGTTAAAATGGGCATGAACATTGAAAAAAAAAAACCTGCTACAAATCCAGAGTATAAAATATTTGCTTCTTAATTCATTAATTTAAATAAAGAAATAGAAAGTCACTGTATTTGTTCCTTATGCATACCTGTTATATTGTTTTATTTTATTTTGTAGTTCTGAGGATTGAACTCAGGACCTTATACATGTTAGGCAAGAGCTCTACCATGATGCTGTATCTCCAACACCAATATATTTACTAAGTGCAAATGTATAAGAAGTTAAGTATTTAACGTATAGGGGGAAATCCATCAGCCTAGAATTCTATATCCAAGAAAACAATCCTTCAAAAGTAAAGGAAAAAATAAATATCATTAGGTTAATCAGAAATTGAAGAATTTTATCATCTTCAAACTTATTCTAAAAGGTGGGAACAAATACAGAGACCCACAGCCAGACATTTTGCTGAGAGTGAGAGACCTTGGAAGACTCAGTCTTAAGTGGGATATGTCCATCAAATCCCCTCAGGGCTCAGGGAACCCTGTGGAAAGGAGGCCGAAAGAGTGAAAGAGCCAGAGGGGCTGGAGGACCCAGTAGAGAAGGCCCCCATCTGAGCTAAGGTCACATGAACTCAGAGTCTGAGGCTGCATGCACCGTCTATACCAGCTGGGGTCTTAGGACTGGCAGGAGAAGTGGACACATGCACCCACATTCCTAAACCGTAAACTATCTCTAATGGATAACCACTGCACATGAAAATTTACTTTTCTGTAAGAAAGTCTCGCTGTAGAAAGGAACCACTCTTAAAGGTAGGGTTGCATACCCTGCACAGCCAGCAGAAAACGGACTCAGCCAAGCCTTTGGAGGTTCCTTGTTTCATAGTGTCTTGTCAGGGCTTCTTCTTCCTCTCTTTTTTTATTCTTTTCTTTTTTATTTTGTTTTTTATGCTAATCTTTTAAAAATTATTATTTATTTTTTTCTCTTCTTTTGCCCTACAGGTCCTTTGCAGATATATTTTGGCTTCTAGTTTTGTGCTTCTATGGGATTCCTAAGTGTGTGAACAAGGGAGTATCTGGATCTATATCTATTTTTTGAGCCTTTTCTTGGACTCTTTTCCTTCTGTTTGTTTTGTCCTATTCTGACATATTTGGTTTATTATATTATATTATAATTTCATAGATGCATGTTTGTTTTCTAATGAGAAACAGAAGAGAGGTGGATCCAGATGGGAGGGGAGGCAGAGAGGAACTGGGTGAAGTAGAGAGAGGGGAAACCATAATGAGGATATATTATATAAAAATAAAATCTATTTTCGATAAAAGAAGAAAAAGAATGTTTTAAAATAAAATTGAAAACAGGAACTTAAAAAAAAATAAGAAAATTTCTAGGAAACTTGGGTTTCCATGAAGAATGAGAGTAGAAAGAAATAGTAAAATGTCAGCCAATAGTTGTGCATGTCAGTTCCTGTCAACTCGACACACGCTAGAGTCTCCTGGGAAAAGGAACCTCAACTAAGAAAATGTTCCATCAGATAGGCTTGTGAGCATGCCTGTGAGGCATTTCCCTGACTAATGATAGGTATGGAAGCAATCAGAACCCTGTGGGCAGGGCCACCCTGGGAAGACAGTCCTGGAGTGTATAAAAAGGAAAACTGAGTAAGCCAGTAGGCAATGTTCCTCCATGGCTCTGCGTCAGTTCTTACCTTCAGGTTCCTGCCTTGAGTTCCTGCCCTGATGTCCCTCAGTGATGAACTGTGATGCAAACAAACCCTTTCCTCACCCAAATGCTTTTTATCACAGCCCTAGGAAGCAAACTGAGGGGTCACAGAGTTCAGGAAGTGAGGAATGGCATGCTATCATGTGGTATGTAAGGGAGGGATTGAGCATGCTATTGGAAGCAATCAACGTTGTGTGTGAGGTTGTGTGGTACAGTTTTAGGTAAAGATGGGTGTTGGAATAATCTCTGTGTACACTGTGTGAATATGTCTCTCTGTTTTACATCATCTGCCCAAGGCACCTTCTGATTGGTTTAATAAAGAGTTGAGTGGCCAATAGCAAGGTAGGAGAGGATAGGCGGGACTTCCCGGCAAAGAACTCTGGGAAGGAACCTGAGGTGGAAGATTCATCAACCAGATGTGAAGGGAGTTTGATGTATGTTGTTGAGGAGAGGTAACAAGCTACATGACAAAATGTAGATTAATATAAAGGGGTTAGTTTAAGTTTTAAGAGCTATGTGGGAATAAGCCTAAGCTAAGGCCAAGCTTTCATAATTAATAAAAGTCTCAATGTCGTTTTTCAGGAGATGGAGTTCCAAAGAGAGACCCATTTAGAAATGGGCTTAGCCAGGTGTTCAGGGTACATAGCAATGACGATAAACCACATGAACTGTAGGCTCTCAATAGAAAGGATGCTTAATTTTGATCTTGATAAAATGTAAAATCACCTTGCAGGGGCTCAATGAGGGACTGTCTAGACTAGTTTGGCCTGTGTTATACCTGAGGAATTAAAAAAAAATTATACAATATGTTCTAATCACAGTTTTCTTTCTCTCATCTCCTCCCTACCTCCCCACCCATCTAGATCCACACCTTCTCTCTCTCTCTTTAGAAAAGAAACATGCAAATAAAAAAACAGATTTTTGTTTAAAAAAAAAAAGCACAAGAAATGCAAACACAAGCACACACACACACATCCCATAAAAATACAAAATTTAAAACCATAACATACAGGCAAAAGACAATTTTTTAAGAAATGCCCAAACAAAGCAACATGAGGCAAAAATGATCTGCAAAAATGCTATTGAGTCTTTTTTGCATTGGCCGTCTACTCCTGGGTGTGGGGCCTGCCTTTAAGTGTGGTTTGTATACTCAGCAGAACTCCACTGGAGAAAATTAGTTTCTCCTTTGCAAGCAGTTGCCATTGGAGATAGCTTCTGGGTCAGGGATGGAGGGTATCCACTCCCGGCTCAGTGCTGGCACACCATCTGATCTGGAGCTGTGCAGGCCCTGTCCATGCTGCCACAGACTCTGTGAGTTCATACATGTCAGCCCTGCTGTGTCTGAAGACACTATTTCCTCATGTCCTCCACCCCTCTGCTCTTGCCGTCTTTCTACCTCCTCTTCCACAGTTCTCTGAGGGGAGGGGTTGGAGGAAGCCATCTTATTTAGGATTGAGTGTTCCCCAAGCTCCTGTGAAGGATTTTTCTTAAGTTGAATTAATTGAGTAGAAAAGCACACCTGAATGTGGGTAGAGCCATTTCCTGGCCTACAAAGTGAGAGACTGAAGAAAGTGCCAGTGTGTGCGTCTTAGTTCTCCGTTCTCTGCTTCAGCCTGAACGTCCCCTTAACGGTCATCTAACTCGGAACTGTGAGCCAAGTAAACCTTTTGTCCCCTAAGTTGCTGTTATCTGGGCATTTCCCACAGCTACAGGAGACAAAACTGAGACAACAGAGGGATGAGGAGGGACTTGACCTGAGCACAGCCTCTCACAAACACAGGACCACAGACTAGCCATGGGAAGGTGTCAGGCTAACCCAAGCTGAGAGACATCTATAAAGCAGTCAATGCTCTCAGAGCTGTGAAGGTCAAGGAGGACTTTTAAAAAAAAGTTTTTTAAAAAAAGTTATATAACAGATTGCATCATTGTTTGCTTTTAGGTTCCCCAAATATTCTGAGGAATTTTGTGATGACTTGTAACCCCTATCCCTGCCGGAGTTATCAATTTCCATTTGCCTAAATATAAACTGACCTTGAGGCCCTACTGAGGCATACAGGACCCTTTATTGTTTCTGCAATGGTTTTAAAAATCTACCATTAGTTAAAAGTTTATTGACAAAATTTAAAAATCCACTTATATGAAAAAGAAGATACATAAATACAGCAACATGGCCACTAATAGAGAATTATAGAATTAATATAAAGAGTAAAATCTGGGCACATGTAACTGATGAGAGACATAGCTAAAATAATAAAAGGCTCAAGATATTTAAAAACAAAAGAGAAAACGAGGTAACAAAAAGAAAGGCCCTGCAGCAGCATAAGTATCAGATGAAGCACACCCAGAGGTAGGAAGCCAGAGCAACAGGTAGCATGAGAGGGCAAAGAATGTGCTAAGGTGGGGGCTGGAGAGACAGCTCGGTGGTTAAGAGCACTCCTAAGACTTGCCTATTACTCTCACAGAGGATCTGGGTTCGGTTCCCAGCACCCCGTGATCAGTCAGAACTGACACTCCACACGGTCTTCTGGCCTCTGTGGGCCTTAGGCACTCATGTGGTGCACATACACACGTGCAGGCAAGAAAATGTATCAATTTACAGAGCATAAAAGCAAAAGCTGAAAAAGATTAGGAAAAGAGACAAATCCATAGCTACGGTGGGAGATGCTCATAGATTTCTCAGAAGTTATAACAGAGCCTGCTTGGAGGCTCTAGCAGGGGAGCACAGCTAATTGTGTATCCTTGTTAGAAGACCTGTCCTCCTCTACTCAGGGAAGGCCGGGTCTTCAACTGAGCGCAGCTGCGGGAGGGAC
The DNA here is from genome assembly GCF_903992535.2 of Arvicola amphibius. NCBI lineage: Eukaryota > Metazoa > Chordata > Mammalia > Rodentia > Cricetidae > Arvicola > Arvicola amphibius. Next base: position 5,538,802 of record NC_052059.1, read on the forward strand.
ACACATGAGGGAGGAAGGGGACACCGCCTACGCCCTAGCCAGCCAGATCAACGCTGGCAATCACTGGGGTGACACATGTTGCAGCCAGATTGCCCTCCCATGTATTAGAAACAAAGCAAGATAGATATGCCATATTTTTGCAATCATATCTATAACATTTAGCAAAACTGGATACACGCTAGTTCACATAGGACGCATCAAGATTTTTAAAGACTGCTTTCTAGCCAGGTGTCGTGGTGAATGCTTTAATCGTGGTACTTGGGAGTCTGTAAAGCACCTACTCAGGGTGTTTGGTGTGGTCCCCCAAGCAGACTATGGCAAGGCAGAGAGTTCCTGTCTAGGATCTGGCTTCTGCTTGAAATTTGGCTCATGAGCCTGAGAGACACGGTAAGATGAATGAGCTTCAGCTGGGCTCCCTTCTTCTTCAACACGTTTACAGAGCTCTTTGCTGGGGAATTATGATTAGAATTGGAAATTATATATGCAAAAATGATTAAATGTGTTGTAGGACTAGCTACAGAGACACATTTTCACCAACCTCACCCAGATGGCTGAGTATATATAAATTAGTCGTCACTTGCATTCACAATGCCTGCTGGCCTATTAATACAGTGACCCGGCCTGGGAGGGCAAAATGGCTGTGTGCACATGATCTCTTTACTCAGAGACTTGCAGAGCAAGGCTTCAAAATAGCAACTCTGGGAAAATAGCAGACTTCCCATGGCTGCCGTCTGGAGATAGGTCTAGTCCTAGAAAAACACCTTGTAACAACTTAGGAAAACAAAATAAACTTCCTCTAAACCAGAACAGAGGCAAATCCCTTGAGTGTTCTGCACTTGCTTCCAAGGTCATTCGTGAAAATAGTCAATAGAAATTTCTCAAGTGAGAAGCGAGCTTTAAACGGTTGTCAAAATGAACTTACACCATCATTGCGCAAATACAGGGGTGAGAATTTGGCGAACAAGGCTCTGGGGATAAAACTGCCAACATATAAATTCTTGGCAATCTGAAGGTCTCCTTCAGGCCGAGATGCCCTGAATTTTGTACGTGCACGGGTGTGCTGCCAGTTGGCTAGTGAGTGGCTTCATAATGTTGGCAGGGAATCATGCGTGTCCCAGAACCTGGTGAAGCTTGGTTCGGATGGAAGCTTGGATGGATGTTTGCAAGAAGCTTTTCTGTACTTCATGGGGATGAAAGGAAAGAGGCATAAGAGTTTCTCCAATTCAAACGTGTTTAAGTGCAAAAGAAGCAGCAAACTTGAGGGTGACTGGGAACGCTATTATTTAGAAAACTGTTTTTATCAAATTCTTAAACTCCAACCTCATAGCCAGAAAATGATGCCGTATCTTCTTCAAAGACAAAATAGTTATTGCACTTATTTGTATATTTTCTGAACTCAGCCATTGTGCCTGTAATGGCGAAATGCTTTTTTTTTTTTTAAATAAGAATCAGTGCACTGCTGTCTTAGACCACACTCTGCATGAGCCTTGAGATAGAATGCTGCCTCTACTGTTTTCTTTGTTGTCCTTGGATATTATGGAGCTAACACCCTGTGTCTCTGTCTGAGTTCCTCAGATGCTTAATGAATAGTGCGGGAAGCAGGGGAGGCCTCTGTAAGACTCTCATCGCTTTGTGTTTTTATTGGGATATTAAACAAATGTATTATGAAATGAAAATAAGTCTAAGAAAAACAGTGGCAGAATTAGATGAGCACAGGCTACATGGAGTGTGTGACAGGCCAGACTCCTTAAAGAGTCTCGGTTGTGCCAGTCCAGTATCCTTTCTGTCACAAATCGACAACACTATTCCAGCAGAACAGCATGCGTCAGTGCTGGTACTTGAGACTTTCGGTTCCTTATTAGCCGAGGTTTATCACAGGATCATAAGCATTAGGAAGCCCATCTAGTGTTGTATGTGCCTATCTGTGATATCAATAAACAGAATCACGGACAGCACTTGATCCAGTTTCCCTCCCAGAAGCATCTATACCGTTAGCTGTAAAAATTCTAATTTAAATTTCTCAACAAGCTGGTGTAGCCTGTTGATAAGCAGAATAACACTAGTTAAGAAAACATGACTGCCCTCACTATAGGAAAAAAATAGAGAGCTTGGTTCCTCCAAAAACAAAAATAGAGCTGTTGGATATGAGACCTGTCTAGCAAGCTTGTTTCTGGATATCTATCTATCACTTATCCATCTCTCTATCTCTCTATCTATCTCTATCTACCTACCTATCAATCACCTATCTATCTATCTATCTATCTATCTATCTATCTATCTGTCACCTATCTATCTATCTCTCTATATCTATCTATCTACCTATCAATCATGTATCATCTATCATCTATCTATCTATCCATCCATCTATCATCTATCTATCTATCTATCTATCTATCTATCTATCTATCTATCCATCCATCCATCTATCATCTATCTATCTATCTATCTATCTATCTATCTATCTATCTATATCTACCTATCTATCAATCATGTATCATCTATCTATCTATCTATCTTAGAATTTAAAGCATTCAAAGAGATCCATTTTCATGTTAATTCTGGCGACAGAAGCAGATGTGCGTCAGTGGACAGGTAGACGAGAAAATAATGACTACTTTCAATGCAACATCATCTGGCCTCTGAGAGGAAGGGATTCCTGCCATTTGTGACCTGTGGAGAAACAATTATGCTGTGTGGAACAAGCTGACCATGAACAACAAAAGCCTCATGATGTCACTTGCATGAGAGTTGCTTCTGGGGACAAGGAGGAAGGAGGAATAGGAGGGGGTAAGGGGGGTGTCCCAGAGGCCTACTGTGCACTCCACTAGTAAACAATGCTGCGTTATCAATTTAAAAGCACGTGTCTTTTTTTATTTGTTTGTTTTGTTTTTCTCTGTAGTTTTGGAGTCTGTCATGGAACTCGCTCTGTAGACCAGGCTGGCCTCGATCTCACGGAGATCCGCCTGCCTCTGCCACCTGAGTGCTGGCACTAAAGGCGTGTGCTACCACTGCCCGGCTTGTCTATAAGTATTCTTATCACACTCACAGAGCCATAGCCATCAAGGCAGAGGAGGGCTTTGGAGGGGATAAACAAATGTAACTTCGATTTTGGTGACACAGTCACGTATATACCTTCAAAGCCAAGCTGTAGGCATTGTGTGGGCAGAGCTTTTTTACAAATATAAAAAAAATAACTTGATAAAGTTGTTTTAACAACAACACCACTACAAAAGCCGAACACCAAGACTGTCTGCACTCTAAGGCAGGGCTACCACTGAAGCAACACTGTCTCCAGGGCTCCCCCAGTGCAGCATTTTCCAAGATAAAGGCATGGACCCCATTCTTCTCAGCACCTGTGTGCCATGGCTGCTGCCATGTCGCTGAGTTTTAGAATTTCCGTCACCACAACAGCACTTGTGTGTGTGTGTGTGTGTGTGTGTGTGCGCGCGCACGCACGTTTAAAAGCATCCGTCCTATCTGCCCAGATAGTGTTGATCTACTGTCAGAAAAGGCTTGCACAGAAATGTGGGGACCATTCATGGCCCCCAAAGGTCCACGGGGCTCACCGGGGCTCTCCTGCTGACAGTCTCTACTTGGAAAACGAGCTCTCAGTTAGGGTCAAGGCACCCTTCCTGACATGATCAGTGTTTAGAAAGGTGGTACTAGTGTTTACAAAGGTGGCTGAGATAACTGACTTTCTATCACCCGAGCTGTGCTGCTGTGAGTGCCCATACCACACATAGCAAATCGATATAAACACACATTTGCATATACATATATGGATGTATATACAAACACACGCATACAGTCCTGTCATTCATATGTAGACCTGAGCTAGAGATGTTTCTTTTGGCAAAACACCAGCAGACTATGCAGCATACACTGTAAGAGAGGACCTCAAGAAGCAGGAAACTCATTACTCTTTTAAACTCCCCGTGCCCCACTTGCCCCCATCCCCCCCCCACACACACACTGTGGTTCCTTGGCAGGTACTGCCCAACAAACAAAACCCTGGTGACACGGGTCCCTTGAAGTACTTCCTGCAAGCCTACTGACTTCAGGGCAAGTGGCTGGATTCCAGAGTGGCTCCTCAGCCCAGGGAGGGGAAAGGCTCACCCCTGTTTAAGTGCTGCTGCTGACTGACGGAGAGTCAAAAGCAAATCTAGCAGTCTCACCCACTCCTCAGGCCTCAGGGAAGCCGGAAGAGTTCAGGGCTGAGACAGTGTGCTGGAGAGGGAACTGTCTTTCCCTTCACTCCCCCTCAGCCTTTTTCCCCAAGCAGAGTAAGAAGGGGGAGGGTGGAGGGTGGGGGAAAGAATTGCATTAAAATGTGATGGGTGTAGATGGCTGTGGTTTCTTTTTCCTTTCTTTTTTATTTTTATGTTTTAAAGGAAGAAGGCAGAAGAGGAAGAAGAGGGATCCAGCAGGCTTTGGGTGAGGTAGGCAGCCGCCCGAATGCATTGGTGATGGAGCGCTGATTAGTCTGGAAGGCTGCCTACAGGTTAGCGGGCCTCATTTCCAATCTCTGACAGCAATATGTGCCGTTTCATGCTTCATCCTCATGCTCCATGTTCAACACAAACCGGGGTCACTCTATATATGGAAATCACTGTCTCCAGGGCAAAAAAATTAAAAGAGGTGAGATTGCCGCTTTAACCTCACTGGCCCCGGAAAATATGTTTTAGTCTGATACATTATACTAGTAGGAATTATTTATCAAGAAGATACAAGCTTGATAGTTCAGAAATAATGAGATGTTCTCGTTTTGCAGCTGAAATTTTATGGTCCACAGAGCATCAGCTATGAATCCAGGGGAATAAAGTAAACTTGCAGTGAGCGGTACACACTATGCAGCTCAAGAAAACGGGCTGAGGAGAGGAGGAGAGGGCGATAGGAGACTTAGAACACAGGACCAGGCTTCCAAAAGCCAATGCCCCTTTGTCCCTAGGAGAGGAACTGTGCCTGAAGAAACTATAAAACAGAATTAAAAACAAGGCCTATACTTTAAAAAAATATATCTCTGATGGTCCTTCCTGGTATTTTATTTGTCAAAAGATCTACAGGACAAGGTAATTATAGTAAACATCACAGTCCACGGGTTACACGAACTACTTTCAAATTCACAGGCAAATCTGAGGTGGCTCGGGATTTGAGCGGTGCCACAACATGGACGTAGAAACAGAGGTAAGACTTAGGGCCGAAGCAGGCACCGATAGTGTGTTTTGGACATGTCGATTTTGTTTAGTACTCCTGGTCCATAAAGTTTTAGTGATGAAAAGTCATTTGTCCTCTTTTATTTACAGGAATTTAAAAAGACTCCCTGGAAATGAACAGGAATCTTTTTGAGCCACCACAGTTCCCCAGCCCACAGAACAGGAGTTGGCGGTCCCTGCCTCCAAGGCCCAGCTGTTGGAAACCATCCACTGGTAATTCTCGCCCCTCTGGGAATATTTAGCCAACAAGACTAATCAGAGGCCTCTTCACTTAAACAGACAGCTTTGAAAGGCTTGCTTCCCAGCACGGAATGTGAGCAAATAAATATCAATAATTTAAAACCCCTTGCAAGAGTAATTACCCACAGTAATAGGCTTCCGCCAGCCTCTCGCAGACCCGCGCGTTCACCCTCACATTCGGGTCACCCAAAGCAAGAGATGCTGTGTTGGCTGATGTATCGGGTATAAACAACAGAATCATTTCTCATAATACCTATTTTTTTTTCAGCTGAAAAGTAAAGATAGCAACACTCACTTCACAAGGCTGTTACGAGAATTTAATTAGTTAATACGGGCAAAACATGCCCAACGTGTTAGCCCCCACATCCGGCAGGCGATAAAGCCTTATTACACGCTGTCAGCAGTCTTTTGTAAAAGATAGCTGTTTGACCCCAATATCTGTCCTTTCCTGGTTACAGAACACCCAACCTTGAACTGGTCATATGGCTACACGATTATCAGGGCTATTACACAGCTTCCCCCGCAGCAAGGTATAGCCAGGTACTGAGTGGGTGGTTTACAGGAAGTGCCATACACGCCGGGTACAGGAAGGATTATGAAGGTGCAGGTCACTCCATTCTGCTACACAGCGTGTGCATGTGATGGCCCAGTCATTTGGGGGCCTCTAAAGGGAAAAGACCTATGCTGAGAAAAGCTGAGGTTAGGAGCCAGAGACCCTGACCACACTGTGAAATTGCTTCCGTAGCGCGTATGTATGGAGTACTATGGACTGATTTCACAGAGGAGAAATTTATCCTTTAAGTCATCATAATTGGTGTTTCTCCTCAGTTGCAGCAAAATCCAGTCCTCAGTGACACACCATCTTTTTTTCTTCTTAATGAAGTGTCTATCTTACGTGTGTTTTACCTACACGGGTATCTGTGTACCATGTGTGTGCCCGGTGCCCATCCAGGTCAGAAGAGGGCATGTCTCAGCTCTCCTGGAACTGGAGTCAAAGATGGTTGTCAACCACCATGACCGTGCTGGGTGCAATCCTGGATCCAAGACCAGCAGGGGCTCTTAACTGATAAGTTATCTTGAGCTAGCTCTCCAATGCCTAAGTGTTTTTAGTGTGTGTGTGTGTGTGTGTGTGTGTGTGTGTGTGTGTGTGTGTGCAGGGTGGAGGACAACCTCAGGTGTCAGGACGCTGTTTGTCTTATTTTTGGGACAGGGTCTGTTATTGGCCTGGAGTTTGCATGAGGCTACCCTGGGTGGCCAGTGAGGTGCAATCATTGCTCCTCCTGTATCTGCTGCCTTAACACTGGGAACTCAAGAGCTGCTGCCGGGCCTGGCATCCTATGTGAGTTCTGGGAATGGAGCCCAGGTCTTTGTGCTGCAAAGCAAGCTCTTTACCGACCGAGCTGTCTCCCCAGCCCAAATGTCTTTAATATATTTTAAGTATTCAAGGTGCCTGCTCTGGCCAGTATCTCAAGAATATAAAAGCCATTGTTGTCAAGACAGACATTTATATATTAATATACAAAACCCACTTCTCACACTAGGCATTTGTAAGTAAGAAAAACAAAACAAAGAAAGCACTAGATTTCATTTTTTAAAATGTTGATGTCCGTGAGCCCCGAGTTTATCAGAAGTGGTCATAACCATCTATAAAATGAGTGTCAAGAAGAAGGGAGCAGCCTCCAAGAAAAACTGGTAGAACTTGTACAGTGCAAGCTGCATTGGAGTATGTAAAGATGTAGACATCAATAGTCCGTCCACAAATGATCCTAGGAAATCTGCTCATAGTCCAGATGCATTTTAACATAATATTGACAGTGTGCCAGATGTTCCTACTAAACAAATATGATCTGGAAATATGAAAATGTCTATTTTATCCTGTATCATTTGTATTGCATCATTGGGATTTTAGTGGTGACTACTTATATTACATATTTTACTTTGCATTCAATAATACAGCTAATTTTAAAAATTATGCTTTCAAATTTTGTATTGTGTTCCTGATATGCTGTAGGAAAGTCTACAGCCAGTAGCCTTTAAGTTACCCACCCACTTGGGCGTGGCCTCTTATACTATAAACACCCATGTAAAGCGGGGGCATTCCTTCTCTCTTCAGGCTGCTGGATTCGGTTCCTGTTCCCCATTCGTGCAGAGGACTGTGATCTGTGAGTCTACCCCTAAACAAGTAACCGTTTATTATACTCAATTCTGAGCTAGTGTGGGATTTCTTTTTAGCGTCCGTCTTCACTGATACAAGGTACTGCTATTGGCTCCCTACTCATTCAGTTAACTTCCTTGGAAATTTTAATTTTGTTCAAGCAAAAATATACTCAAATAGTACGGTCTTCAGTTTTCTAGATCCAGTACAGTCGTGTATCCTATCTAGTTTTGATGTCAAGGCGACACAATCTACAGTCACCTTGTAGAAGGTAACCTCAGCTGAAAAATTGCCTCCTTCAGATTGGTCTGGTCTGTGAGAGATTGTTTTGCGGTCAGGTCTGTGAGAGATTGTTTTGATTGATTTGGCATGGGAGGGCCCAGTCCCCTGTGGGCAACACCATCCCTATACACATGTGCCTATGCTGTAGAAGAAAGTCAGCTGAACACAAGCCAGACTTCCAGAGCTCCTGCTGGAGATCTTGTCCTGACTTCCCCCAACAATGGACTGGGACACTGTCAACTGAAATAAGCCCCTTCCTCCTCCCTACCTCTTTTGGTTGGGGTGTTTTATCATAGCAATAAAGGGACAACTAGAATATCATATGACATTTTTTTCCAATGAGAAAGGAAGATGTGCATCAGAAATCTTTATTTCCTAAAAAAAGAAGGCAGAAATGATTGACAGAGCAGGCTTCATACTGCTTCTGATGGAAGTGTAGCGTGGTATTTACCCAAGGTGACAAGAAAGATAAAACCCAGCACAGTAGAGAGGACAGAGCAGGGACAAGAAAGCCTGGTTGCTCGATAGCGTCACCGAGAAGACGAATGAATGCACCCAGTCACCACTGTCCGGACTTCTTCTCACAGACAAGAATAATAGCTCTTCACTCATCTAAGCTCATGCTCTTGGGTTTTGGTTGCTTGAGGTCAAAGACTATCTTAACTGATCCTCTCTCGAGCAAATGAGGTAAAAAGAAAAAGAACCTAAAGTCTCTTCTCAATTACTCTGCACCCCATATGCACGCAGATCTAAACTTTTAACTCTGTCAGTAGACAGTTTTGAGCTTTGCACGTGTGTTTCTACTCCTATCCCTAGGGTCCATGATATAAAATGTAGAGATATTTAAGTGACCTGTGCAGAGAGACTGATGGCTTCTGTCCTGCTTTCATTACTGTGGCTGTTAGAAAATACCATCACAAATTCAGTTTGGGGGTGAGGCTACGTAGCTCCCAGCTTGAGGTTACAGCCAATCAGCGCAGGAAAGCTCAGGGCTGAGCGCTCAAGGCAGCTGCTCACAGTTCAGAGCAGAGGGAGAATGGATGCTTGCATGCTCGCCTGCACCCTTACTTGTTCTCAGCGTTAAGTATTTCTTAGCCAACAAACCTCTCCGCTGACACAAATAATCCCAATCAGACCAAATCAGACCGAATTAAAAGATACCCAGGTTTAACTGGGTGCCAGCGCTCCCGGGTGGTCCCAGGAAAACACGGGGTTGGGGGGAAGAAAGCCGAAATGACCACTGGAGAGAAAAAGGGGAGACCTCGTGTTTATTCCGGGGGGGGGCAGTTTAAATAGCCTGTGGGGGTGGTCTTGACCTTCCCTGGGGAGGGGGTCACCATTTGGCAGGCTTTCTCGGAGGGAGTTTGGACTGACCAAGGCAACTCCCAGGGGAGGGAGCTTGGAATGGAGTTTTATTCCCAGCATTCCAAAAATGGATGCCAGGGGGCTGGGATGAAGCCCCCGACTAAATACTCAGAGAGAGTTCTCAAGTCTTATACAGGTCAGAACCCCCTACCCAGGGAATGGTGACTCCCAAAGTGACCCGGGTCTTCCCACATCAATTTATTCATTTATTTATAGATTTACTTTTGTGTTTTCAAGACAGGTTTCTTTGTGTAGCCCTGGCTGTCCTGAAACTCACTCTGTAGACCAGGCTGGCCTCTAACCCAGAGAGCTCCCGCCTCGGCCTCCAGAGTGCCGGGGTTGAAGGCATTCACCACCACCACCCAGCTCTCATCAATTAGTTTAATTAAGGCGGTCTCCCCACAGACACGCCCACAAGCCAACCCAAAGTAGATAGAGCCTAGAGCCACACTGCCACTCTTCCCATGTAGCTCTAGGTTGTGTCAGACGGCAGCTCAAGGGAACCGTCACAGCATCCTGGGCGGATGAAGAAACTGGAAATTTTTCTGAATGAACAATAATGAGTAGGAAATTGCTGGCTATGACTAGGAACATAAAGTAAGCACATAGCTTACACCCAGACACTGTCTAACGATATAGCCTACCTCCTGATACCTTTCTTTCTATATAGGAATGGTCAGTCATAAATCATCAGACATGTGAAGAAAGCCAATAAACAAAGGATAAGCAAACAGAAAATCTTACTAGAAGAAAGTAGAGACAATTCAAAGAGCAGAGAAACAAAAAAACAAACAAAAGAACAGAAAATAAATCTGATATGAATTCTTAGACATCTAGGAAATAAAAACAAAATCATTTTTAAAAATAATAGAGAATATTTGAAACCTAAAGACTTAATTGTTGAAATAAAAATTAACAGATAAATTTAAATTGTTGAATTTAAAATTAATTGTTGAATTAAAAATTAATTTTAAATTAAAAGTTAACAAGATATTTGAGAACTATCTGAAGAATAAAACCAGGGAAGGAAAAAGGTAAAAGAGTAATTTGAGACAAGAAGTACCAGACAAAGACTGAAGACAAAGAGAGTAGATCAGGCCAGCATCATGTGGTCAAAGAGTCTCCGACTGAAAGAAGATTGCCTGGGCTGAGGGGCCCAACGCTGCAAATTCTCAGGGCCACTCGGGATGGGGCGTGATGTTCTTTCAGCCAGAAGAGTGGGTCAGCATCTCACGGAGAACCAAGAGCTGCGCAAAGCAAACAAAAAAGTAGCAAACTGCAGAAAACCACAGGATGCAGTAAAGACGGTTTCCTGCAACAGCTGCCTGGGTGGAATGGGGAACATCTATTTCCAACTACAGAGAAGGAAGTAAAATCCTATCGTGACACTTGTATCTACAGCAAACAATTAAAGCACAAAAACTAGGGCTGGCGAGATGACTCAGCAGGTAAAGATGCTTGTCACCAAGCCGGGCAGGCTGAGTCCCCTCCCGAGGACCCACATGGAGGAAAGATAGAACTAATCACTTCAAGTTGTTTTCTGACACACACACACACACACACACACACACACACACGCACACTACACAATTTAATTAATTTCAAAAAACACACAATATAGGCAACAGAAATTGGGAGGGAAAGATTGGGGAGAAGACTGAGGGAGTGGAAAAAAGCCCAAAGTCTGGAGTCCAGGCGTACTGTTTCTGAGTGACGGAGGGGAAACAGGAGTCTCAACGCATTGGTTAACTTCCAGAAGTGAGTTATTGAAGAAGAAAGTGTTGGTACACGTAAAGATGGAGATAAGAGCTGTAAGTGAAGTCAGATATTGAGAAATAAGGAGATGGGACGGGAGAAGCATCATCCGTAGATTTAGAAGCAGCCATTAGAGTAGAAATAAAGATTGATTAAAATGGTTACCTCTAGTGGGGGGTGGGGAGGGTTGGACAAGAATTTATTCTTTCCATTATAAGTTCTTTGTACTATTTGATTTTGTTAGCTTTATGCATATATCAATTCTACTTTAATTAAAATTCTTCCCACATAGAAATTTGCCACAGGAATTGATAGATGATCAGATCAATTTAAATGAATTTAAAGCAATGTGTTATTTGGCGTAAAAATATTTTCATTTATTGAGATTGTTTCCCCAAGGGAAGTGAATATTATTTCAAAGAAATCAACTTCTCCATAAAGGATGTTTCTAATCATAACAATATCCAATTTTTAATTACTTTGCGCTTTTGAAAGGATGTCTCTTGGTTAGTTGAATTCAAAGCACTCAGAATACAGCTGAGGGGTTTTCAGAAAGAAAAGGTTTCTCCCGATACGTGGATCTTGTTTACATAATAGTTCTGAGCAAATATTTCGTCCAACAACACCCCTCCCCGAAATGGTCTTTTAAAATTCTAACTGTGCCTCAAGGTGATGCGTAGCTAGACAGAATTTAAACCATTGTGCCTGGTCTTAGGACATTCCAGTATTCCTTGCTCGAGCACAGAAAGGCCACCACCTTCCCCGTGCTTCTCAGCAGCTCGCCAGCCTGGTGCCTGGCAAAGACTAGCCACGGTCAGGGTTCAGTTCCCACTGTCTTCACCGTGTCATAATCCCTTCGCGTGCTCACTGGACCATGCATATCCACATGTTGTGCATTGTTTCCGTGCCTACTCCACCTCAATGGTGACAATAATGTGGGTGAGATTCTTCATGCCCAGGCCATCCTTTTCACAGAAGACCTGACACACCAGACAGCAGCCCCAGTAGTGGTTTTTGATAGACAGGTAAATCAATGCCCTGTTGGGTTTTGCTTAGGTCACTGTCAAGGTTTGAGTGTGAATGTCCTCCACGAGCCCCTCCCACGGGCTCCTTTCACAAGCCCCTCCCAGGGCTCCTCCCACGGGCCCCTCCCACAGGTTCTTGGGCTTGGTTGCCTACTCCATTCCCACCTGGTAGTGCTGTTTTGACTGATTGGGGAACCTTCAAATGGTAGCGCCTAACTGGAGGAAAAGGACCACTGTGTTGGCCGAGTGCCATAGGCTATAGCCAGGCCTGGTTCCAGCCCGAGCGCTCCATTTTTCCCCCCGATCTGCTGAGGTGTAAGCAGTCTCTCGCGCCCGCTCCCACAAACAGGAGCCAGACCCTGCTGTCCTCTCCACCAGGGTGAACTGCATCCCTTCAGGTGAGGAGGAACTTAGATAAATGCTGCTCACCATCCCACTTCCGGTCAGGTGTTTGGTCACTAATACAATTATGTGCACAATGCGCGGGCTTACGTGTTGCTGTTTTAAGCGTTAATAAGCCGGGCGGTGGTGGCGCACGCCTTTAATCCCAGCACTTGGGAGGCAGAGGCAGGCGGATCTCTGAGTTCGAGGCCAGCCTGGTCTGCAAGAGCTAGTTCCAGGACAGGCTCTAAAAAAGCTGCAGAGAAACCCTGTCTTGAAAAACCAAAAAAAAAAAAAAAAAAAAAAAAAAAAAAAAAAAAAAAAAAAGATGCATTTTTTAAAGCGGTAATCAGACCCAATGCTGTGCTCTCCTTTAGTGAAGTTACTCGGGCCGTTTTTACTTTTTCATTTTCTGTTTTCTCCCCTCCATTACTTTCTCGCCTCCCTTCTTTACCTAATCTTCCAACTAAAGATTTAAAATGGATTGAAAATAATACACAATAAATCGTATACAAACTGTCTTAGCCAACGTTTTATTCCTGTGAAGAGACACCAGGGCCACAACAGCTCTGATAAAGGAAAGTGTTTGACTGGGAATTGTTTAGAGGTTTAGAGATTTAACCCATTGCTGTCATGTCAGGGAGCATGGCAGTTCATAGGCAGACGTGGTAGGTGAGAGTTCTACATCCAGATCTGAAAGGCAGCAGGAGGAGAGGGGGCCACTGGGCCTGGCTTAAGTTTCTGAAAACCCAAAGCCCACTCCCAGTGACACACTTCCTCCAACAAGGCCACTCCTCCTAATCTTTCTCAAGTGACACCACTGCCCAATGAGCAAGCATTCAAATATTTGAGTCTGTGGGGGCCATTCCTATTCAAACCTCCACACAAAATAAGATTTAAAAAAATGGCCTTAGGAGTAAGATAAGGAGGTATATTTATTTTATAAATATTTATTAATCATCCAAATGCCAGGAAATGTGCTTGTCCTCAAAGACAGCCCAATGGCAGGTCTTTTGTTCACTTGAATATCATTGTAATGAAAGAGACATTTTCTCCTGTAATTAAACAGTGAGGTTAGCTCTGACATTTCAAAATGCAAAGGAAAAGGAACTATTAGGATGAGTTGTATTTTCTGTAACATGTCAAGAAAGACCATGTTTCCACAGTGTCTGTATTAGTTACTTTTTATTGCTGGGAAGAACCATCAGGAACAAAAGTGATTTAGAAAGAAAGAATTACTTTGACTTATGGTTCCAGAGGGAGAGTCTGTAGATGCAGGGGAGGAAGGCAGAATGCAGTTGAAGCAATAAGCTGAGAAACCACATCTCAACTACAAACATGAAGTAGAAAACTGACCTGGAAGAGGACTGAGGCTTCACATTCTCAAAATCCATGCCCTGTGACATACTTCCTCCAGCAAGTTTGGAGAGTTTCCATAGCCTTCCCAAAACAGAGCTGCCAGCTGGGGACCTAGCGTCCAAATACAGGAGCCTGCGGAGGACATTTCTCATTCAAACTCCACATTGTATACATCAAAAAACTTAAGAGAGAGAGTGAATAGGAGAGTTGTGACATTGAGGGCCTTAAATGTTTCCGCGGTGACACTGCTGGGGGTCCTGATCCATGCGTCATGGCGATGAATCCCTAGGGTTTTTTGTTTTGTTTTGGCATGTTTTTTTTTTGTTGTTGTTGTTGTTGTTGTTTTTTGGTGGTGTTGTTTTTGTTTTTTCAAGACAGGATTTCTCTGTAGCTTTTGGAGCCTGTCCTGGAACTAGCTCTTGTAGACCAGGCTGGCCTCAAACTCACAGAATCCTCAGCATGCTTGCCCGAGAACAGGGCACATGATGCTGTCAGGATGGAAATATGCAAAGTGGTCCGGAGGGTCAGAGGAACAGAGGCTTCAGTGGCTGGGAAGGAGTCTACAGTCAGAGCATATCACAGAACCAAGCAATGATTGATGAGAGGCAAAGCCAATAAAGGTAGGTGCTCTCCCGAGCAGGGAAGGATGGAAAGGCAGGGGCTCCCAAGACAAGGTGGTGGAGCCAGACTGTAAAGAGCGAGGGTAGGTGTGGGTGGCAGATGAAATGGATTTCACCAGACAAGGTTTTCTGCACGGTGATGTTCTGAGAAGTTGAAGACTCCCATGGACTAGAATCTTAGGTAGCCATGGTACCCATGTGTAAAAAAGAAGAGTTCTCAGTGAGGATGAAACTGCCACCAACCGTGAGGACAATGAGGACAGAAAGCCATGGCTGAGAGCATAAAGAAGGATGACAGTGTCTAGAAGATTCAGCAGTGGTTGAAGAACAGGAAGGGAGAAGGCACAGGCAAGAACAGGTGATAAATAACCATGGCATGACAGTATCTGGCTGGGACAGGGCCATGCCTGACTCTGCTCCAGGAATCCTTTGCAAAAGCTTTTACTCTGTTCAGAGGGCCCTTGGGCAGAAAATGCAGTATTCAAGAGGGCAGGGTGACCTGTCAGGCCTCTCAAGGCTAGAAGTGTAAGAGTGCCTCCCCCGGGCTCACTGAGCATAGTGTGTACAGTCGCATTAATAAGTTCACTTTGCTTTCTGCCTTTACTAAAAGGACAGAGCCAGATGGAGGCTGGACTTTTGCATAATCGGTCATTCCCACTGACACATGAGTGCGTCTTGGACACATACTGTGGGGATTGGTCATTCCCACTGACACATGAGTGGGCCTTGGATACATACTGTGGGGATTGGTCATTCCCACTGACACATGAGTGGGTCTTGGACACATACTGTGGGGATGGGATTAGAATTCAAGGATGGAGAGTAGCACTGTCTCCCAGGAAGGGAAATGAGCCAAAGGAAAGGCCGAAGATGGGGGGGGCTAGCTTGTTTGGCCATCCTCAAGAGCAAAGAACAGCTTTTATAGGTCTTAGAATTTGGGGTACTTTGTCCCCATGTGATAAGACTGTTTGGGAAGGATCAGGAGGTGTGGCCTTGTTGGAGGAGGTCACTGAAGGTGGGCTTTGAGGTTTAAAGAGACGAAGCCATTTCCAGTATGCTCTGCGTCTTCCTGTTTGTGGATCCACATATGGGCTCTCAGCTACTGCTCCAGTGCCATGGCTGCCGCCTGCTCCCTGTGGTGGGCTCGAACCCTCTGAAACTGTGAGCCCACGTGTTCCCTAAGTTACCTGGTCATGGGTCTCATCACAGTGATAGAAAAGTAACTAAGATGAGTTTGTTGCTATGTTTTGTCTGAGACCCCTTACTCACTGAACTTTCTGTCCCTCTTCTTCTTCCTCACAAATCAATAGCTCAATAAACATAAAGGAAAAAAGAAAAAAAGGAAGGAAGGAAGGAATGGAGGGAGGGAGGGAAGGAGGGAGGGATGGAGGGAAGAAGGAAGGAAACAAGGAAACAAGGAAGGAAGGAAGGAAGGAAGGAAGGAAGGAAGGAAGGAAGGAAGGAAAGAGAATCACCTCAGAGAGAAGCATGTAAGGACTCTTGGGATTTGACATTCATCTGATGAACTTTGTGTGTGTGTGTGTGTGTGTCCTTGTGGGAGTACATGTATGTGTACCTGCATGAAAAGCATAAGAAGGTCAGAGGTCAATCTTAGATGTTATTCCTCAGAAATGCCACACTCACTGGTTGAGCTGGTGAGTCCCACGGACCCTCCTGTCTCTGTCTACTTGGTGCTAGGATTACAAGCATCTGCCATCATACCCTACTGTTTGTGTGCACATTGGGGATTGAACTCAGGTCCTCAGGCTTATGGGACAAACACTTTGCTGACTGAGTTGTGTCTCTGGACCCTGTTGAGCTTCTCTAAATGCTTTAGTCAGTCTTATACTTAGGACACAGGTGTAGACTGTCACCGTGCAGGAAGGTTGGAGGTGTTCTAAAGCCTTGGTTGCATGACATGGCCAGATGCTCAGCAGAAAAGGTAATGCATGTCACAAAAGTGGGCTACATGTGGTACAGTTTAAAGAGCCAAAGAAGACAGGGAAATTAACCCTAAAGGGATTTTATTTAAGTCTATAAAACTAAGGCATCATTTAGACAAAGAATCAAAAATGTTAAAACCATTGACATGTGCCATTTTTTGTATTAATTTGTGTAATTTATGCTAGTATCCTTCACTTTAGCCTAGCCATATTTAAGAGATATATTAGCAAACATGGCTGGTGGCCATCATCTTGGAAAACAAGTGTAGTTTAATACACACCTATAATGGAAGTGCAATATGGAAAGGATGTGTGGCGATTAAGAGAAGGAAAAGCTTAAAAGGGGATGAAGTTATCGGGTTGAGGAATTCATCAAGGGATTTAGAACAAAGTTTAAATTAGGATCAGAAAAAGCAAGGTGAGGGTAAGTCCCACACTGAAAGGTCTGCGGATGTTGGGAGAGAACGCACGAGGGAATGGAAATTCATGTCCAAGAGCGGGGAGAACAGAGTCAAGAGTCCATCCAAGCATCTAGCTGCTGCATGCAGCCCCATCGTGCCCACCATCTTTGAGATTCCTGCCTCATTGGGTATGGTGCCCATGCCCCAAGCTTCCACACAATCCGAAGTCCCTCCCCTGGCAGGAGGAGAAGCCAGGCTGGGTTGTGCGTGGTGGTAGAATGCTGATTGTCTATAACTGACTGGACTTTGCATCTTCAGATTTATTCTTCCTGCCAAAGCTTTTGATTCTCCATCCAACAGCATTCTATGAAGGAGTTAGAGAGGGAAACACTCGTGTGCATGCATGCGCACAGACCCACCCACACACGCACACACACATATTCACAAAGAAAATTTCCTCACAAAACAAAAACAGTATTTTCAGAATTTACTCTGCTTTCAGACTATTTCCATCAAGCCTCTTATTCATTTTGATTTATTTCCATCCATAAGCAGACTAACGCTTCTCTTTGCTTTTATTGTTCCTCAAGAATAGGCTTTCTACTGGAGGAAAATAATGTCTCTGCGACCACCACTTTGCCCACTGCGGATCTTCATTAATCTGCAGCCACGGAACAGGCTTTTAGCAGCGAGCACTTTTGATGGGAATTGAATTTGATATTGCATTATGGGTGTAGGGCGCCTCACAATAGACTGTGTTCTTTCTTGTGACTGAACACAATCAGAGGGACCCAATTAAATAATTTAGTGCAATAATGGAGAACAAAAGAGTTTGAGGGCTTATAGAGAGGGCTTCAGCATCCGTAGTCTGCCTCTTCTGTATCATGTTAATTAATTTGCCTCAAAACTAAAAGAAAGAGTACAATGTGGAAAAGCAGAGCTCTCCTAGAAGATGGAGACACTGTTTTCATACAGCTTCTGCGGCAAATGGATTCTCAGGGAGATGGCGGTGTACAGGTGTCTTAGGGCTGTGGTAACAAAGGGCCCCAAACCTGCTGGCTTAAAACAACAGATTCATGTCCCACCGTGCTGAACTGAAAGCTAGAAATCAAGGCATCAGTAGAGCCGTGCTTCATCTGAGGTTCTGGGTAGAGCCCTTCCTTGGTTTGGTCCAGCTTCAATTCTTGGCACCCTGACTTGCAGCTTCAGTGCCCATCCTCTGTCTCTGTTGTCACCAGGATTGTCCTCAAGAATCTCCATCTGCCCCTGCCCTTCTTCTAGAAGGACACCAGTCACAAAGAGTAGGGCTTGCCCTGGCGTCAACACATCAGCTAGACTGCACCTGAAGAGGCTGCATCCACGGTCCTGGGTTAGGAAAGAAACACACCTTTGGGTAGGGACACAATTTAATCTGTCAATAGCAATCCATGCATTTCCATATACGGCTGTTTCTAGTGTTGATTTCAAATCATCCTTTGGTTGGTCCACGTGACACCGCTGTCTGTACAGATGAGCAGAGAACTCTCAAGTCCCCCGGTCCCTTACAGTAGATGGCATAATTTTACAAGATGACCGTGGGTTGAAAAATGAACACAGCAGTCTAAGATACGGTGACCTGGTTGGAAAATGACGTGGTCACACAAAGAGTGTACTGGGAACCCCGAGCCTCAAATCTGACCCATCTGAGGCTGGTTTGGGCACACTAAGAATGGTCACTGTTCCTGTAATGCAGTTTGCTGTGCTGGGGGCACCAGCTGGGGATGCTCGACTATGACATGCTCGTACATCACTTCCAGTTCCAATGCTCACCCACGGAGCTCGTGCTGGGTTTCTGGGAAGCAGGCAAAATTCTACATCTAAGAGGGGAGAATGTTAAATTGAGGAGGAGGTTAGTTTTTTATGTAGAGAAGTTATGATCAGCCAGGTCCAAGCAATGGACAACTGGACAAACTCACCCCCTGTTGTTTAAGACCGACATAAGTGACATCTATATGTACAGTTTACCCCCCAAGAATGTCTATTTCTAAAGCTCAGCTAAGTGGATGGTTCTCGTATGTTAGCAGCAAAGGAGGAACGATAATTTGCATGGGGGCTGACGCTGGCTCATTAGACTGGGCCGGCTGGCCCGGGAGCCCTAAGAACCCACCTGCTCCTGCCTTCGTGGTGCTGGGATTATAGCAATGCATGGCTATACCTAGCAGCCTTTTTACACTGGTTCTGGAAATCAAACTCGGGTTCTTATGATTGCAAAAGCAAGGCCTTTACTGACTTGACTATCTCCCCAAACCATTATGTAGCATCCTATTGCGATGGGATATTCAGAGGGATAATTTTGTCATCTTTAAGTGCACAGTGCAACGGCCTCCCTCACTCAAGTGTTGCGTAGCTGCCACCTCCGTCCATTCCCAGAACATTCTCGCCAGCCCCCATGGGAACATGTTATTAAATAATTGCTCCAACTGCCACTTCCCTCCAGCTTCCCTGGTCACCACCACCCTACTTTCTGTCTTTGCGGTGACAGTGAAGGTGACTGCTGAGGAAAGTCCTGCCCTGGCTTTCCTAGCTGGTGCAGGAGAATTGTCTGTAATCTGTCAAAAATTAATCCAAGAAAGGTATTTTGAAAATACCTTGACTTCACAGTTGAAGTCAAAAGGTATATTACTTTGGAGAAGAGATTTTGCTTTTGTTTCCACAGAGAACGAGAGGCTCTGGATTTATTCAGAGTTAAGAAAAATCAGCTTTGATCAAGGAAAACCACCTGAGAAATCTCTGGCAGGAATAGATGGCCCAGATGTCAGAGTTCTTCATCCAGAACAGGTTCAAGACTGCTGTCTGAGATGATCAAGACTCACAGGATACTTCAGTCAGGACTTGATCATAACTCTAAATTTTCTTTAGGTCCCCATAAGATTATCAACACCCCCAACCAGCTGGAAGTAGCCTGAAATACTACGCCCACATTCCCAAAAAATGGACTATGGATATTTTCCTTTTTTTTTTTTTTTTTTTTTTTTTTTTTTTTTTTTTTTGAGGGGGAAGTGGTGCAGGAGAATTGTCTGTAATCTGTCAATCATGTTTTAAATAAAACGCTGATTGGCCAGGCAGAAAATATAGGTGGGAAAACCAGACAGGAAGTAGAAATGATGTAATGAGAACAGGAGAATTCTGGGAAGGAGAAAGTTGATTCCTCCCTCTCCTGCCCAGATCACCGAAGCATCAGGATGTGATCTGCCCCACTAAAAAAAGGTACTGAGCCACATGGTTAACATAGATCCGAAAAATGGGTTAATCAGGATGTGAGAGTTAGCCAGTGAGAGGCTAGAGCTAATGGGCCAATCAGCTTTATAACTTATAGAGATCTCTGTGTTATTTCTTTGGGGCTTGCCGGCTGTGGGGTACCGGGTGGGACAGAAACCCAAACAAGCAGGCCTGGCTTCCTCCATGTTACACATAGTGATGTAAGAGAACTTTCTCATCCCCAAGTTACTCTGGTCTTTGAGTGGAGAAAGAATTTCCCTTCCCCAGCAGGCTGTAGGATTGCAGTGTTAGGTGAGAAGCCAGGTGGAGGGTCGAGGGCTGGGAGGGGCTTACCAGGATTCTGTGCTATCTGACTCAGACTGATGTCTGGGAGCTTCACAAGCTCAGGATGCTGCTAATTTTTGACTCTGTGGCTCCCAAAGTAGAAAGCATTGCATCCAAGTCTGGAAAGTCAGTGGAGGCTGGAGGCTGGAAGTGGACCAGGGTTGCTTAGACCCTTCTGCATTTGGGGGGACGTTACAGCTCTCTTCAAAAAGTAGGCCAGGTAATAAGGTATTTTTTTCCATTTAGGAAGGCACTTTAATGCTATAGTCCATTTTGAGAAATATTTATCTTGAAGTCACTGCCCTTGAACCTGAGGGGTAGATTGCCTTAGGCCATAACATGTTTGTGCTTCTGGCCATGAAGTACCTGAGGCCATTCAGACTGTGACTTTGCTATAGTTTAGCAATGGTGACCCAAAGGCGCCTGCACCTCACTTTATCTGACTCAGTTCCCGTGCTGTGATTACACTGGTAACTCCACTCACTCAGAAGCCCAAACATGCAATGAGCCTCTATCACTTCATAGGTCCCTGTGAGATGATTCGTGGGTGAGCACTATTAACTCTGTCCAACTGTCCATCCTGGTGACTCTTTGGCTCCGAAGGGAAGCACACTGTCATCTGAGACACCGAATTTGTGGTCCCCTCCCCAGAGCAGGGAGACAGATGAAGGCAGTGTGAATAGTTTGCTCAGAGCTCCTTACAGGCCTCCAGTAAGATGGTGGAGTGGTAGGAGGGGCAAAGAAGGGGGGCTGGTGGCACGGAAGCACAATCTGCATTTTTCCATATTCGCAATTAATTCTGCCTAGAAGTACCACTCTTCTTCAGCAGCTGTTAAGAAGGGCTGTGACGAGAGCCCGGCAATTTCCAGCTAAACTAGAGGATAATTAGAAATGCCCTGTAGCAGGCCAGTCAGTGCTTCGATTTATTTGCTGTTTATTACCAAGTCCCTGCCCCTTGGGTGTAATGACTGTAAAACCGCGCAGGCAGCTTCTCTGGGTTTGATTTAGTGGCGTAAATGGCGCTCAGAGAGTAGATTAAGCTGGAATGTGATCAAACCTTATTTGCAATCCGATTATACAAACTGCTCCTTGCACTGACCAGATTGAAGTAATTTCCCTATAGAAACGTTACACTCACTTTGGTGTAGAAATGATTAACATTTCCTGACTGTAGGTCAGCTTTTCTCCTCCACTATAATCCTTTATCAGGCAGAATGCCCATCTTTCTCTTAGGTTTGTCTTGTTCGCATCCTGCTTGGAATCTAAGCAAGGCATGGCAGCTGGACCCAATTAAAAAAATTCCAGTAAACTCTCAGGCCCCTAGTATTGAATGATGACAGTAGGTGACACCAGGAAACGGGGATGAATGGTGCATTTTCTTCAAGTTTGGTTGTCCAACGTTATTGACTTGTTTAATGATCTGATGGAGAACTCCTCTTCTGACCAATGAGAACATTCTGCCTGTCTACTTGAGAAGGGCTATGAAGGGTCTTAGAAGCAAGTGTCGTTAACCTCATACGGCAGCTGGATTTCTGGTGACGAGTATCAGTCACCGAGCCCTTCTTTCAGAAGTGTTTAAATACCAGTGGCTGTTATCCATCCTTCTATTAAATAACCACCCACACAGAGAGTGGGGCTCCCCCTCCCCTTGCCCTATCAGAATTGCTGCCCGTGAAAACAGTTTTCTTACAATTAGCCTCTGGTAACGAAATGCCACCAGTTCCACGCCAAACCCTGAAAGCAAACCCGTGGTTCTTCACATATTTTAGTGGCACTCAAAGAAACCATGAGTCTGAAATTCATTATCATAGCCCAGTTCCAATGCCCACAGTTACATGTTTCGTTGTACGACATGTTTAAGTTGATTTTCCTCAAGCGTTTTGGGCTTTAACCCTTGAGAAACCATCTGC
The DNA here is from genome assembly GCF_903992535.2 of Arvicola amphibius. NCBI lineage: Eukaryota > Metazoa > Chordata > Mammalia > Rodentia > Cricetidae > Arvicola > Arvicola amphibius. The sequence goes on from NC_052059.1 coordinate 5,561,033, forward strand.
TCTAGACAAATGTTCTCAAGCTCCAGCTGGATAACAATAAATGGAGACAGAAGGGACCCATGATTTTGCGGAGTATTCCTGCGTGGCTTAGGGATGGAGATGGCATGAAATCAAAGGGGCCAGGTTTCAGTGAGTTCTTTCTAGGACATTTTTGGGTGAAGTGTAAGCGATCCATCAATTCTATCCAAAGTCCACACAGATTAGAAAAGGAGACTGGTTTCTGATTTTTTCTCTAAATGAGAAGGAACATTGCGTGTTCCACTGTTAGGGAGTTTCGGGTTGCTGGTTCTCTTTGGAATTCACAGCATACAGAATGTGAGCAAATGACTTCACCAACTTGCCCAAAACTCCCAGGGCAGGGGTACACGCTGTTTTCATTCCAGGAGTTGGGGAGCATTTTAGAAGCAAAATGTAGAACGTGGTGGGACTGGATTTGCTATGACGGTATACAGAATAGCCAGTATTTTTATCCCTGGTAGACGCCAATGAACAGATAACAAGAGATAACTCATTCCCCCCTCCTCTTCACATAGAAGCGAGATCTCCAAAACCATATGCCTATTTTTTCACCTGAATGTAGAAAAAGCAACACTTTTTTATAAAATCCGAGAAAAAAATTACAGTGAGTTAAAAATAAGCTCACATTATCCACATCACTCTTGAGTCCTGCGTGTTGACTTAGAAAGTTTAACCACAACAACCAATCCAACAACCCTCATGTCAATGAGTCTCAGAGCTATCACGGGCGACCATGAGCTGCAGCTGTCATGGCAAATGACACTTGTACATTCAGACCTCAACCACCCGGTGGACAAAGCCGCCAACTCTCTTCATTGATAGCCGCTGTCCCAAACCAGGAACCTAATCCCAGTATGCAGTGGAAATTCGATCCTGTGGCCAAAAGGTTCAAAGGTACAGGGTGGAGTCTCTAGACACCCTCTGTGCATGGCCACAGAGTGACTAGCTTTTCTGGGAGTAAGGGGAAAGATGAGCTTGCCCTGAGCAGCTGTAATTGAAGACAGCAGCCGATGCTTTCCCTTTGTCCTGGGCGGTCCTGTCCTGGGCCTTGGAGGGATGGGGCAGGTGCCAGGTGGCCACCCTGTCCAAACCTGGAAAGCGTCCTTTAGGAATCCTGAGAGGGAAGCTAGGCGGTGAGAGCAGGCAGACACAGACATACAAGCAAGGATGGCTCCCACATAGACCACATCCCCTAATCCTGCGTCTTCAGAGACCCTCAGAGCAAACCTCCCCACTCTGGCGTCTTCAGCCCCTCTTGCGTTGGCCGGGATTTTCTTTTCTAACAACCCGCAGTACCTGCAGCTTGTGCTAATGTGAAATTTTAGGAATAAAGAGGTTTATTAATCTGTAAGTGCAGAAGAAAATGAATGCATTCCGAGGAGGATCCTGGGGACAGGAGTGTTAGCCGCTCATCTCAGAGGTGCCCGGCTACACAGTGCTTTCTGCGCACTTGTTTTCAAATTATCCCACCTTCGGGGGAAAATTCAGGGTCGGGGCATGATGGGAAATGTATCTGCGGTGTGACAGCACTGAAGCTGGCTTACAAGCAATGCTTTGTTGGCACAAATCAAATATTTTCACATTGAATATAAAGGGCAGAGTCTGTTTCCAGTTCTCCTCCAGGTCCCAGAGGTCATCCTGTTTCTCGTTAGGCATTTTTACAAAGTGTGCTGACTGGTTAATTTCTTAGTGCCGTGTATAAAATAAGTAGCATATGTATTATTTCCAGCTTAGAAACCCTTCTATTCAAATACATAAAAAGGTCACTTATTTGGGGAATTTTATATATATATATATATATATATCACACATACACACATATATACACACATATATATAAATATATATATATGTTGGCTTTCTGATTTTTCATGCTGTCTAATTAAGAAAACAAAGTAGTGACTGTAATTCATTTGGCTCTTGTGAACTATCTCTTTATAATGAAGGTTTATGAGTAATTATTAAAAGAAGAGTTATCACTGCACATTGCGAACTGCACTGCCCGCGTCTGGCACACTGAGAACAAACTTCCAGCCGGCCCCACAGCTCTGAGGACGCAGAATTCACGCCCTGCTCAGCTCTTCCAGGGCTGTCTGCCACCCCTATGCCTTTGCAGACAGCTCTAAGTCCCTTCTGTTGACACTGGAATAAGTTTGTTAGGAACTTGAAAAGATGTCAGTTGTCACTAAAGCTTCGTGTTTGTTGCCGAAGTCTGAGCACTAGCGGTGCTAACACATCAGAGAATGAAGTAGGTATTCTTTCTTTTCTCACAGAAAACCCAGGGATGTTGCCATGTCCTGTTTTTCTGTGTAGTTCCTTCTCTCCAACCCACCTTTCCCGATTTACTTTTTCCTCTTCTTTTGCTCTCCTTCCCTGTTTATTTGCCTGTGTTAAATCACCACAAAGAGAACTGATCAGGCCCACCTGGGTGAAGAGGAAGACACTCCCAAATGCAGGAGGAGGTGGAAATGTGGATGTTTACACGAGAGTATTTAGTGTTCACTTTTAATTAAGGAAACAAAGAGAAGCAAAGGTGGATGCTTGCTACCTCTGTGGAACCGTGAGGGTGATCTGCAGAACTGAGACTCAGCCATCCTGAAACTAAAGCATGTGGGTTTTAGTCCCACTGTTTGACAGTGGCCACACCATAGAACCTCGGGGTGCAGCAGGCTACATGACTTGAGTTTGTGGGAGCACACACTATGATGAATGTGCAAAGATGGAGCCAACTAACGTTCCTGAAAGCCTTTCCCGTCCTTCCTCAGGGCACAACCACGTTTGTGGTGATGGCCATTCAAGCCAGCATGGCAGACATTTTCTTAAAAACACAAATCAAATCAGCAGAGACAAGGAATGTGATACAGACATTATGTAAGTCTGATCATTTGCAGATGCTTATAGCTAGAGATAATCACATTAAGTTAATTATGTCAGTCTCAGAAAGGCCAAGATTATATGTTTCCCCTCACCTGGGGTTACTAGATTTTAAATAGATGATAAAATCACATATATGCATAGATATGTATAGTATGCATATGTATAGTATATGTAATATATATATATATATATATATATATGGCATAAAGTGGAAGTAAAACTGAAGGTGCAAAGATGATTAACGGGAGCAGAGAACGGCAAGAACAGGGAGGACAGAGGTAAGGGGGTACATATAACACATGAAAGCTTTAGAAAGGAACAGAAAAAAAGAAAGGACTGCCAGAGGGGCTGTTGTGTAGATTTTGTATGATGTCCTGAAATGCAGGTGACATAAATCACTAAGAAAACACCCATGACTTCCAAAATAGAAGGCTTTGGCATGCGGGTGCGCGTGCATCTATGTGCACGCACGCGCACGTGTGGATACATGTGCTTTCAGTCCCTCTTTTCACACGCAATAGGGTGCACAGATCTTCCTTCAAGCCTGAGGTTTTGCACAAGGCTTGTCCTTAGATGCCGTTCCTATTTCTCACATGATTCAGTCACCGTTTGCACGTAGTGGCTCACGTGCCTTGGGCGTGCGTGTTTATCTTTCACCTGGTGGCTTGTGCTGATATCACAGCAGCTGTGTGCTGGCACCAGACTGTGGTCGGGAAGCCTGCTGACCCGACAAGATGAGAACAACCAGAACAACCACATCTCTCCTGGTTATCAGGATTTTTGGGTGTTATATTGCCAGCTGGGAAAGTTAGGTAACCTAAGCTGTGCCAGGCACCAAATCCAAATGCCATCCCAGTTTGTTCTGTTTGTTTACTACGTCTTCTTTGGTGACCAGGGAATTTTTGGACTTCCTGGTCTGACTAATGGGCTCTCTTGGCATGCTGGATCAAATCCAGTTTTTGAAGAAAGGCAATAGGCATGAGACGATGTGGCATTCAGAGTCTTCAGCTTCAAATGTGGGGGCTGAAGTCATTAAGAGCACGGGGCTACCACTTTAGGAATATGCCCTACACAGCCTTATGGAGGTACTGGGCAGGCAGGGGAACAGTCTGCAAGCACCAGGTTTGCATCTGCAATCAATGCTAAGGAGATGGCCCAGCCTCATCCTGCTATGGTTTGGACATGCTGAGCCAACATCTCCCGTAGTCTCCCCTCTGGTAACTTGGAAGGGGATGACTGAGAGAGGATCTGCAGCTGCAGCATTGCTGAAAAGCCTGCGTCTTGTCCTGCATGAGAAGCCCCTGAAAGCCTGCCAGCTGCTGCCCAGCAACGCTGAGCAGCAGAGACCTGGGAACAGCCAACCTCACCTCCGCTTCCACAAAGCGCTGACGTAACTCCTTCCTGCCAGGCCCCCTTCTTCCCTAGATGGCCCCCCTCAAGGGGACATATGCGCTTCTGTTTACCAGCGAGGACTCACATCGCCTCTATCCACCCAAAGGCTGCAGAAGAGAGATGATCCCTGCATACATTTGTCCCAAGCTTGACTATTTCCCTGCAGTCAGAAGAGTTGAGAAGGGGCTGCAGACATAGCTCAGTTGGTACAGTGTTTGCACGCGTGCATGAAGCCTTGGGCTGGATCCCCAGCAGACATAAACCTTGTGCTGGTCTATACTGGTGGTTCCAGCACTGGGGAGCTGGGAAATGGAAGCAGGAAAATCAAGATCATCTCAAATATATAGCAAGTCTGAGGCCAGTTGAGCTACCTGAGGACTCATCTAATAAGGAAAGAAAGAGGTGAGGGAGAGAGAGAAAAAAGAAGAGGGATTGTCAAGGATTCTTTGAGGTTATTTAAGATAGCTTTTTCAATTTTAAAAAGAGGAAACTTATTAACTGACTAGTTCAGAGGTCAAATATTAGCTTAAGGACAAAGCAGTTCTGATACTGAGCACAATAAAAAAACCAGGAAGCTACTGCTCCTGAGATCCTGTACTCCCCTTCCTGTCTCATCTCCAGTTCTGGAGCAGGAAACCTCTGTGCTCTCCCTTTCCTCTCTGACCCCATTCCCAGAGACATCACAGAGACCTTCTCCATCATCTTCCCCAAACTTATCCTCTATGCCAGCCTCCGACGCCAGCAGATATTCCCTGTGGACACCACAGCTGTACAGACCGGAGAAACAGGCAACACACAGACATCCCACTTTCCGGAAATCCAGAGAAGAAACAGAAACCATGCACCAACATATGAACCGAACAAAAAGAAATCTAGAAATCAGCACCTAGACCAATAAGCACCCCAAACTCAGATGCCTAGATGCCAGCATGAAACACAATAACAGCCAGGGCTATATGTCTCCCCTGGAATCCAGCTATCCTATTACAGCTGGCCCTGAATCTTCCAACATAGCTGAAGCACAAGAAAAAAGACCTTAATTATCTGTGAAAATGATAGAGGTTTTCAAAGAGGAAATAAATGCATCCCTTAGTGAAATTTAGGAAGACAAACAAACAAACAAAAATTGGAGGAAATAAATGAGTACCTTAAAGAAATTTAGGAAAACACGAACAAATAGTTGAAGGAAATAAAGAAAACTATTCAAGGCCTAAAAATGGAAACACAACCAACTTCTTAATGGAGGTTCTAAAACCCAGAAGAGCCTGGAAAGATGTGCTGTAGACTCTAACAAACACCACAGATGCCAACCCAGACTACTGTACCCTGCAAAACTTTATATCACCATATATGGAGAAAATATGATATTCCATAAAAATGTTAAATTTAAACATCTATCTACAAATCAAGCCCTACAGAGGATGCTGAAGGGAAAAATCCATCCTAACACACACACACACACACACACACACACACACACACACACTCACACACACTACCACCACCACCATCATCACCAAGGATCCAATTTTACCTGAGTCCAGGTTCCGACCCAATTAAGGGATAGCCTTAGATGGCTACACATGGCACTGTAGAGCTATGCCTGTCTCCATGACTGTGGACAGTGCCACTTCTTCCCATGGATAGTGCCACGTCTTTTCATGGACAGTGCCACGTCTTCTTCTCACGGACAGTGCCACGTCTTCTTCTCACAGACAGTGCCACGTCTTCTTCTCATGGACAGTGCCACGTCATTTTCTCGTGGACAGTGACATGTCTTCTCATTTTTGTGTGATTTTGTTTCTGTTTTTGTTTTTGTTTCCTGGATTCCCATTTTTTTCTTTGAATTCTGAATTGGTCCAACTTTGTCCCTAGCACTTGGCACAGGATGAGTGACATCTGATTGTGCAGAGTCTCACCTATGTTCTGTGTTGAATGTGGACTGAGTGCCTAGCAGTAAACCAAGCAGGCCCAGCCCTGCCCTCCCCAAGTCCACCCTCTCCAGTAGCTTGCCATTAAGTAATTTTCTAACAAATTGATGTATAGAGAATACTTTTAACCTGCCTATGATATAGGCAAGCTACCATGTTTGAGTATTAGTTGACACATTTGTAAAATTTTCAGAATTGGCATTGATGAGCCCCAGGATAAAAACATAGCAAACAATGTTATACATTGTTTTCTGGTGCTTGTTTTTTTGAATCTGCTGCCTCTTAGGTTACATTGTCATTCAGCAATAAGAGCATTTCACTCTAGGAAAGGAAGCCAAATCATGTCAGAAGCTTCTCAGTGCTATTAAGGCAACCTGGAATTAAGAGCAAAAACAATTATCTGGAAGTAGAACCTAGCAGTAGAGCATTGTCCTAGAATGCTCCATGCGCTGGGTTCAACTCCCAGGACTTAAGAGGAGAAATTAAGATAATTAGTGTGAGTGGACCTGGTAGATGTCTCGGTTGCAGTTGATGGTACTGCTGAGTCTAGCTCAGCCGCTCTACTAACGGCTGTGTTTGGGGCAAATGAGGTTACTAAGTGGGTCCCTGGGGATGGGCTCAATGTCCTTTTCTTTGGTCTACTTTCTGCAGTCTGTCTTCTTTGAGGTAGGCTGGCAGCAGACCAGCTTTATTGCCTCGAGTGAGAACCGGGGTAGGGAGTAAGAGGATGGAGCAGAAGGGGACAGTGGGGGCCATAGGTACTGTTAATAGGTGCTGTAGGCTACACTGAGGTGTGTGACCTCCGCTGGCTGGAGATGGCCCTGGAAAAAAAAAAGCAGAGAAAGTAGGCTCATCCCCAAATCTTATAAACATAGGGATACAGCCCTGCTGTGCTTCATCCTGGAGAGTCTACTAGAGGCTTCCAGATAGACTCTCTGCATTAAACAGGGCATGACCAAGTCTACCTTTTCTTTAAAAACTGTTTGGGGATAGCTTATTATTCTCTTAGTGGACTTCAGATGAAATTTTCAATAGATTCAGAAAAAACTATAAAGGAGACATTTTCCCCCAAGTAGTTACTAGTACTCCAGGTGCCCAAGAGTCCTGCAGGGCCTTCCTAGCCTCAGGCGGGGCAGCCGTCCTTCCTTCTGTCACTCAGCAGCTACTTCAGAGGAGCCTGAGTGTGTGAAAGTGAGAGGTGGTGAGACCAGTCCACACGCCGCCTTGACGTGGATTCCCCTCTGGATGCTGTGAATATGTTTTATTACCATTGGTTAATAAAAAAGCTGCTTTGGGCCTATGGCAGCACAGAATAGAGCACGGCAGGAATTCCAAACAGAAATAAAGAAAAAAGAAGGTGGAGTCAGGGAGATGCCGTGTTACTGTTGAAAGAGAAAGATGCCCACCCTAGAACCTTACTGGTGGTAAGAGCCTCGTGGTAAAATACAAAATAATAGGATTGGGTTAATTTAAGATGTAAGAGTTAGTTAATAAGAAGCCCGAGCTGATAGGCCAAGCAGTGTTGTAATTAATATAGTTTCTGTGATTATTTCGGGTCTGGGCGGCCGGGAATGGACAAGCAGTCTCTGCCTACACCGCCTCCTCCTGGCTGCACTGGTACCCGAGAAGACTACAGAACCAAGACCCCATGCAGAGAAACAACGCGGGTGGAGTGGTTTCTAGTCTTTTGGGTAGGGAACTCCTCTCAGGTCTTGGAGAACAAAGATAATTATGAATTCTAAATGTATCAGAAGAATCTCTCTAGTGATAAGTGTGAGTGTGCATACGTGTGTGTGTGTGTGGTGTGTGGTGTGTGTGTGTGTGTAATTATTGGGAAGATATGACTGTAAGACTTTGATTTTCACAATCCAGCTGGTGAAGAAATCTACCATCAAAGCCTGGCTGAGACCGAGAACACCCTTATTCCCCCAACACACACATACTCAATGCTCTAGCCTTCTCCTACTTATAGCCCAGATGTGGGGTTGAACAGAAGAGCCTCAGGTACCAGTGGCTGTTTCTTCTATGAAAATGGCCAGACTAGGTACCAAGCCCCACTGGCTGGAGCTTGCTTCTTGTCTCAAAGCATTCTTCTTCCCTTTGTGCAGGGCTTCAGGCTTTAGATACAGCCAGATGACAATAGTGTAGTGCATGGATGAAGGAGCAGCCACAGGGAGCTCCAAGGCCCCTCTTCTCACCATCAACCAGGCTGTTACAGGGTCTTGCACTTTTTGTAAAACTTAATGCATTGGCAAGCCAGTCCTGGGGAAAATTTAACCAAAATATGGGCGGCAAGCTTTTCCACTAAAATTACATTGTATGAGCAAGTTACCCAGGGAACTACCAAACTCCTTTTTGTCCTCGATTTCTGAGGACAAGCAACTCTCTGTTTTACCTCTGTCCAAAATTCAAAGCATTTTTATGAAGGGAACATCTAAGACAACTAAATTACACATGGCAATCTGGGGCAGCATTTTCTTGTATTTCTGCTAGTTCTCTGAGTTCTCAGGTAAATTGCGGAGTCCTGAAATTATGGGAAATAGAAAAATAGCAGGAATTAACCTTTCCCTGTAAGGCAAATTTTCGAACATTCACCACAGTGTAAACAAACCAAGAAAACCTCGCTGAGATTCCCTGAGGCTGAATACTGAAGGTCATCATCTGGGCTTGAAAACCATGTCCCAACAAATGAGCAATGGTAAGCCTGCTCACACCCCTGGGATTACAGAGGTCAGACAAACATGGCTTTGTCACCTTGTCTTGTTTCCGTTCTGATTTGATATTCTCTTTTGAGACTGTTATTGTCAATAATCATGTTCAGTCACTTCCTTAGGCAGCCTCTTAAAAAATTTTTTTTAAAAATGGTTAATTCTGGTAGTACCAGCCTAGAATTTCAGCTACTTAGGAGGCCGAGGTAAGAGGTTAGACAGTTCAAGTTTGAGCAACATAGGGAGACCGTGTCTCAAAATAAAAGGTTAAAAAGGACGAGGGATGCCTCTGAGCTGTGGAGAACTTGCTCAGCTCATGATGGGGCCTAAGTTTCTTCCGCCCAAACCTCGACATGGTAGCTTACAGCTGCTGTCTTGGTGCTTGGGAGAGGGAGGCAGGAAGGCAAGGCAAGCCTGGCCATGTGGAAAGTTTGAAGCCACACTCAGACACATAAAACTCATTCTTAGAAACCAAACAAACCCCTAACATGCTCCTTTGGAGCCCTGCTACAGTTATGATAAGCAAACCACAGAATTATCAAATGTGGAAAAAGCTGGGGGAGGGACACTGGGCAATTCTCTGGATTATTGCTGCAACCTTCCTGTGATACCAGAATTATAATAAAATTAAAAATTCATCCAAAGACAAATCCCGGGTGAGTAAGATGGCTCAACAGGTAAAATGCTTTTCTGACAAGCAGAATTCAATTCCACAGACCCACGTGTTGGAGAGAGAGAGCTAACTTCTTCAGTCTGACCTCTGAACTCCACATGAGCTCCATGGCAGGAGCACGCATGCGAGCGTGTGCCCAAACACACACACACACACACACACACACACACACACACAAATAAGTGTAATAAGCTAAAAAGCTCACCTTTTAAAAATATGCTCCAAAACTCCACCTATCTCCTGGCGGTGGTGGTGTGTCTTTAACCCCAGCACAACTTGGGAGGCAGAGGCAGGCAGATCTCTGTGATTCCTGCACAGGGTGAAACCACTCCACATCCTAGCCTGGAGTGCGAAGGGGTTCCTGGGCCCAACCCCTGCGTGAGGAGCTGTGGACGGTGGAGGATGGCTTCTGAAATAGTTTTCTTTAAGGATATGACTCCTGGTGGCTCAGTCACTCTCCAGTGAGTGGCCCCACACCCAGAAGTGTACAGCATAAACTAGCCTTTATGGATTATTTTTTAAAATGAGAAAATATGAAGTGGGGGTAGGGTAGGGAGGTGGAGGTGATCTAAGAGGAGTTAGAAGGAGGAGAGAATTAGGGGAAGGAGTTAGGGGAAGGAGCTAGGGGGAGGAGTTAGGGGGAGGAGTTGGAGATGCGTATGATCAAAATACATTGTATAAATTCTCAAAGAATTAATAAAAATGTCCTTCAAAGCCCCGTGTGCTTGGCAATGGCAGCCCAGAGCCAGCAAACTTTGGTACTTTCTCAGTCGTCCTGAGTTTGAGGTTTCCTTCAACCATGGTTTGCAGATGGCTATTGAAAATATTGTTCTACCCATATGTTTGCGGTAGTGTCCGTGTTCCCAGATTCTTTACTCAACAATGAACAAGGACCTTATTCTGTGAGCTAGAGCGTCAGATCTTAATGCTGTAGCAGCCACTGGCCTGCCTATTGTGTCCATCCGAGAACTTGTCTGAGAGACTAAGGGACAAGGACTCTCTGGATAACTACGGCAGTATTATTTTATTTCTTAAGTGCCAAGAATGTGCTATGTCTTAAAAGCACTTGATGGTAGGGTATCCATGGTATAGGGTAGCCACAGAAAAACAGAGGCCGGACAGATCTGGGTTTCAATTACATTTATTTGACCGTGGGCAAGTTACTTGAACCTTCTGAGTCTCCATCCACCGCCTCATCTGGAAATGAAGCTCTTTTTGTTTCCTGAAGCACTTCTGCCACGCAGGGGAGTGGATGGAAGTGCCCGGTACAATTGCAACCTTTTAGTAAGTGGTTTTGAAGATTACTTCCAGGTGGACTGAGAGCCGTGTGACACATTTCCACAGGTGCCGGAGTCATAAAAACACAGGCTCGGCTTTTGGAGCTCTCAAAACACAGTCCTGCAAAAAGAAAAAAAAAAGGGCAGAATAAAAAAAAGATACAAAGATTCTTTTCATGGAGCCGGGAAGCAGCAGAGTGGTCTCGGCATTAGCCTGAGTGAAGCCACTGTCCTCAGTGGTCACATTACATGATGGGGACCACATATTCACTGGGGAGAAACAGTAATGTCATCTGAATGTTAATAACTAAACATGAATTTAGGTGTTGGGATGGAGCTGACATCGTAGATTACTGGTTCTGAGACAGTGGGCAAAGGTGGAGACTCTAAAAAGTGTGTCCCAAAGGCTGCTGCTTCCCCGCTACCAAGACTGTGTATTTACTTTCTCATCTGCTAAAACAATCTGTATCCAGACCCTTCCACGTGCCCGACTCTGCCTTAGACAATGAACACTCATCTACAAACAATGTACTAGTGAGGTTAGACCATGTCCTGGCCTTCATGGTGCTCGCAACAACTAATAGATCAAAGGAAAGGAGCCATGAAAATTGCCTAAAACTTCATGGATTACAGATTTTCTGATATCTGGTCTTTATTGTGCACCTGAAGTGATTGGTCCTAGGCAGATTTGGTGAGATTTATTCTACCTATGAATCTGGAAGGAATGTGACCAGAAAATAGCACCTCTGAAACAGATTGTTTGGATCCCAAACAAATGGGTCTTCCCTGAAGGCTGTGGAGTCTGATGGAAAGGCCCAAGGACCTGAAGCCCGAAAGGACATTTAACACACCGCTCGCTTGCCATTTAGAGCCAGTTTCCGATGCTCCAGCACTTGAAGGGTCAGATAAATCACGAGATTGCCTCCCCTCTCCTCCTTCCTCCAGTCTTCTCTCTTGTGTCCTCTTGATCTGAATCACTTTAGCTTAAATTGCTTAGAGAAATTACCCAACTTTTCCTCTTTCTCTCCCTAGAGAAACTGGTCCCTCAGACTCACCCCCATTTCCAGAGCGGTTTCTCCAGCCTATTTCCGGTCTATTTAAGTGGTGGTTGATTGGGCTCCACTGTTCTCTAGCATCTGAGGCAGCCAAACTCTGGGTCAAAACCTGAGATTAACATCAATGCTATGGAAACAATGCTTTTTAGAGGTGAAAGGAAGTTCACATCTTTAAAAGTCCTAAGAAGTTGTTAGCCATTGGCTACAGTGAATCAACAGACTTCATTGCAGTAGGCATTCTCACACCAAAACATGCAAAGGCTGTTTCTTAAACTGATGCTTCGGGTTTTCTAAATACCCACTAGATGTCCATAGCAACTGTGGTGGCGTAAATGAGAAATATCCTCCATAGGCCTGGCTATGCGAATGCTTGTTCCCCAGGTGGCGGTGCCCTGAGGGAGCCTTGGTAGATACAGCCTTGCAGGAGGAGGTAGCCACTGCCGGTGGAATTTGAGAGCTTCAGCCCAGCCCTACCTCCAGTTCACTCTTTCTGTTTCCTGCTTGTCTCTGAGAAGATGTGAGCCCTGAGCTTCCTGCTCCTACCACCATGCTTGTTGCATGCCATCCCTCCATGATAGATTCTCTTCCTTCTGGAACCCTTAGCCCCACTTCCTTCTCTAAGTGGCTTCTGGTGACGGTGTTTTGTCATAGCAACTGCGGTGGGCTGAATGAGGGCAGACTCTATATGCTCATATGTCGGAGTGTTTGGTCTCCAGCTAGTGAAACTGTTTAGGAAGGGTTAGGAGTTGTGACCTTGTTAGAGAAGATGTACCACTAGGGGTAGGCTTTGAGGTTTCAAAAGCCCATGTCAAGCCAAGTCTCTCTCTGCCTTCTGCCTACAGAGCAGGATGTCGCTAGCTCTCAGCTGCTTCTCCGACACCATGTCTGCCTACGTGCCTCCGAGCTCCCTGCCGTGTGGTAACAGACTAACTTTCTGAAACTGTAAGCAGGCCCCAGTTAAATGCTTTCCTCTGTGAGTGCCTCGGTCACGGCGCCTTTACACAGCAACAGAAAGGTAAGCAACGCTGTGGTGCTGCGATGCAGATTCTCATAAATATTTAATAATCACGACGGAGGACTTTGGATATATGAAGCAGTTACTAGAGGAGATGAAAGCCGGGTTTCTAGACCTCAAATAAGTCTACCCATGGTGTCCATTTTGTGATGGCTAAGGCCTTTACTAATCATACTATTCTGCTATTTTAAATACATGGTACGATAGTGTGGTGTAGGAGTTCCTTCTGTCTGTGTGTTGCTTTCATTGGTTAATGAGTAAAGAAAACTGCTTTGGGCTGATAGGGCAGAATTTAGGTAGGCGGAGAAGACAGACCTGAATGCTGGGAAGAAGGGCAAAGTGAGAGACGCCATGGATCCTCTGCTTCAGATGGACACTAGTTAGAATCTTGCTGGTAAGCCGCTGCCATGTGGCGATACACAGATTAATGGAGATGGGTTAAACTAATATGTAAGAGTTAGCCAATAAGAAGTTAGAGCTAATGGCCAAGCAGTGTTTTAATTAATATGGTTTCTGTGTGGTTATTTCGGGTGTAAGATAGCCGGGGGGCAGGGACGAACAAGCAGGCCCTCCTCCTGCAGCAATAGTGGTGATTGCCAACCTGACAGGATCTGGAATCACTTAGGAGATGAACTTCTGGGGAAATGTTGGTTGCATACCTGCCACCTATCAATCTATAAGGGATGTTTACAATGGAGTTTCTAGACTGGGCTCGTGGAAGTGGGAAGACCACCTTAAATGTGGGCAGCACTATGCCACGGCTGGGGTGCTAGGGTAGAACAAAGAAGAAGGATGCTCAAGAATGGCATTGCCCTGCTCTCCTGTTGACAGCAGATTAGTTCTTGGAAACTCCGGTCACCAAGTCCCCCCTCCATGATGCCCTGTACCCCCAAACTATGGGGCAAAATACACCTGTTCTTCCTCAAGTTGCTTCTTGTTGCTTCATAGCAGTGAGAAAAATGATGAATGGATTTGGTCTCCTACGCAGCAAGATGAGCTAAGTAAAACAAGCATCGTGTTCTTCAAAAAATAATAAATAAAATAAAATAATAAAGACCAGAGGTGGAAATGGGAAGATTCATATCAACATGAGTTCATTTAAAGGTCTAACGTGGCTGAAAATCCAAGAAAACTGACTTAGAGTTCATATGTAAATTTCCCGTAAATAGAGTCATGTTTTGTCTTCCTTATCACAACGAACCTCTCAGTGGAGCCAGGCGATGCTTGTGCAAGGGATAATTATTTTAAATGATTAATTTGCCAACATGCAGCACAAAAGTATTTAAAAGTTGTAAGGAACTTTAATGAGAAGAAAGTGCAGGCAATGAGATCGAGCACATAAAAACTAAGATCAATTGTCCCCCCCATTACATAATAACCACTGGTTTCAGGTCAGATGCCTAATGTTCTGAGTCACCAAAGCACACACTGATTTACTGCCTTATGTGTAATGATGCCATTAATTGTCCTCACTAGAAGGGCTTTCAAGCTGTTGGTTTTCCTTTATGCGCTCTCTCTCTCTCTCTCTCTCTCTCTCTCTCTCTCTCTCTCTCTCTCTGTGTGTGTGTGTGTGTGTGTGTGTGTGTAAGAGAGAGAAGGAGAGTGGGCAGAGAAATCAAGATGCTCATCAGACCCCTCTGTGTTTTCTGCTGCATTTATAACATCGTGCGTCAAGTAGAAAGTTGTTTTTTCTGTAGAACTCCAACTTCCAGCTGCTCTTGTTCACACCAGTGTGACCATATTCAACGAGCTCTTCCATAGCGGAAAGTGGCTGACTCTCCATCACTACCAAATAGAAAGCAATGCAGTTGCGGTTCAAGTTTTGAGCAATGAAAGGAACTTCTTGTGGGTTGCAACAAATAGTTGACTTCATGCAGTAGAGAGCAAGCCCTGCACAGATGAGATGCTAGACAGTAATTTTGTTATATATTTTGAGGTGGGAGAGGTGTGGACCTGAGAGGAAAGAGAGTGTGTTCTGGAAGGTGGACGCTCGTCTGATACCAAGAGATACATTTCCTACTCTGATAACTGAATATGCATTAAATTCCATTGGTTCTTCCTCGCTTTCGAAGACTGCGTGTGTACACGTCACACCCCTCAGCAAACCGGACGTAGGCTGGACACTCTGTTCCGCAAGGCAGAGACTGTGTGACCTAGGCAGCTGGGCCCCAGATCTCACAGTGAGTGTCACTACAATGACGTGGGTGCACACCTTCGGAGGTAGCAAGGCCAGTGATGGCGGGGGAGGGGGGGCTTGCCTTTCCCTCTCTGTGATTTTGGTGTGCTTCCCTAGCGGTCTCGAAACCCAGCGCAACTCCATGGATATGGCTGCCTCACCTCGCCACCAGGCTCTGGACTTTCTCAGAGAGCCTTAGAAAGAGAAGTGGAGACTGTCCTGCCTGCTTCATGCTAGAGAGCAACACTGGGATGGCCTGGGACCTCCTCTGCCTTAAGAGTGTCAGCCTGTGTGTGTTACGTGTGCATCGGCGCCCGGTTCTCTTTCAAAGAGATCCCAGCACCTTAAGGAGATTGAGGAACTGCTGAAAAATCAAAATGTGTTTAGATGAGAGGGGGGAAGAGGTGGTTGAAACTAGGACTTGGGAGTGAGGATACATAAAAAGGTTTACAGCTCAGAGCACTCACTAACAACAGCCCGGCCTGAATTTGGCTCATCGCTTTCAGTTCCATTATGAAGTGAGGACCCTGACTTTAATACGTATGGAGAGTCAGGTAGAGAAGGGGCTATGTCTAACTCTGAGCCTGGGAGAGAATTCACCCTAGCATTTCTGTGCGGAGCGATGGATCTTGTTCACACTTTTATCAGACACTACAAGTCTCATCAATCCCTTCTTCCAGTCAACAACCAAACACAAGGCCGCTTCTGCCTTCTCTAGCTGGACCAATACTCTGCCTGCCGGCAGCTCAAAGCTTCCTGGAGAAAGCAAAAAGGCAAATGACAAATGAGCAAATAAAACTGGTCACAACCTGAGGTGGGCTTCTGGTCCCTGTACCCGTGCCCTGTCCACGGCCAGCCAAACCTCCAAGGCCTCTGGCTTCCCAGCCAGTCACCTCTGGGTTGCACAGGGCTCTTTGACCTGGCCACTACCCCTTCCCTTCTCAGCAATGGGACTGGACCAGGGTGGAACGCTGTCTCAAGAATACAGTGTTCCACAACTCGGTCTTTTTGTTGCCTGGTGATAAGCAAGAGGGTTGGGAGTCAGGCAATTTAAATGCCAGGACATACCAGTGTCTCCAGGGAGAAGCACTCAGGACTCAATTGCTTTTGCCTTTACCGCTCTTACTCTGATTACACGCAGTGCTCTGCGGCCAGTTTATCAGACTCTGGTGTATTCCTGGCCCCTCTGCCTCGTGGTGTGTGTGTGTGGTGTATGTACGTGTGAGTGTGAGTATGTGAGTGTGTATTTGTGTGTGTGTGCATGTGAGTGTGTGTATGTGTATATGTGTGTATGTGTGTGCTTGTGTGTGTGTAGATATATGTGTGCATGTGTGTATGTGTGTGTATGTGTGTATGTATGTGTGTAAGTGTGTATTGTGGTGTATGTGTGTGTGCATGTGTGTATGTGTATGTGTATATGTGTGTGTATGTGTGTGCATGTGTGTAAGTGTGTATGTGTGTGTAAGTATGCATGTGTGTGTATGTATCTGGATGTCAGAGAGCAATGTCATTATCCAGGTGCCATTCACCAACCATTTGAGGCTCTTTGAATGTCTTATTAGCACCTGACATTTCTGTATATGTGTATTAAGCACTTCAGATTTACCCACTCTATAATCTTTTATAATTTTGGTTTCTATTATTTTTAAATTAAATTTGTCCCCTGACAGTTTCATATATGTGTATGATGTATTTTGATCACTCCCTCCCTCCCACACACTCTCCATTTATTTTTTCTTTGAGACAAGGCCTCTCTCTGAGTAGGCTAGGCTGGCTCCCCAGAACCCCCAGGGATCCTCCTGGCTCCACTTCCGCAGTGCTGGTATCACAGCTCATGCTGTCAGGCTGGCTCCAGGTTCTGGGACTCGAACCTGGGTCTTCCACTTGCAGGGAAAACTCACTTCCCGCTAAGCTATTACTCTCCAGTGCCTGGCTCAAGCTTTATGTGGTGCATTGTGGGTTGAGAAGAGACAAGCAGGGTTTGAATACCTCTTTGGCATTTGTTCTTCTTGTGAGATATGAAATTTTATTTTTTGAGACAGGGTTTTGTTGTGCGATATTTTGATCATGGTCTGACAAATAAAGCTTGCATCGAGTCAGAGGGCGGAGCTAGCCACTAGTCAGCCAAAATTAACTACAGAGGTTTTGGAGGACTGAGGACAGATAGGACAGAAAGCAGTAAGGCAAGGCTGAGAGGGCTCTCGCCTCTTTGGAGGAAGGAGCGGAGCAGGTAGGAGAGGACTGGTGGCGTCTCGGCTTCTCTGACCTTTCAGGTGAAGGAAGGAGCTTATCTCGGTGTTTCCTGAAGCTTCAGCATGCTCGGGTACCTGGGAGAGCTCTGGGAGGAGGAGACCAGAGGAGTGGAATCGCCAGACAAATCCCGCGCCATGGAAGAGGCAGTCCCTGCATGCACCTGTCCCCGTCTGTGGCCTGATTTTCCAACCCCGACTCTATTGAATCGTGATGTTTCATAATGAAAATTATAGCTCGGATTGCTCCTATTAAGTTATTAACTTTTATACTTTAAAATTATAGAATAAATATAGCCTTTAAACAGGCTAAACCACAGTGCTGTACTTCAAAGCTGAGCGCTGGGAAAAAACACACACACACACACACCGAGGCTCATTTTCATTACTTTTACATAGCCAGAACTTTTATAAACAGTTTAATGATACAACTTACAAGCCGAAACCAAACGACTAAGTCCATCGTAAAAGGAGGCAGCTCGGAAGCCAGCCCACGGACAAGCTTAGCAGGCAGCGGATGTCACTCATCCTTCCAGTTGATGCTTCTCACTTTGCTTCAGATTAAAATGAATTAAAATTTTATTTTCTTGGGTGGTAATTGGCTGAGCTTTCTCTCTTTAAAACGTGCTTTAATGTAATAAATGCAAATAGACTGAAGTTTAGGATTCTTAGAATCTGTTTTGACTAAGTGGCTAGAGCTGTTGTTAATGCAGGCAGATATTTTAATGTTTCCAATTATTTTGATGGTTTTCTTTATTAAAAATTTCATAAAATGTAGAAAAATAGGATTTCCAAGAATAATTCATAAGCTCAGCTGAGGATAGACGTTCAGAGAGTTTCAACCTGGGGCTGGGAAGCAGCTCAGCAGTTAAGAGCACTTGCTGCTCTTTCAGAGGACCAGTGTTCAGCTCCCAGTACCCACATGGGGACTCACATCTGTGACTCCGGTTCCAGAGGATCTGACATCCTCTTCTGGCTTGTGGGCAAACACACACATGATGCACAGACAGACATACATACCAGCAAAACACATGCACATCACACACACACACACACACACACACACACGAATCTGGGGCTGAAGAGATGGCTCAACAGTCAGGAGTACTGACTTATTGTGGCTTCCAGCACCCATGTCTGGCAGCTCACAACCATCTCCAGCTCTAGTACAGAAAGCCAGTGCCCTCTTTTACACAACTCAGGCATTTACACTCATGTGCACATATAACCTCCCCTTCCCACGCACAAAATTAATTTCAAAATAATAAAAATAAATCTTCAGAAATCAAAAGTTTATTAAAAACTGGTGTTTTTTGGTGTTCCATGTGTGTCTCTGACTGGAGCAGCGTGAGTTTTGTTTGCTCGGTTGTCACTTGATGTTAAGGACGACCTGTGCACTTCTCTTGGGCAGCTGCAGTCCCTAATGCTTACCTAGTGTCACGTTTCTAACCCCCTCTGCATCCAGGTGTTTCTTTTGCTGATGGGCATTTTATCTTCACCTGTTTCTTGCTCTTTCTATGAATGTTTGAGCATCACACAAAGCACGTCACATATAACTTGGTCGTCCCACAGGCTTAGTCGTGGTGACAGACACATGAGCGCCTGACTCTTTGCAGGATCTCCATGCCATTTCATCTTCTCCCATCGTGGCAAAGGTCGAGAGCTATGACTTTAGCGCTGCAGATGGGAAAATGGGGAGTCTAAGAAACTGAGTTCCTTAGTTAGACATTTTGGGCTATTTTCTGGGGTAGCAGTTGGGCTCCATGGCAAGTTTCTGCAGGATGTGAAAAAAGGGTCTCTAAGCATAATCACCCCCACCCCCAGATTTGGGTCTTGAACTACTAGGATTATGTGACTGCCTGTCTTGAATGAATGGCTAAGAGGGAAAAAATACAAAGGAAGATTTTTGAATTGGAAACCTACTTGAAAAGTGTTAAAGACTGAAAAAGACAGTCGTCTGTTTGTAAGTGAATTAAAATAATAAAATCTGTAAGTCTTGTGTGTTTTGAGCGTTTGGGAGACAGGAACAGAGCAGGGAACTTGTCACAGGACCCCTCCCTTTTCTAAAGACATCCTGTGAGTGAGAGTCTGTTTGTGGGAAAGACTGCGGTGTAGCCCGTGGCCTCTGCTTTGCGTGGTAGGAGAACAAGATTGGTATCTGTTCTGTGAACAAGACAGTATCACACTTAATAGTACCCTTCGTCCCGGTTTAGAGGGATACAAATGATGGACAATTAAAGTGATTCGATGTGTGTGAAAGCAGTGTTCTCGGATAGGAAGCAATGCATTTATATTTACTATTAAAACAAAGAGAAAATGAGTCTAGTGGTAACTCTGGGACCTGGACTTCAGCATGGCTGACTCTTCCCAGGAATGCAGGCCTCATCTCTGAGCGGGGGGGGAGGGGGGGGGGATCGACTCACTAACCATTCTGGGAGCTAACTAATGAATAGAGTCCCTAGTATTTGAAAGGTTTCCATCCCCCCACTCATCTCAGGGTAATTATGCTTCTTTAATGTTTTATGTTGCAGAAGTTTGCCTTGTAAATAGTTCTATATTACATGCTATAATTAATGTAATAGTACTTTGACTATACTACATGTAAGGGTGTGCCCACTCCTAGTATCTCCAGAAGCCAGTCCAAGGGGCCTTCATGTAGAGGTAAATCCAAGAGACTGCCCCCTGCCCAGTGGAAGAACTGAAGGATGGGTTGAGATACAACCTTGGAGTGCCACTTGAATGTTTATCAGGGATCTAGTATTTTTTTTCCAAACTCATCACAAACAGGGCTAATGGAAGGCAAACTATGGGTTCGTAGTCAAGACAAAGCCTATGTTGTCTTATTGACCCAAAGAAGGGCCACATCGGAAAGTCTTAGAATTCCACAAACAACCAAAGGACATTCACTTTCCCTTCTCAGAGATGGCAAAGGGAGTCTCCAGTCTGACTATGGCCCTCACAGCACCCAGAATAAATTTTCCCTATTCCCAGCCAGCGTACGATGCAGCTGCTGGGAAAATGGGGCTGAAGATGAGATGGTTTATTTAATGTCTCTCTCCTAAAAACTCGAGTGCAAAGCTGCAGCAGAAGTTAGTGGACGCACACCAGTGGAGTGGTGTCCCCTGGGGGGCATGTTCTAGAAGCGATTGCAGGAGGAAATTCTCATGAATGTCTGAACTCAATAGATCTGCCAGCCATTTCTCAGGTTTATCTCTCCCGCCAGCCTGCCCATCCTTATCCCTGAATCTGCCCCTTGATGAAATCTATTTGGTGGGTGATATGTTCTCACCTAAGGAGAAAGTCTGATTTAAATACGCATCTCCCGGTAAATCACAGTGTCTTCATTTTTATGGATTCCATGGTGCCTATTTACAGTCTCAAGTTTGAAATAAATCCCAACACTTAAGAAAGGGCTGTCTAGTGTATTAAATCTATTTGGTAGAAATGCCACTCACTCACAGACCGGGGTGGCGGGGCTGTGCTCATGGCTTCCTTTGAGCAAAACTAGACCATAAGTCTTGGATGCGGTCTTTGCTTTTGGAGGCCTTAACTTTAAGATTCTACGTTGGTAGTCTTGTGGCTGACATAGAGAGGTGGTTTTGGGGTTCCAACAAAAGAGCTAGATAGGTTTGGAAGGCTGAGACCTATCTAATGACCAGCCATTCACAAGTGTGTGAATGCAATCCACACCTCTTGCCTTCCAGACATCCCCAGTGTAGTGAAATGGAGAACCTTTCGGGGGTAGCTTAAAAATAAATCCCTATGTATGTGAGGATGGCCTTGAACTCTTGGTCTTCCTGCCTTCGCCTCTCAAGTGCTGAGATTATAGGCACGTACCGTCAGGCCTCCTTTTTGTAGCTCTGGGGATTGAATCAGGGTCTTTGCACACAGTAGGCAGGTGCTCTACCAACTAAGCCCTTTCCAGGAATCGTTATTTCTGAGTGTATACATGTGTTTATATATGTATACATGTGTGTGCGCACATGTGTGTGGAGGCCAGAGAGCTACATCGGGTATCTTCCTGAATTCCTCTCCTTTTTTAAATTATATATATTTAGGTTTGTGTGCGTGTGCGTGTGTGTGCGTGTGTGTGTGTGTGTGTGTGTGTCATGGTGTGCATGTGAATGGCAGAGGTCAACTTACAGGAATGAATTCTCCCTACAGTGTGGGTATCACAGATCAAGACCAGGTCTTCTGACTGGGTGGCCATGGCCTTTGCTTGCTGAGTCATCTCACTGGTCCTCCTCCATTTTATTTATGAGATAAGTTCCCTCACTGAACCTGGAGACGGCAAGTTGATGACATCAAACTATGGGCCTCCTCACCTCTGCCCCCCAGGAAGGATTGCGGGTGCCTGCTGTTGGGCCCAATGTTTTCATAGACCCCATTCTGAACTCAGGTCCTCATGCTTAGTCAGTGCCCCTTAAATCAGCTCCTGGGCTCCCAGGAAACACACTCAATGGAACAGAATCCTTTCTTATTCCCCGCTTCCTCAGGAGGCTGCTGTGTTTTTGCAGCTCTGAGGTAGATGCTGTCTATGGAGCATGTACAGTCACTAAACTAAATCAGCCAGAGACACAGCTTTGGTGACAAAGACGGCTTTAATAAAAACATTTCTGTATGGCTATTAAAAACAAAAGCCATCACAACTGGGCCCCTGGCACTCAATTTTATTCTTTCAAATCACAGCTTGAAATGGACTGTCAAAACTTAACAACGATGAAAAATAAGTCCTGTTGTACTTTAAATACAAGGCTTTACAACTCTTGCACTAACTGTGCCTGGGGTCTGGTCCCCAGAAAGACCAGTGAACACTTCTAGAGAGTTTTACATACATTAGCACAGAGCAATGCAATCAGCCACACCAGCAAAGCCAATCAACTGAAGACGCGAAGACAGCCTCCTGGTAGAGAATACATCTTTTGCTCAAATGTATGGGGTCATGGTAGAGTTGAAGTTCAGAGTTCCTGGGGCAGCTGGATTAACTCTGGTCTCGTTTCGGCCACCATTCTTTAGGACTCTTGGATATCTTAAGGTTCATTTCTCATAGGAGACATTTGCCCGCTACAGCTGCATGCTGTTGCAAAACTCTGGCGCATTTCTCTCTGGTTCATGGAGCCAGCTCTGTGGTTGGCTGGCTTTTTCCCTCTGTTGCATTGTTCACTGTTGAATTTCCAGTGGTTTCTGGAGGTCTCTGTGCACAGGCTACTTAGGTGCATGCTTTCAGGGTCCCAGCACAGCTCCCCCATCACACCACTGTGTTTCTCTCCAGGTTGAAGGGACCCTGCACAATGTGGGTGATGACTGAGCTGCCCATCCACAGTGACCGCATGAGAAGAGCCATTTATGGACTGGTTGGTTGCTAGATGGCAGGGGATTATACAAGTGCCTCTCTTGATGTTAGCATAATTTCTTTATTGATTCTTTGGGAACTTTATATCATGCACCCCAATTCCACTCATTTCCCAGTTCCCCCATCCTTGCCCTTAACCCTTGCAGCATCCCCTCCAAAAAATTTTAAAAATAATAATAAAACCAAAGGAAAACAAAGAAACAAACAAATGAAAAAGCCCTCTTCACCCCTCTATCTTCCTGGCCTCTCCAACACCTCTTCATCTGTCTTCGTGGCATTGAAGCAGCGGTGTGTCACACGGCCACTTTTTTGTCCAGTCTGCTTTCCTTGAAAATGTTCACTGAAGTGAGCCTTTGGCCTGACTCAAGGCCTCTGATCTCTAGTACTCCATCCTCACTGGACCCTCACTGAAACTCCTCTCGGTTTTCTCTCTGGTGACCCAGTCGTGGAGATCCTCTGGGTGTTGTTCCACAGGACCAGTTCCTTCATGTGCTCCAGCAAGCCCATAGATGGGTGGACATATCTTGTAACTGGGGTGCCAGTGTCATCTCAGCTGCTGCTTCACTGCCCCTCAAAGGGGCACTTTCCACTCCTGCTGGTTTCTGATCATCTCAGCAAATCTTCCCTCTCAGTTGTTCAGTGTGAAAGGATCTCACAGCAGAGCTGCTGGAGACCCAGCATCTTGGACCCAGCGTCCAGCCTGCAGCAGTTTTCTCCCACAGATAGCTTGGTTCTGAATGAGCATCTGTCGCCATCTTGGCGTTGACTCCCTTATGACCCACCATAAGCAAGACAATTCCTTGATCCTTGCAGTGCTGGCACAGCCTAGTGGTCCCTGAGAAAGGGAGAGAGAAGACATTGCTTGTTCTGGTGGTCTCTGCTTGTTGAGAGAGGTTGAGGTGGGGGTACGGTATACAGTGGCTGACTTGGTACAAGACTAAGGGTTCACTGAAACCACCTCAGGTCACATGACCGTTGGCTCATTCGTGGCAGCAACAACACACACACACACACACACACACACACACACACACATACACACTTATACACATATTCCAAGATCTGCAGTTCAATCTGTTGTTCTTCTTTCCCTTACATAGAAACTGGCTTCTGACTCCACCCCCTTCCCCAGCCTTTGGGGCTTCCATGTCTGTCACCTGCTCAGGTAGGATTGGAGTATCCCCATCTCCTGACTGCACTTCCTTAGTCACAGGTAGATCATTCAATGCAAGCTTGATTCTAAAAAGAGGCAGAAAAATGCAGGTCATTCGTGGGGACTGAGGCTGCAAGAGAGGCTCCCTTCGTACCAGAAATAGCTATGGTTCCTCTTGTTATCATCTGGATAGCACCGATTTCCCCTGACTCTGTAATGATCGAACCACAGAGTAACACTCCAACACCAGGAGAGCCCACTAGGGGCTGGATAGAAAGAGCTCTATTATATAAAGCGTTCCCACCTGGGCTACAAGTGGCTGGAATCCAAACCTGTTCATGAATAAATTTCCCTCTTGGAGACAATTCTCCGTCTGTGGGTTTAAAAGAAAGTACTGGGGAGCTCCTTTGGAAGCCAGGCTGTGGTACTGGGGAGCTCCTTTGGAAGCCAGGCTGTGGTACTGGGGAGCTCCTTTGGAAGCCAGGCTGTGGTACTGGGGAGCTCCTTTGGAAGCCAGGCTGTGGTCCTGGGGAGCTCCTTTGGAAGCCAGGCTATGGCTATGTAGTTCTTTTCCATCTACTAGAGTGGCGGAAGACCCCTCCCAACAGGCCACTTGGCCCCGTGACCGGCCAGGCTTCCTGGGATATTTCATTTCTGGGTTACACTCACTCACTTTCCTATTAAGGTGAGCATCGGGGTATAGCAGGATAGAAGCAACCTGTAATTCTGCTTCTGTGGACTCTCATTTTTAGCTGGTCTGCACCTCAGTCTGTTCACTCGGAAAATGACGAGTGTAGACGAGACCAATAGTTGATGTCATTCCCGGCTTTAAATAACTCTAACCAAAATAGAACAGGGAAGGCCAAGAGCTCATAGAGGAAGAGGTATGAACACGCCGATATTGCTGCTCCCCCTTGCAGGCTCTTACACTTAGCCAGGGAGCTCTGTGGTGTGTGGGACACAGGCAACCACGGCTTTGGAGACCCTTAGGGTTCCTGTAAACTATGACAGCCTATGCTCTCAAGTGATTGTGGAATAACCTGTTTCCAGCAGTGTCTCGTGGACTCAGTGTTACAGCCCTCCTTCTGCTGGCTCCTACCGGGGACAGGTGTGTACAGGACTTCAGAGGTCGGGTGTCATGTACAGAGACCCCAATCCCGTGGTCTGCGCACAGGACACGAGGCCAGCTTCCAGCTTTCCCGTCCGCCCGCTCCTTCTGTGTTCCCACCCGTGTGGCTGTCCCAACAAAGTACAGCACCTGAGTGGCTCTGATGACAGAAGGACAATGTCTCAGTCCTGGAGATGAGAAGCCCGAGCCACGTGTCAGCAAGCTGCCTCCTCCCAGGCTGGGAGACACATTCTGCCTCACGACTCCTCCCCCTCTCTTCTCTGTGTGTGTGTATGTGTGTGTACACACGAATGCGCACATGTGTTATTGTTTGTTATGTTTACCCCACATACAGGAAGCCTGTATCCAGATCTGTGATATGAACATGTGATCTTTTCTGCTTCCTTTGACAGACAGTGAATACATAGAATCCCCACTTCCCAACTAGTTTTTACTTACCTCTCTCTTGGGGGATTTCAAAGCACATGCGACTGAACACCTGGTAGTCCAATACTTGATAAAACAAACATCCCATGTTTGGTATAACTCACAGAGTCATCCTTGCTGCCTGGGACCAAGGCAATGAGCATCAGCATGAGTCTGACAAACGGGTTTCCCACCCCACGCCACCCATCTCCAGATTTTTCCTAAATCAGTATGAGGGGAGCCTGCCTGCTGATATGAGCACATGTCACTCCTGCCTGAGCGTCAAAGTTTCTTCTGTGTTTGGAAAGAAATGAACGGCTCTTAAAAATTATATTTATAAAGCCCAACACCAAACTATGATGCTCTAGGTATTGGTTGTAACTGTGGACAATGGGTTAGTAGCCTATTCTGGAGAACAAGGTCATAAATAAAATTGTAAAATTGATATGACAGCAATACGTGGTGGATTCAATTCCCTCCTGGTGGCTGTTCTTAGTTGTGAACTTGGTTATATCTGGAGTGAACTAAAATCTGGAAATGGAGGGTGCACCTGCAAGAGGTTTTATGCTTGACTTGAAGATGAATCCACTTTAGTCTGGCTATGTCAGGTGGGAAGACACATGCCTTTGATCCAGATCTTGAAGCAGGAAGACATGCCTTTAAAATGGGACATACCTTCTGCTGGAAGTCTATAAAATGACATAGAAGATGGAAGCTTGCCCTCCCCTTGCTGGCACACCCGTTCTGTCACCGGCATTACAGCCTACTTCTTTGGGGTTCCATCATATACATAAGACCAGCGGAGACATCCACTCTTCTGTTCACAGCCACTGTTGGATTATCTGGACTGCAGACTCTAAGTCATTCCCATAAATTCCCCATATTTATATGATAGGTAGATACAGATCCACGCCGTAAGTTCTGCGACTCCAGAGAACCCCAACTAATACATTCTCTAAGGTACAAAGAGATTCAATAAGACATACTTCCCCTTTTTAAAAGGACAGAATGGAAAGAGATTGCAACTTCCAATGCAATCTGTAGAAAACATACCCTACATCCAAAAAGTTTGCAGTTACTATTCTAATGAAAAAGTAGGTTTAAGGGAGTTGCAGCCAGTCTCCCAAAGCCTTCTTTTCAACATACATGCCCATGGATCAGTATGAGAAGTGCAAGGAGGATGTGTGAAGTTCACAAGTCTTGCTTGGGATAGCCTCCCGACATTTCCATATCTGCTCCAAGGGAAGGCAAAGGAGCAGCTGGAGTTTCAGAGGGAACCGAGTTCTGCGGCCTCAAGCATGGCCAGTGGATAGTATTAGCAGTGCCTCAAGCATGGCCAGTGGATAGTATTAGCAGTGGCCTCAAGCATGGCCAGTGGATAGTATTAGCAGTGGCCTCAAGCATGGCCAGTGGATAGTATTAGCAGTCGATTCCTGATCCACGGTGGGTGTCTAACACTGACCTTTCATGCCAGCTTAAAGCCTTTCCCTTCCTGTTTTTGAAGGTCAATATCAAATTGAGTAGCAGACATTATAAGAATACAAATCAGGGCCAGTGAGGTGGTTCAGCACATAGATGCTTTCACCGAACCTGGCAACGTGTGTTGGAACACCAGGACCACATGGTGGGAGGGAGGAACCAACTCTTACAAGATGACCTCTGAGCTTGGCATGTAGCACAAAGCCACACGGATGTGCACTGCACATGTGTGTGCGCACACACACACACGCACGCACACAAAAATAAATACATAAATGTGATTTTAAAACAAAATTAGGAAAGCAACACAGAGCCTATGTGCATGGCAACACAATGCACAGCTCCCATGTGACCAAGACATGTGTCTGCCCACCCTGCTTATCCAGAGCATCCTCATGCCAGCCGTCAGCCCATCGACAACAACGTCAATGGAGAGAGGTCCAGCCACCTATCCTACAGTCTCGCCCCATCTTGGCTCCGTATTCACTGCTGCCATTACAGATAATGAACTTTATCCCTGTTAGAAACTTTTATTTAAAGAACACACAGTGTCCTCTGTAACCTTCAACCACACCGTGCTTACTGCGCTAAAGCCTTCGATTCCCCTTCTGAATAGGAACGCCTCCTGCATGACTAGGGATTTGAGTACAATGGACAATTTCAAAGACTGCTCTTCTGCCTTAACAATCAGCGCATTAGGCTGAGATGCTCACGCAAATGCAATGGCAACAGATAGGCGGGCTTTGCACTGCCCGGGCAAGGGCCTCTTCACCTGGACCTGGAGCAGGACGAAGGAGCATTAGCGGCTTGTTCTTTCAGCCCCACGATGACCTTGATCTTCTTGACTAACACAAATTGACATCATATCCACATCGCCGTGGTATTTATCACGGTGGTCCTGATGTGAGTTTGTTTTCCTTGCGAATGGTGAAGGGGAAACAGACGACAGCAGAGAGACATTATTGTGCTGGGGATGTATAAACAGCTGGGAAGAACGGAGCGACATGTTCATAAGAGAAACCCAAAGTCCTCGTTTCGTCCCCATTGTGGCCCCTTCCTTCTTAAACAACCTTCCTTGATTCTAGCTATCAACACAAAGTTCTTTCTGGTAAAATGAAGCGCATTCAGGCTGTTTGAAAAAAGGTTTTAGAGTTGATCGGTGCTCACACAAGGGAGCAGTGGCGGGTGCAGCCCATTGGGGGGTGAAGTTGGCCAATGTTCATTACTCATGGCTCGACACTCCGGCCTCCGTATCATTTTGTAAAGAATCAGATAAGCCTTCCCCATGATAAACAACTGAAATAATTTTTCTTAGCTGTCAGTTCCCTTTCTCCTTTCCCCTGCCTGTTCTCACACTCTTCCCTGCTTGTGAAAGCAGCCAGGCGCAGCCCTTTGGTCTGATAAATGGGCTCCTTTCAACGGGTGGCAGGCTTCGGGAGAAAGAGATAATCCTGGATAATGTGGACACAGTTTTCATTTCATGTCACCCAATTAAACTGCAATTATCCGGAGTGCCACGGCAGAAAAACTGGAAAGAATGGCCTGAGAACGAGGCTGAGACGGTCCTGGGGAGTCTTGACACCGCGCACATTAGCCTGGATTTGCTCTGTCGGGATAATAAAGTGCTGGCCTAAACACACACACACACACGCACGCACACGCACACGCACACGCACGCACGCACGCGCACACCCTGGTCAGAACAGCTGCAACCTGTGGCTGATGGGGAATGTTTGCAAATCCTGTGAGAAGCGGAGGTTTTGATAAGAAGACCGGGGCTCAGAGTCCAGGGGCTGTACCTGTATCAGAGGGTACCCTATCTCACCTGAATGCTCTTTTCTTTTTTATTTTAATTAATTAATTAACTTAAAATGATCTTTCCTCATTTTATGTACCTATCCCAGTTCCCACTCCCTCCCCTCTTTCTGCTCCCCCACTCTGCCTCCCCATCCACTTCGCAGAGAGGGTAAGGTTGACTCCTCTCTCCCATGGGGGAGTCAACAAAGCCTGACACATCACTTTGAGGCAGGACCAAGGCCCTCCCCCACCCCTATATTTAGACTGAACAAGGCATCCCTCCAAAGAGAATGGGCTCCAAAAAGCCAGTTCAAGCACTAGGGATAAATCCTGGTCCCACTGCCAGTGACCCCACTGCAAGCTTAATTGTCATCACAGAACCTTCCTTCATAAACTGATGGAAGCAGATGCAGAGACCCGCAGCTAACACTGGGCCGAGCTTCCAGAGAACATCCGAAGAGAGGGAGGAGCAATGATATAAGCAAAGGGGTCAAGACCATGATGGGGAAACCCACAGAAACAGCTGACCTGAATGTTCTTTAAGACCCCAGTCACCAGGTTCTTTCCCAGACAGGTCCCAGTGGAGTTCTTCCTATGTGACAGACTCAGTACCCTGTGAAATACCATCCTAAGAGCCCACCCTCTGCGAGCCAGAGTGGAGGAACCAACTCTGTCGTTATCAACCCGTTTGAAAAATCATACAGAGACATACTAATCTGGAGCCTGAATAGACAAACATTTCAGTGAGCAGCAGGCTCATCAAGTCGGGGGAGGGGCAGAAAGTCCCTTCATTTAAATGTGATGATATTCAGTCCTGCAAGGGGTTTCAGCTGCGCAGTGAGAAACAGATAGAGGTTCGGTCCTCTTACTTTCCCAAAGGCTGCGGTTCTCAGGTGCTCTGATGGTGGGAGACAGTGAACTCACGGTAGAGAAAAATGAAAGAAAACACACACCTGAAGGAAAAACTTTAATGAAAATGATCACAGCCATATTCACAAGTGCAGCTGAGCGGAGATTAATAATGGTAGAATTTATTGAAAGAAAAGCCAATACAATAGAATGAATGAAAATGATCTTTGAGGGTGACTTTGTCAGAGCACAGTGAGATAAAATGAAGCTGGTCCCAAACTCCAAAGTCTCGTTTTCATCACAGACAACATAAATCTTTGGATTTATGAATACCTCCTCAAATAAACCCTGCAACTTTTCCAGCTGGTATACTTTGTGATGAATCAACT
This sequence comes from Arvicola amphibius, assembly GCF_903992535.2. Classification (NCBI taxonomy): domain Eukaryota; kingdom Metazoa; phylum Chordata; class Mammalia; order Rodentia; family Cricetidae; genus Arvicola; species Arvicola amphibius. Next base: position 5,590,958 of record NC_052059.1, read on the forward strand.
GCTTTAATCTCCTAAAATTAGTCTCCAGCGTGCTGTTTGGCTCTCTGGCTCTTCTTTCTTCTTCTTTCTGAGATGGATCCCATCTTAATCTGTTGGAGAATAGCCATTTATGGCTCCTATAGGTGGCAGATGAGAAAAAGAGTCACTCAAAGTTGGCGATGACCAGAAAAATTGACTCGAGTTTAGCTGTCAACAAGCCTGGAGCCCCTGGAGGCTTCCCCAGGAGTCGCAGACAAGGGATGGAAACATCTGTCCTCGGGGACTCTGCCTGTCTGCTGCTCCTCAGGTGCTGCCTTACCCCACATCTTCAAAGAAATGTAGAAGAACACACCATCAAAGTCACACAGTAAGCATTAAAGAAAACAACCTGGAGACATCTTGAGATGAATTTGAAAATTGGTCCATTCTTCAGTAATCCTAAATGTAATAATAACCACCCACCACAGCGATGCTAACAACACAAGACAGTCTGTGTGTACCTTTCATCTAAGCTCAAAGACAGTAATGGCCTGGGATAGGATTCCATCCTTGGTAGCTTTATGGGAGAATCCACACAATTACAACGCCGTAATGATGCTATGATAACATTAATAATACCTTGTGTTTACACAATGCCTATCTCTGGGAAAGCCAAGCAGCTGAGAGATGCTGATCTACTTAAATGCCAGGTCTCGGGCTTGCAGGTCTAGGGCGGGTATTTTCCATTTAAATGCTATTTAGGAAATGATGGGAATACTAAGATCGCCTACCTTCCTTCCTCCTAGGTATTTGTGAACATAAAGGAAAAAAAGATTGTCTAGATGTAAATCTTCAGCTACACAGAAGAACAATGTTAATAGCAGAACATAATAATACCACTTAGATCTCTGTCCATCTGATATACTTGTCTTTCAAATGATGGGTTTAATTCTCATCCTGTCCCTTCTCCCTGGGAGATTTTCACACAGCTCAGCCAGTGAAATGAAGGTGGCAGAGTTGCTGGAGGAGAGACAGTTTTTAGCATGGTCCCTTCAGCTGGCCTAGGGCACAATTTCAACCTTCCTGGGGCTGGTTCTCTAAAGACTTCACAGGGTTGGTTTAGAAAACCTTTAGTCATTTGATGTGGATTTTTAAGGCTGCTCTTCCAGAGATACTGAGTTTAATTCCCAGTAACTACATGGTGGCTTGCAACCATCTATAATGAGATCTGATGCCCTCTTTTGGCATGAAGGCAGAACACTGTATACATAATAAATAAAAATAAATCTTAAGAAAAGCATACCTTTGACTCGGAGACATGGAAATAAGAGTATTTTTTAAAAATAGCAGTGGGACAAGTTTGGATTCAGCATGGGAGAATCTCAGAGCAAATAGAATAGCTAATTGGAAAGACGTTTCCCTTAAAGTAAAATTCCTTATATTGATGAATTCAGTGTGGGCAGAGTTACTCAGGACCACCCTCCGCGGACTACTAGATACTTAAGGAAGTACTTTAATTTTACAACAATCTCAAATATTCAGTAGCTGTCACAGCTTTAATCGTGGTTTGCAATCATAATATTTAACATATTCTCTTATTTTTCACCTTACTAGGAAATCATAGTGAACACTTAATAAATATTTCATACTGAATAAGTGAATGAAGAGGCAGAAACGCAGTAAAGTGGTTGGAGACTCAAGTTTTCCATGAGAAAGTCTGGAAAAGTCTGGGCTGGAGCCAAGACCGCTCCGTTTGCTAGGCTTATGCACCAAAGCAAACCCAGTAAACGCTTAGAGCCCCAGCCTCAGATCTGCGTAAGGGGAATAGCATCTATCAGACATACTTGAGTAGTAACTGGAAGCCATGTAGGTAAATTTGTTAACCTAAACCCTTGACAATCAAAACCACACCGTAGTTTGGCCCCATCTTTAAGGTCAGTCAGGTACCTCTGCCGTGCACAGCCTCAGCCACGAGAAGCTTCACTTCCTGTAACCCAGAGAGCCTTTTTACTGTTGCTGTGGCCAGTGGTGCTGGGCTAAGGACAAAGGCAAAAACCTCCAGGAAGCATGCCTGGTGTGCAAGTGTTTCCTTTTTTGACACCCTCGCCTACCACAACCCTCGGTAACTTTGGGGGACCCCTGATTCAATTCTCTCAGCTATCTTAGCTCCCTCATCTACCATGACCCTCAAGATCTTTGGGTAGACCCCACCCCAACCCAAGCCAATCCTCTCTGCTATCTTAGCTCTATCCACATTAAGGCTCAGTTAGGGAACCAGGGAAGGCGCTTCCAATACTCCTCCTTTCTGCGTCAAGAGCATATTTACCTTCCTGTTCCAGTTTGGCTAGTGTAGAATCTCCCTTTAAGGTCATTTGAGGATAAACAAGAAGATCTTAGGTCACAGCGGCCAGAAAACCACTGTGTGCCCCTGGCTGCGGAGGGGCGAGGTGGGTCTAACCAGAGATGTCTCACCTCCCCCTAACCAATGCTCTGGGCCATCATGTGAGCTGTGGCACAGAAGGCGATCTTAGGAGACTCGGGGAGAATGCAGATGAGGCAGGGTCTCTGCTTTGTCAGGACTGGGGCATGCTGGTCAGATTTCCAGACCTTGTACAGTCATTTAACAAATCCACTCCCTGCCAAGGGCTGTGAGCTGGTTGGAACCAGTCAGGAGACTGGAGTTTGCAGAAAGCCGTGAGCTGCTGCCGGCAAGACACTGCAGCTGGGTGAGACGTTCTTGTTTCCTTCTGCTATTGCACATGGTTCAGAGCAAGCATGCCTTTAAACTTGCCATGTTAACCTCTCCCACCTCAGTTTCCTCACCTGTAAGAGTGATAATCTCACTTACAGGAGTGCAATGGATGATGTGGGATACAACATACACGTAGGATCACCATTTTTAGAAGGAAGTTCACAGTACGACATTGCTGGCCACAGGGTCCCACTCCTCACCCATCAACACGCAGCTTTCCACACAGAGGGGCGATTTCTGCCGGATCAATCTTTCCCTTCATTAAATTCTCTCTCTTGAGTACTCCTCCCCATCCACACTTCTGACATTTATTGCTTGTGGAACATTTGGGCAAGGAACACATAACTGAATAGGCTTCCACCTTAGTTGAGGCGTTATGGCACACACGCATAAAAGATAACTAAACAATAGTGGCTGAGAAAGTCCAGATGTAGATAATACATCCAGGTGGATTTATTTAGACATGTAGGAAATGTTAATACATCTGGGAGGGCTCACTTTAAGTACATTTATTAGTTATGCAAATGAAAGTCAGCTAGATACTTTCCTGCAAAGGAAGACATTTTAGACTTGCTTTTGCCTACTGACAAAGCATCCAAGATCCCTTCTCAGGAGGCAGAAGAGATGGAACATTTACTAGCTCCCTAAGTGCTTTGTGGGGGCAGCTTGTTCTTCGTTAGCAGAGAACTGAGTCAAGCCGAGTACCCCCAGTACAGTGCACCTCTTTTGGCAGCAACAGGCGAAAGAGTGGGTGTAAATTGAGTTTTGGGCATTAAGGCAAGATGAAAGCCAACTTTGGCCCAGGTCCTAAGTGTCAGAGAGTGGCTAGGGTCCAGTACCCTGGTGGGAAAGGCCCTCTTGAGAACTGGCATGGCAAGAAGTGAGTCATGATGCCGGGGTTCCTGTCCAACTGGTGTCACCAGTGACCCTGGCAGACATACCATAAGGGGCCACTTAGTCTGAGCCGTACTAGATGAGTGGTATGTGCCAGTCTCCATGTGAGTATAAAATATATATGATTAGATGGAAGATAGGTGGGTGAATGGTAGAGAGATAGATAGATGATGGATAGATAGATGATAGATAGATAGATAGATGATATATAGATAGATAGATGATAGATAGATAGATGATAGATAGATAGATAGATAGATAGATAGATAGATAGATGATATATAGATAGATAGATGATAGATAGATAGATGATAGATAGATAGATAGATAGATAGATAGATAGATAGATAGATAGATAGATAGATAGATGATGGATAGATAGATAAATGATAGATAGATGATAGATAGATAGATAGATAGATAGATAGATAGATAGATAGATAGACAGACAGACTGATAGATTGAACAAGACATGACAGGAACAGAAAATATGGATTTCTGCATACAAGTTTAAATGTTTCATTCATAATATGAAGAGTGATATTTTGACAAGGGCTTTTCATTTGGGGGAAATACTAAGATTCATGCTTAGTTATATAAGTAGATGTCTTGGATGGACAGTGTAACATCCTTCTTTGTACACCCGACGTAAATACAGAGTTATACTTGCTAATGTCTAGGTTTTGCAGTTGAATTTCAATGATGACTCCAAAGAGTCATCCACATACATATTTGGATTAAAAATGTGTTTTACTTTAAAGCTATTAACTCAAAGTTATGTTAGGTCATGATGACATTGAACTTTGATAAAGTATGTGGAAGGCTTATGTCTTTTGTCAGTTTTTTGTCTTTTTCTTTTGGAGATTTTTGGGTTTTTTTATTTTTTATTTGTATGTTTGGTTTGGTCTTGTGGTTGTTTTTGTTTTGTTTTTTGAGATGTTTTCTCTGTATAGCCCTGGCTGTCCTGGAACTTGCTCTGTAGACCAAGTTGGCCTCCAACTCAGAAATCTGCCTACCTCTGCCTCCCGAGTGCTGGGATTAAAGGTGCACCCACCACTGCCTGTCTTCCATCAGTTTTATATCTGTCTTATCCATGTCAGGATAGATGATGTGGGAAAGTCTTTAAGGAAAAAACTTAGCATACGTAGACAAAAGGATGTACTTAGAATCGTAACTTTTTATCTGCTCTGAACTAATACATGAATCTAGCCGCAGTCATCACGGTTAGCAATGTCACAGAGAACGAATAATCAGACACCGTAGCAGGGTGTGATCAAGGGCTTTCACCCACTAAGCCCTCTCTCTGGTCCAATATACGCCTGAAGAAGGATGTGAGGATGGGGTGGGTGGGATGGACTGGGGGATTCCCTAAAGCTTTTAATGGGGGGTTAGCAATGAAAACAAAGTACAAGTGTGTGTTATTTCCTTATTGCTGTTGTCTGTTGTCTGCTTTTCTATTTGGCTGTTTGCTTTATTGCTTATTTATAAATCTATATATTCTAGATACTGTTTTCTCTTTCACAGGAGTAGGGTAAAAAGAAATAACAAAACTGAATAAAGAGCCAGATGCAGCCTCATATTTACATGAAAACTAGATTGGAAATCATCTGAAAACAAAGAGTTAAACTGCAGCCTAGACTGAATACGCTCAGTACTATGGATGCATAGAACATTCCATCTGATGGTCAGCAGTCCATGGACATTTCTCTATAAAGATCAAAATTTAGGTCCTAAAGCAAGTCCTACAAGATATAAAAAAGGTAAAATAATTTCTTGTATTTTTATTAGACTGAAGGGAAATGAAGCTTGATTCAATCACAGGAAAAGCTACAGCGAATGCTCAAGTTCATGGAGACTGAGCAGTGCCTTCTTGCACATCCAGTGGGTCACTGAAGAAATCATGGAAGGGTTTTTAAAATTCCTGGAATCAAATGGAAACAAAAGCACAGTTTCCTAGGACCACTGGACACAGCAAAAGCAGATCGAACATGGGAGCTTGTAGTCATGCATTTTTAAAAATCATAGAAGATACAAATAAATATTATAATGATCTATCTCAAGGTCTTAGAAAATCCTAATTAGGCCAGGTGGTGGTGGTGCACTCCTTTAACCCAGCACTCGGGAGGCAGAAACAGGCAGATCTCTGAGTTTGAGACCAGCCTGATCTACAGAGTGAGTTCCAGAACAGGCTCCAAAGCTACAGAGAAACCAATACAAACAACAAGAACAACAAAAACCAAACAAAAAAAAACCCAAAAACCAAAGAAAATCCAGGTTAGTGCACAGAAGAAATTTCAAAATAAGACAGAAATGAATTAAAGAGAGATCAATGCAAAGTATCAGTCAAATTCATTTCTAAATCAATCGCTCAAAAGGCCAGCAGAATTTTAAAATCAATCAACTATTGCAAATATTGTCTAGAAAATTAAATGTTTTAAGAAGTAACACTGGCCTAAAGAGATGGATCAGCAGGTAGGAGTATAAAGTGACAGGGGAGGCTTATCAACCTCTGGCCTCCACGTGTGCTCACACACACTCACACATGCTCTCTCACACACTCTTACACACTCTCTCTCACACACATTCTCTCATACACTCTCACACACTCTCTCTCTCACACTCTCTCACACACACTCTCATACACACTCTCACACATACCTCTCTCTCTAACACACACACACACACACACAGAGAGAGAGAGAGAGAGAGAGAGAGAGAGAGAGAGAGAGAGAGAGAGAGAGAGAGAGAGAATAACCCCATAAGCTAGCAAGCATCTTTCTGTACAAGATCCCAGGACTAAGCTAGTGAGTGTAGTGATGTAGGAGCTGCTAGGTCTATGCACACAGCATTTAGCTGCCATGGTCAATAGATTTAAAAATCTTTGTGTCAGAAGCTATGACCTTTAGAGAATGGTATGCGTGGGGATTGGGTGTGTGTGTTCAAGTCTTACTGGACCTACGAACGCTAAATTTGGAGGCAAATGCAGACCTTTAGAAGTGGACACTCTCTGACATGTGAATGGCTGGCTGGTCCATCCACTGTAAGAAGGAGCTGGAGTTCCTAAACCAACAACTGAAGATCTGAGAATACGGGATCTCGATGATCCGCACCTGAGATAGTCAAAGGCAGACATTCCTGCTTTACTGCTTGAATCGACTCCTTTAGAGTAGACATCACACGGGCAGTCAAGTGGCCCACATTCTCTCTTTCTCTACACTCAGACCTCAAACACTTCTTGTTTTTCTTTTTTGCTTTAATTTCATTCTTCATACTGGGTCTCCCTGCGTGGCCCAGCCTGGTCTCAAACTCTCAATCCTCCTGTCTCAGTCTGCTAAGTGCTGAGATTACAGGTATGTTCCAAGATTCCTGGTACTCTCCCTTCTTGTCTTTTCCCTCCTCTGTGTCCTTTGTCTCATCTGGCTGCAGGCTTCCTGCTTCTGGATTGTCTCTAAAGACATTCTTCTTCACTGCAGGATTTTTACCTCTTCTGCTACTGGGATCAGAAGGAAGGACCAAGTCAGCACAATATAGGAAGGATTTTTTTCTCCTACCCACTAAGAAGAAAACCAAGTCATAGCAGAACTTATATGGCTGTGTGAAGTCATAAGCAGCAGAGATGAGTGTGCATTGAATAGAGGTTGCTCAGTGTGTGTAACAACCCCAGGTGTGGGCTATTGGCTCTTTTGCTCTGTAGTGAAATTGTGCCGTCTACAACAGCAGCCCAACAAGAAGCTGTAGAGGTCATTGAATTCAACCCTAACCTTCTGTGCTTTGTGGAGGGGAGCCTCAAAGACACCCGGATGGAGATCTGTCCATCCTTTAATTTCCCTTTCTCTGCGTCAGTCTTTCCCATCAGCAAAAGATCAGTCAATGAGTAGGTGAGATGGTTCAGCGTGGGGCTATTCAATTTCTTATTCTTTTTTTTTCCCGTTTGTATTTTTTTTTTATTTTTTTTTCCAGTTTATTTATTTTTTATTAAAAATTGCCATCTCAAAAAAAAAATTGCCATCTCCTCCCCTTCTCCTCCCCCTTCCCTCCCCTCCCCTCCACCCACACCCCCACTCCCTCCCTCTTGAGGCCAAACAGCCATCAGGGTTCTCTACACTATGTTGACTTAAGGGAGCCATTCTAGGGTTGGCAGAGGCTTGACTCTAGAGGGGTTCCCAGGTGTCCAGGAAGATGCCCCCAGCTAGGTCCTTGGGCAGCTGAGGAGAGGGTGCCAGAAATGTCCAGATCCTATTGCCATACTCATGAATACCTTGCATATCACCATAGAACCTTCACCTGGCATTGGATGGAGAAAATGACAGAGCCCCACATAGGAGCACCGGACTGAGCTCCCAAAGTTCTGATGAGGAGCGGATGGAGAGAGATCATGAGAAAGAAAGTCAGAACCATGAGGGATGCGTTCACCCACTGAGACGGCAGGACAGAACTAATGGGAGACCACCAAGTCCACTTGGAATGGGACTGATGGAACATGCGACCAAATCGGACTCTCTGAGGGTGGCTGATGGTGGAGGCTGACCGAGGAGCCAAGGACAATGGCGATGGGCTTGGTCTCTATGACATGGACGGGCTCTTTGTGAGCCTTGTCAGTTTGGTTGCTCACCTTCCTGGACCTGGGGGGAGTTGGGAGGACCTTGGACTCAATTTCTTATTCTTATTGTCTATGACAATCTCCCGGTAAGGTCTTGTCATCATCTAATCTTTAACACTATGAACCCGATTCTTTCCCGATCAACCTCCACTTGATTTATTTCTTACAGATAAACGGAGTCATCAGCAGGTATATCCTTCCATTCTACCTTGTTCGGTGTCTAGCCCACAGAAGTCTGAGATTTTTTTTTTTTATCTTAGCCTATCTCCTGCATCTCAGGTTGTTGTTGGTCTAACTTTCTTCTAGTGTCAAGTGTTAATGTTCTTTTAGTGACTGCCAAGCTAAAGTGCTTTGGAGAAAGATGAATACCCTGGCCTGTCACTTCAAAGTCCACACACAGCCAAGTCCTCCTTGTCCTGTAGACACAGCTCTACCGAAGATGGAAAGAACATGAATAAAGCGTCCAGGGTCACAGAAATCTTCTAATCCATAGGAAGACTGCAGAATAAAAAAAGAAAAGCCTGGATATTTCCTTCAGAGATCTACAGATAATTATTCCATACCTGGGATAAGAAGTTATGCTAGTCAGTATTTATCAAGAGCTTACAGTAAGCTAGATGTTATCCTAAACATGTTATATAAATTTATTTAATTTAATCCTGTGTGTTAGGAGAGATCTCTGTCCCTATTCATCCAGGGGAATGTGGAAAATCAATGCAATTAATTTACCTGCTCAAACCAAGTGAGTAAATATGGATCCACGGCTTAGTAGCTCACTCCAATCTCCTAATGTCTGCCAATCCCTGCTTTTACAGGGCTTGTGGGAGTTGGCTTCCAGTCACACCTTGTATTTGGAAAGAGCATCTTCAGAGACCATGACCTTTAGACCCCTGAAAAGACCATAGTTTTAGACTCTAATAAATGTGTGTGACAGGGTCGGCTCTGACTTAGGTGAAATAGGAAGTCCTGGCTTGCTGCGGTTCACACGTATAACCACACCATCATCCGTCTTGGGTCACGTGGGCTTGCCCACTTGTCAGAACTGTGTGTCAGTGTGAAACAAGTCAACAAAGCAGCCCCCCCTTTTCCCCTTGGTGGGCGATTTCTCTAAGGAATCAAACTATCAGGAGACGCTCCTGCAAACTCCTCAGACAATGGCCATGTTAGCCCTGGCAGGCCACAGAGGATTATTTCCAAATCAATCGGAGTGGAAAGTTTTGTCCATTTCCTCTCCTTTGAATACCGTCTCTTCAGATGTGATTTCAGCCTCCTTGTCTGTCTGTCTGTCTGTCTGTCTGTCTGTCTGTCTTTCCCATGAGCACCTGCTCCACACTTCGGTTTTCTTCTTTATCCTATTAAAGAGCATCACCGCCTGCTAGCTTGTAGTAGCCAGAAACTTCTTACACCAAGTATCAGACCCAACCCTAAAACCGAGTCCTATAGATTTATCTGAGATGCAGACATTTGAATGGGTTTCACCGCCTTCGGATCAAGTAGGGATCGTGTCCATGCTGAATCCTCCTCACAGCCTCTGAGATCACCCGTGTTGGGCCATCTTCTTCGTGTCCCTAGACAACTCTTCCGAGTCCAGATTTAACCTGACAAGGTTAAATATTCTACTTAATCGGCTTGAGTATCCTCCTATGAACATGATACCCCCCCCAAAATGATGTGGCACACGACTTTGGTCACCCATCTTGTATGAATGTTTCACCTGCATGTGTACTTGTGCCCTGTGTTTATGCCTGGTACCCTCAGAGGCCTGAAGAGGCCACTAGAGCTCCTGGAACTGGACTTTCACCATATTGGTGCTAGACCGCTGAGCCTGGGTCCTCAGCAGGCGCGGTCAGTGCTCTCCACCCTGAGCCATCTCCCCTATCCTTGAGCCGTGTGTTACTCAGCTCGCGCCACCACTCTAGGCCACGCCTCCCAGTTTTCTTCCAGGAAACCCTGGTCATCACCGTCGTGCTCGCATGCCATCATTCACAGACAGCGCCGATCACGTGATACCGTTGAGGGATCGTCCTCTCTCGTTTCTAAACTGCGTATACAACACAAAAGAAGGGACTCCATCTTTTCTGATGTAGCATCTCCACCCACCAAGCGGGGGACTGGTTATGTACCAAGTACCAAACTTAGATTGCTTCATGCTCTGCTTCGGATATGAAACATCGCCCACGGGACGGTGTGCTGTAAGCCTCGTATTTAGTGGTTGGTGCTGTTTCAGAAGGTGCTGGAAATCTTAGTATAAGAGGTCTAGCTGGAAAAGATCCTGTCTACCGTGAAGTTAAGAGGCTCCTTCACCACAAACTCCTGCCGCCATGATATTCTGCCCGTGTCCATGGAGGCAGAGCACCAACGGACCAAGCCCTCCGATATAAACCTCACCTTTCATTTTTCCTTTTGGTATCTCAGTCACAGCGTCAGAGAACTAAGACACCCAAGAAACCAATAAAGGCAATGGCATTTAATTTCATGTTAGACGACTGGAAAAAAATCTCTCTCTCTCTCTCTCTCTCTCTCTCTCTCTCTCTCTCTCTCTCTCTCTCGTGTGTGTGTGTGTGTGTGTGTGTGATATGTATGTGTTATAGTAAGGGCTCAGGTAACATCACCTACAGATCACACACATGTGTTATAGTAAGGGCTCAGGTAACATTACCTACAGTGTGAATGACTTCATATCCCAGATTACTTTCTATGACTGTGATTTAAAAAAAATAAATGACCAAAATCAATTTGGGGAAGAAAGGGTGTATTGGGCTTACATATTCCAATCACACTGCATCACTAAGGATCCTCAGGGCAGGAACAACCATGGAGGAACTCTGCTTACTGCCCTGCTCCTCAGCAATCACTAGGCTTGCTTTTTTGGCAACCCTGGACCACCAGGAGTGTCACTGCCCCCAGAGGGTTGGCCCATCCCACATGAGTCAGTAATCAAAACCACACTCCAGAGACTTGCCTACAGGCCATTTTTTTTTCAGCTGAGTTTCCCTTTTCCCAGATGTCTCCAGTTTATGTTAAGTTAAAAAACTAACTAGCACCCTAAGTAATTTATCAACCAGGTTTCTTGGGTTTTTTTTGGTTTTTCGAGACAGGGTTTCTCTGTGGCTTTGGAACCTGTCCTGGAACTAGCTCTGTAGACCAGGCTGGCCTCGAACTCACAGAGATCCGCCTGCCTCTGCCTCCTGAGTGCTGGGATTAAAGGCGTGCACCATTATCGCCCGGCTATCAACCAGTTTTGAGAACAAAAAGATGTTTTATCAATTAAGCATGACAACGCATTAGATTAAAGCAGAATTATTCGGTCAAACCCAGATAGATACCCATATGCCAATCAGCTTTCCATCATTCTGACAAGACGCTTGGCAAAAACACCTTAAAAAGAGGAAGCATTTTTTTTTTTTTTTGCTCCATCTGCCTTTTAGACCATAGAGAGGAAAACGCCAAGGTGAGATGCGTGTGGCCAAGCAAAGCTGCTCACTTCATGGCAGGCAGAAACAGAAGAGAACCAAGGGCATTTCCCAATGACTGACGTCCTCCAACGGGGACCCACCTGTTAAAGTTACTGTCACCTCCCAACTGTATCTCTAGCTGGGAAGCGCATACTGAACTCCTGCGGTTCTTGGGGACTCTCATGACCTGAAGCACAGCACTGCACACACTCCGATGATGTTGACAGTGAGGATGGCCGTGTCCTCCCGTGCGAGCCGTAAGTCTCATGACAACACTGGACCGACCAGCTAGCTCTAGTCCAAGTCTGAATTCAGACACGACTCTTCCTGTCCCTCATTATTCTTGTCCTCATTGTTTCTTACCAAGAACCCGCAACCATCAGCTCTTACATATGCCGGGGGAAACGCAAGCAGAAATGATGAGGGTTATGTACGATTATGTTGAATCAAGTCCCTCACCCTCTTCCAAGAGCCACATTTAATAAACTGTAGCATTGCAGAGCCCTGCTGATGGATCTTTTTGCTCACAAAACAAAATGTCTGAACTTTAGTTTGGCCTGGGGCGCCTTCATTGTCTCTTTGTCTACTTCTCTTTTTGAAAAGAAAAAACTGCGATGGGAAAACCAAATATAGAGGGAAATTCCCAACCACAGGCTGGAACTTGCTGGGAACAGCTTTCTCCAGCTTGCACCCTTGTAGGAACACTTCAAGAAAACAGCAGCCACCCTTCCTACTATGATTTAGTAAGCACCTACTGCTGTCTGCCCAGGACAGAGCTAGGGTAGATTCAAGACACGGTCCCTCAGGGAGTTGTCAATGTTGTCTGAAACACAAACAGCGCATTTATAAAACCACATGAGGCTGTGTACAAAGAGAACTGTGTTGCAAGAAAGTTTAGAGGCTGACTCTCCAGGAAAGCCGGGGCACGGGGCACGGGGCACGGCAAGCCCAGCAGCTTAAGGAGGACTGTCATTTGCAAAGCTGAAAAGGAGATCGGGGAGTCAGCGGGTGAGAAAATGGTACAGGATAAAACAGGACAGTAGGAAGCTACGCCCAGGCTGCTAAAGGGTTCAGATGGCAGCAGAGTCTGAGGCACCTAAGACTCCACTCTTGGTTTGTCCAGCTCTTAGCAGGCCTGCCTGTCCAATCCTACCGGATGTCATCATTTTTAAACACGCGACAACACAAGCTGAGATTATTGCCATTCCTCATTGACCAGCCTTTTCTCTATGAAGGAAGTGTGGCAGGAGGAGAAATCACTCAAACTTCAGCACAAACTAGAAGGTCCTGATGTCCTAGCGCACTCACTAGTGAGACCAGCCATTTGAAACGTGACCCCGGGTCTTTAAGTATTAACAAGATAAGAATTACAAATACGTTGCTTTTCCGTATAAGGTAGGAAAGGTCCCATGGGTGAATGTCTCTCAGATCTGGCAGCAAATGCCAGTGTGTTTCTGCAAGGCTCTTCCCTGGCAGCGACTCATTGGCATTTATTACTTGGCATCCTCCCTCAACCACATATTATTGCTTAATTAAAGTGCTTCTTTTAATAGATCAATAGGCCTGCTTTTAGGAGCTGCCATAATGACACCTATACTTTTATTCAGAGTGGCGAGAGGGAGTTGGGAGGGATGATGTACAGGGACTCGGCTAAAGCCGAGGGAAAACCGCGTGCTATGACACGCCGTTCTGTGTCTGCCTACATGGAACACAAATCTCTGCTGTTTGAAACAGAAAGAGAAATCTCAGCCAATTCAAACTAATGACCTGGCTCTTGCTTCTAGAGTGGGTGGGGGTTTACACGCGGCCTTTTCCTGCTGCTCCTGCATGCACAGCGTGAACCCCCGAGTTTGGGGCCCTCCTGGGTTGCAGCCAAGAGGCTCGGTAGAGGCCAAGGCAGGGTGTGAGAAGGAGGCAGGGGAAGAGGGATGAGGCTGCACATGTGCCGTTCCCTTCTCCGAGAACCGCCATGCCGGTCCTCCTCCTGGAGACATGGCTCTCCTTCCCCTCTGCTGATCCCTAGAAAAAGAATCACACTGAGAACACAACTTCCACAGAAAGCCTGCCCTCAAAATATGGACTCTGTTTCAAGAAAAATAAAATAACTTTGAAACTTTGCAGAAAATTTTGGAAGACAGGAGAATCTTCTGAAACTTTTGCTGAGCCCAAATTACAAACCTGTCCTTATCATCTCTCTGAAGAACAATGGGAAGTGAAGATCACCCATTGGCAGGGGCTCTAGCAAGTGACGGCCCTGTGCAGGGGCTCTAAGAGTCTATGCAACCCATTTTGTGTGACATCCAGGGCCTTCATGGAGAATTGAGTTCATAACTCACTGGAGTGCCAGCAAGTGCTTGCCCACAGCATAGCCTCACCCTGGAGAAGGTCCCGTGCATCTGAGACATGTCTCCTCCTCATTGGCAATGGCCATAAAAAAGCTTATTCCGACACACGCCTTGTTCTGCCCTGTTCCAGGCGGCAAGCTTGAGTTACAAAGGAAGCCTGCCCTGCCAGACAGGACTCTTTCCTGATGAAAGCTGATTTCTGCAGGAAGATTTAAAGAAGTATGTTAGTGTGTGTGTGTGTATGTGTGTGTGTGTGCTTCTATGTATATATGAGTTCATATGTGTATGTATGTATGTATGTATGTATGTATGTGCGTGTGCATGTGTGTATGAGGGTGTGTATACCCATGCATAGGTACATATTTAGGAACCTATGTATGTATGTATGTATGTATGTATGTGTGTGCGTGTGCATGTGTGTATGAGGGTGTGTATACCCATGCATAGGTACATATTTAGGAACCTATGTATGTATGTATGTATGTATGTATGTGTGTACGTGTGCATGTGTGTATGAGGGTGTGTATACCCATGCATAGGTACATATTTAGGAACCTATGTATGTATGTATGTATGTATGTATGTATGTATGTGCGTGTGCATGTGTGTATGAGGGTGTGTATACCCATGCATAGGTACATATTTAGGAACCTCAGGTGTAAGTCAGGATCCATCCACCTTATTTTTGGAGACAGTTTCTCTCTAGCCTGGAGCTTGCCCAGGAGACATCAATGAACTCTAGCGATCCCCCTGCCTCAGCCTGCCCAGGGCTAGGCTGACAACTGTGCCATCGTAGCAGGGTTTTCCTACATGGGTTCGGGTTGGTCAGACGTCTCCATGCTTGCCCAGCAAGCACTGTGCCAAGAATTTTCTCCCCAGCTCTGAGAGACTTAGCTTTTGATCGTCCAGTTTTAAGGAGGTCTGCTCTGGTTGCATCTTAAACCCTCCCCAACATCCTTGTCCTCTGGCCTCAGAGTATTTAAAAGCAATGCCCTCTGTCTCCTTATCAATGTGCAATCGGCAACAAAAATGATTCATAGGAAAAGAAGCCAGGTGCAGAGACACAGCCCCAAGTGACTTCATCACTCCATGGGATGAGCTGGTTCCTGTGACTCAGCCTGAACAAAGTAACCCTGGCTACTCGGGGGGAATAAATTAGGCTTCGGGACACCTGCCTCACCCAGAGAGACGGCAACACCATGCGGTTCACAGCAACACCCTGTCACACGGCTTCAGGGGCCTGTAGGCTAGTCAGGGTTCATTCCAGGCCACCATTGACAGTCACCAGTGGTGACCTACATGGATATATACTCAGTCTTTATACACCCTGTTGCATCGCTGGCCCTTCTTCTGCCTATTATATGGGTGAGAAAACCAAGACTTAGCAAGGGCAGGTAACTTCCTCAAGACCAAAGTGCTCTGTGGTACCACAGCCACCACCAAACCTCATTCCTGCATCACCGGGTCCTTCCTGGCTTGGGCTTCCCATTCCAGGAGGGCTAGCCTGTCCTGTGGTACCACAGCCACCACCAAACCTCATTCCTGCATCACCGGATCCTTCCTGGCTTGGGCTCTCCATCCCAGGAGGGCTAGCCTTTCCTGTGGCCGAGAGACCACCGAGAAAAGTGCTATGAAGATTCCTCTGCAGCAAATACCAATTTATAATTCCAAATGGTATGATAAAGTCAAATGTCCTGCTGCGAGGTAAATTTTGGGTGCCCCATGGACAGATCTAATGGACTATTTCTTTACATAGAACACATTTTCAATCCTAGCAAACAAACACGTGATGTTCACTGGAAAGCCAGCACCGGCCTGAGAACAGAGAATTGAAAGACTTTTGTTTTGTTTTCTGTTGTATTTTATTTTACCTGGGATGTATAGAGGATGCTAGCGCAAGCATAGTACAGAGTAAGCTAGTCAAACCAAAAAGTCAATATTAAAATGCTGCAAAACTGGATCAGATGAAATTTACCTTTCTCGGTAGGAGCCCCCTTCCAACCATTTTTGTTCTTTTTCTGAAATACTTAGCCCCTCCCCCAGCTCAGCTCATCAAGCTCCTCTGAGGGAGCAGTAAGAGTTCAGTAGGTCCAGGTGCTTCTGCCAAGTCTGAGGACTTGAGTTCAGTCCCTGGGGCCACAGGAGGGAGAAAAGAGGGACATGGTGTGTGCATGGATGCACACACAGGTGCCGTTTGCTTGGTTTCTTGGGCTCAAGACCCTGTCGTTGAAGAAAGAAAAGTAAAAACCTATGTGCTGTGTTAAAGAAGAGCAGGCTGCATGGCCCATGTTCTTTTGGGTATCAACTTTTCTGTGCTCTAAGCCCGAACAGGACGGGACAAATTCTAAGGACAGCTGCTTCAAGGAGTGCACTGCTGTACGGAGCTGTGCAAACAAGAATGCTGGAAACCAGCTTGCACATGCATGTACACCCTTGCACACACAGGCACAGGCACAGGCACACACACATATCCACACATGCACACGTGTTCATAGGCCCCTTAGTATTCTTGATTCTCCACCGTTTCCTTAAGATTACATTTCAGTCTCCAGTCAGGACCGGAGCATTTCCCGAGAAGGAACGGAAAGGCTAGCTGCTACAAAAGGGAGCTCACACAACCTCAGTGAGAGACTAAGCTGGGGAGTGTATCTAATAATTGCCTGGGTTCAGCGTGTCTCTGCGATAAATGAGTAAAACTTTAAATGGATCTCTGAGATGCGCTATCATCACAGACATGGCCGTGGGCGAGTTTTATCCGCCGATGAAACAGCGAGGCCCAGGCAGATAAGATGATAGAGGAGGTGCTATCGGGTGGCAGCCTGGTAATTACAACTCTCTATTTGGGCTCTGTAGTGATGCTGCATGCGATAAGTAGAGAATAATGAAGAAACGGAGTGGCGATAACGCAGAAGCTAAACGTTGGAAAATAGCCTATCATAGCCCGCAGCCCTCTGAGCGCCTGTGGGGACTTTGAACCGTCTTCTCCAGTTTTCATCCAAAGGGGGAAAATACTTGCTCTTTCTTCTTCCTCCGCTAAATTTATGTCTGGCAGGACAAAGGAAAACAGAGAGAGGAAATCAAGGGTGTGTGAAGAGACTTTGACCCTTTGCAAACAGCTCTGAAGGTCACAGTGTAATTATTCTAAAATAATCCTATCCTGTAATCTTGTCCACACTCATAAAAGATACAAGAACACTTCCTCAATGTGATTTGACACAGTTTTGTTGGGGATCATGGCTAATAAAAGGTCAAGTAAAGTCTTTCTAATTATAGCCCTTCAAGGAAGGCTGGGGTGGAGGAGTGCTCCAGCCATCAGTCCTATGCAGCTGGACCTTGATGAAGGCAGAAGACAGGCCAAGAGACCAGCCATCCCCAGGAGGAGAACAGAGTCCAGTGGCTGGGGCTTTAGGTCCCGAGTCTTAGAACAAGGTAATGCACGCAGCACTTGGCATGCTTTAACCGGGTCTTCCAGTCATTGAATGCAATGCCAGTAGCTCCATGTTGTTTGTTTGTTCTACTTGAAACCATCCTGAACTTCACAATGAATGGAATCAAAGGGGGGAAAACTGTGTGTGTGTGTGTGTGTGTGTGTGCGTGTGCGTGTGTGTGTATGTGTGCGCGTGCGTGTGTGCGCACACGCGCACACATATGACAGTCTTTCTGAACGTGTCCTGCATCACTTAGCACTTGTCCTCATGGCTCTTTGTGTCTACAACTTCTTAGGCAATCTTTTTAATTCCCTAGGTCATAGTTTCCTCATCTGTGAGGCGTGGGGATAAAAGCAGCAATTACTTCACCAAACTGTTGTGAAAATCAAATTGTTGAATGCATAGGTGCTCAGTAAGTCGCCTCTTGGTCCCTGTGCCAAACACTTGAGACAATCAACCTAAAAGCCAACGGACTGTTCCTTTCAGCCTTGGTCAAGGCAGAGCATCATGCTTACCTCACGGCAGCCAGAAAGTAAGGGAGACAGGAGAGGGTTGTGGTCCCTACAGCCATGTCCCCAGTGTCATAATTTCCTTCTACTAAGTCCTATCTCCTGGAGGTCTTACTACGTCTCAAAGCACCACAGTCTGGCCCACTAACCGCTGTAGCACAAATAATAAAAACCCAGAGTCGGAGATTGGGATTCAAGCTGAAGATCAGAAAAGCGAAGCGGCCAGCCACTTGAGAGACCTTTTGCCTCTCCCAAATCTTCAGCGAAATTCTGCCTCCACGAGTCCTCAGACTGAAGACTGAGACCGCACTGAATTCTTGCTTTATATTCCTCTCTAGTGCTGGTATTAAAGGCGTGTCATCCCAAGTGCCGGGATCAAAGGTCTGAGCTCTGTTTCTGTTTTAGACTGATTCACTCTCGTGCAGCCCAGGGTGGCCTTGAGTCCTGGGATTAAAGGTGTGAGCCACCACTCCCTAGCGTGGCTGCTGGGATTAAAGGCACCAGCACTGCCTGGCCTGTTTGGCTGAGAAGTGTGGCTAGCTTTGCACTCTGATCTTCAGGCAAGCTTTATTTATTAAAGCACAAATAGAATATCACTATAAACCACTGCAATATATGAGCCTTTGGAGAGAATCCAAAATGCAAACTAGAGCAGGAACCTGTATTTAGGAAAGACGGCCTCTTCCAGAGGACCTGAGTTCAATTCCCAGCACTCATAAGACAGCTCACAATATCTGTAACTCCAGTCCCAGGTGATCTGGTGCCTTCTTTTGGCTTCCCCTGGCACCAGGCATGCATGTAGTGTACAGATATTCATGAAGTCAGAGCATCAATGCACATAAACCTTTTAGAATAGAGAAGGTGGCATCACTATTGAATGTTAGGCATGGAAGCTTGCTAGCTGTATGTAAGAAAGGCAGGAAAAGACTGAGCTCTTGTTCCCTTCAAAGGAACAATCACACGAATTGTCAAGAACTAGACGGGAAACTTGCAACCTGTGTTTCCTGTTGTCTTCATGGCCTGTGTGTGACATCTTCACAGAACAGTCTTCTCAAGTACAGACACAGTGAAGAACCTGTGGTTCTTTCTCTCTACCCGTCTCCTCCGCTACGGGGAGCAGATAACTCATTTGTCCAGCATAGTATTTGGCTCACTGTGGACCTGGAGCCAGGGGCTAAAGACTGAAACTTCAGAGAAGCCCAAGTCCATGCTTGCTCTGTGATGCTGTCTGTGTGAAGTGTTTGGTCATGACAATGCATGTAACTGAGAATGCTCCAGTAACTAGAGGTCCCCTTCCCCATTGTTACATATGCAATTTCATCATGGAGCTTCCTCTGGTTTTCACTCCCCAAAAGGTCCCGTACCCCAGGCCTCTTCATTCTGCAGCTAAAACTATTCTCCTAGCAAGCATTCTCTAAGTGTCCAGCTGATATTTAGGGCTTTTTATTCCCATTGGAAACGGTCTAAGTTCATGGTCGCCACATTCAAAACTCCCATGCTCCAGCCACTTGACCTCTCTAGTTTCTCCAAGTACCCAATATTTCTTACAATATTTTGATGTGGGATTTCCCTGTGTATGCCGTGAATACCATTGGTTTATAAAGAAACTGTCTTAGGCCTGCACAGGGCAGAATAGAGGTAGGGTGGAGAAAACTAAACTGAATGCTGGGAGAAAGAGGACAGAAGGAAAAGCCGTGCAGCCCCGCCAGAGACAGACGTCATAACTTTACCCAGTAAACCACAGCCTTGTGGCGATACACAGATGACTAGAAATGGGTTAAATTAAGATATAAGAGTTAGTCAATAAGAAGTTAGAGCTAATGGGTCAAGCAGTGATTGAATTAATACAGTTCCTGTGTGGTTATTTTGGCTCTGGATGGCCAGAACGAACAAGCAGCCTCCTACTACAATATATCCTAAAATTTACCAATCTTCCCTCTCTGGATGGCTCTTGCTTGTATGTCTTTGGTCACTTATGCCACCTATCCTGAGAACCATATCTTCTCCTTTCTTGCTTCCTCTTGGCACTGGGCAATGCTGCCCTACACTCCACACGCTTCTCTCTTGAAGTCCACAATATGTTCTGTGGATTTCTATCACTGTATTTAGCAGAAGGTATTAACTGTTGTTAACTTGTTTTATGTGCAGGAATCAGAAAAACAGGTGACTTCGGTAGGAAACAGCCTTCACTAAATTAGATATACCATGTTTAGGGAGCCTGAAGGAGACCCTATACCCTCTCATCAGAATACATCAATGCTAGTCGCCCTCCTTACGAGATGCTTGAGTTGCTGAGAATGAAAGATTCCAGTCTCAGGAGAATGATAGGAGAGACATAAGAAATGAAACTGGCCCAGGGCAGTGGCAGAAGACAGCCAAATGCCACCCGGGGCCTCAGGGCCGGGCACCATGACAAAGAACCAATATGTGATGGAGATGTGGGAAAGAGAAAAGCATACTGTTGCCTGTACTAGGGAGAGGGGAGAAGCAGGGGACGTGATGGCGGGAACAGGTGAGAGAGAGGGCTGAGGTCGACATGCTGTCATTGCTCAGTAGGTTTGGCGGGATGGGGAACAACAGCCTGGAGCCTATGCAGACACAGACTAAGCCCCCCCCCCCCCAACCTGCAGCCTGGCTGTGGGATTCCCCTGGCTCTGGGCAACAACAGAGGCCTGAGACCCGAAAGACTCACTTTCTGGATTGGACCCTCTCGGAGGACCACCGTGGCCCCTGGTGCCCCCGGAGGCCATGTTAGTATAGGAGGTCTGTGCTGCTGTCCCTGACCACGGTGAAGCCTGAGATCCGTGTGTGTACACAGTCTGTGCCGCCACACAGTGCCTTAGTGATGTCCTCGGGCTTTGCCTCCTCGGGAGCCGTGCTGCTGTGAGTGGCATCTGTAACCACCTGCAACCATGTTGAGGCTCGTGCATCCGCTCAGAGCCATGAGTGGGCCAGTGGGCCTGATACAGCCAAGGACTGCGTTGATGTCTGCGACCGTGTTACCACCGAAGTCCACATGGATGCCAGATAACCGGAGGTCAGGGCTGCCACCTGAAGCCATGTCAGTGTCTGTGAGTCCAGGACAGTAGTCCCACCCCTCACTGGCCCATAGCACCATGGTGTAGGTGCTGGCATAGGCTCCAGAGAGCCACCTCTCAGCTCTCCTCAGTTGATGACTTCTGGCACAGATGTAGGCAGAGAAAGACTTCCTACCTTGTGGGGCTGGTCACTAGGAATTTGACCATGCTCTGGTGAATACACGGACAACACAAAATGGATAATTTGGGGAGGGGGGCTAGGCCACAGGAGAAATGGCAGATAGGGGAAGACTGGGAGGTGAGGGTGATCATGATGTATGATGAAGAATTCCCAAATAATCAATAAAAAATAATTTTTAAAAAAAGAGATGTAACTTCTCCCCATTTTGAGAGTTACCTTGCTCACAAAAGCTGAAATGATTTCCTCAACTCTGGACAAACTATTTTAGCTAAACCACTGTAACCATTTAGTTTAAGCTCTCAACAGCTTGAACAGAGCAATAGATAACCAGGACTGATCATGAACTAAGAATCCTGTGAAGGCGTGTCAGCATCATTGGCATGACCATTAGAGAGAGGGCCCAATAAAACACTCATGACGGCCAGCAATCTTCACGATGATGTGGATCAACAATCGCAACACTGTGCACTTATCTCCCGCCTTTCATCTGCAGATCTGAAGGCTCTTTCAGTCATTAATGATGGGCAACATTCTTGCGAGGTGAATATTCACAGTGCCCAGAAAGCAGGCCAATCAACTGTCAATAATCACACAATAGAAACAAATTCAAGATCAAACAGCACAAAGGGTGTTAGTGACAATCTCCAGGTCTCCTGTCACTTCTGCAAGCCACTGTGATAGATGATCTCCTATCAAGACTGAAGATTGGCAAAGGGAACGGTGGCTGGTTCTGTGGGATCCAAGAGGCATGTTGGACGCAACTGCCAAAGAGAAAGTGTTCCCCACAGAAATAATTCCGCCAAGGAATCAGATCGTTTGCCCATCCCAGCCCACGCGTGTTTGTCTTGAAAGAAAGACTGGATTTTGGTCACTTCTTCTTGGCATGTTCTTGGGATGAGCAAGCAGATTTTATGAAGTCCTGGGAATCTTTTAATGAAGAGTTTCATGAAGGCCAATAGAGATCTGATTAAACGAACAGTCTAGGGCCAGGACAGTGTCGGGAAGCTATGCAGAGGTGCCGAAGTGACTACTTTCTTTTGGCGGTACACTGACAGCTAAAACCCTAAAGCAAACAACAACAGAATCAAAGTGCAAATCAAGAACCAACCTGAAAACAGAAGAAAGGAGAAGAATGGGCTATGGTTAAAGGGAAGTGTTCTCTAAGCATTTCAAATTTCTGCGTGCATGTGTGTGTGCAAAGCTGACTGGGAGGAACCCTGCTTGTTTTCACCAACCGTCTTAGTCTTGTCCACTCCTTCTTGTTGTTGTTGTTGTTGTTGTTGGAGACAGGGTTTCTCTGTGTAACAGCCCTGACTGTTCTGGAACTTGTAGAGCAGGCTGACCATGAACTCACAGAGATCCAACTGCCTCTGCCTCCCAAGTGCTGGGATTTAAAGGCGTGGGCCACCACCGCCTTGTCCATTCTCACTACATTTGAGAAAACGCTCTTCATTTATATCAGAGATTTTAGAGAAAATGTTAATGCTTTAGTGTGTTTACTGAAGAATCTCATTTTTAAAAATAGACTTTTATTTTTATGCATAAGTGTGTGTGTGTGTGTGTGCGTGCGCGTGCGTGCGTGCGTGCGTGCGTGCGTGTGTGTGTGTGTGTGTGTGTGTGTGTGTTTGCCCATGCATGTAGAGGCCAGAAGAGGGTATTTGCTCCCTGAGGCTGGAGTTACAGGCAGTGTGAGACACCCAGATGAGTGCTTGGAACCAAATTCAAATCAGAAAACACTCCTAACTGCTGAGCCATCTCTTCATCTTCAAGAATCTCTTTATGCTTTCTATCAGCTTCTAATCTGAAATACCTAGAAGATATGCTACCTCATTAAGATTTGCATATGAAGCAATGGATTTTGAATATCGTCAAGTTAATAGTGGAATTCATTTGATGTATGAACCTGGGCTTATGAACCCTCACCTGACATCATTAATTGTGCTTAGAATAAAGAGCACACTCACTCCTGCCTTCTGGCCTGGCTCCTGCCCGAAGAATCGCTGAGCACCCTGTAGCAACCTGCTTGGTTCCTTCTCTTAACTGGGTGAAAGGGCATTTTCACATGCACATATATTTAAGCTGTTATTGTTGCCTGGTACTCATATGGCATAGAAGAGAAAACTGAAGGGAACCTCAGTCTAGATCACAAGACAGTCGCTGGAGAATTTGGATTGGAATCAGAGCCGACCCTGTGGGCCCTTAGTCCTCTGCTTACTCTGACTGCTCTGAAAACTGGCTGACTTGTTGGTTCCCAGCCTGGGTTAGGCTCTTCTGGAAGTTTAAGAAGTGAAGAGAAGGATGAACCAATTCATAAAAGCAGGTGAAATCACTCATAACTCCCCTTCTCTATGTTACTTTAAAAAATTTCTCTTGGTGTTGCCTTCAGCTGATAGCTCTGCTCCTCCTGGAGATGGAGAATCCACTTTACCTTTAGTTTCTAGATCCACTAACCAGAAAGTCTGTCTTGATAAATATCAGAGTGACAGGGGATCCAAGAGGGTGAGGAGAGGCATGAATAATAACAAGGTAAAATAAACCATGTCTAGGAAATGTTATAATGAAATCCATTATTTTGTATTTTTGCTTGCAAACTTAATATGTGAGATACTGAGAAAATGGAGGTAGGATCAGGAGTTCAAGGCCATCCTTGGCTACATAGCAAGTTCAAGACAAGCCTGGGCTAAATGAGAAGTTGTCTTAAAAAATATTAAATTCAAAATCTGTTTTAGGTTCAGAACCTTTTCTTGTTCTTTGACTTACTCCTTAAGTAGCTCTCTCCCTAGCCTTCCCTACTCCTTTGTTGAACAACCCTAAACACTGGTTATTTTACCTCTCTGGGCTCGAATCCGCCCTTTTCATACCATCACTTACTTACACACGTCATTCCATTCCAGAGTCAAGCCTGCTTTACTTACGTCTTCATTTCTGGAGAACCCATGGTAGCCATGTGATTAAAACAACACTCAGACTCAGTGGGGTCAACTACGTGTCAGTTCTGTTGTGAAGGCTCTTTCACCCAATACAACACTGAATGTAGAATGCAGTGAGAGACAGGACATGCTAGGCTGTAAATGTCAGAGGGTACGTGTACTGGCTCCCAGAGGCTGCCATACGGCAGACTGGGTGACTTCAAGGGGCAAGCATTTATTGGCTTATACTTTTGGAGGCTGGGAGTCTGTAATCAAGGCATTAGCAGTGCCATGCTGTGCACAGGGGCTCAGACAGGTGTTTCTCTCTCACTGCTTAGGTCTAGTGGGAGCCACTTGGGCAGTGGTTCTCACCCTATGGGATCATGATCCCTTTGACAAACCTTGATCTCCAAAAATATTTGCATTACAATTCCTAACAGCAGCAAAATTACAATTATAAAGTAGCAACAAAAATAGTTTTATGGTTGGGGTCAGAACAACATGAAGAACTATGTTAAAGGACTGAGAACTCCTGCCCTAGGGGGTTCCTATCTTTCGGCTAAATCACTCTGATCTCTGTGTTTGTCATCCCACAGAGAGATCCTGCTTCATTTTTGGACTGGAAACCTGCTCTCCTAGTATGATAATACTATTTACTAGACTTGGGTCCACCTTAGTCCACTGTGACTTCATTTTAACCAATGATTATCACATGCTGAGAGTGGATTTCGGGGCTCCCCATTCAAACAGCACAATTGCTTCTAACAGGTTCTCCCTGGGCCTTTCAGCTAGTTAGACTCTAAACTACTGTATCCTTCCTCTCTTAGAGCCTGGCTTTGGGACTGTGAAAAGGTCGCATGATTTCATCTCAGTTATTTCATACTTAAAACTCTAGTGGCGTTTATATCGTATTGCTGCCATTAGGATTATATGAGGTCATGGAACCAAAAGTCTCCACCTTAGCGTGGAGTGGGTGCCCAATAACCTCGAGCACCAGTATCCACTCTGAAACAGAATAGCAGACAAAGCATTGGAGGAGGTAGATACAAGGCCTTTCCAGGGCCTCTTTGAAGGGACTCGCTGTGACGTAGAACAAGATGTGTTCTGGGAAGGGAGGAAGCACGCTCAGCAGGCCTGGGAAAATGCACTGATGTGTGTCATTTTTTTCAAAAGGTAGTTAGAAATAAACAAGCTAGAGGCTGCTTATTATGGCAGTACATTGTACTTAGGTCTGATGTGTTGTGTCTAACATCTGAGAACCTGGAAGCTTTGAACAAGGGCAGCTCATGACTCCCTGTGAGGTTGGCAGCAAGCAGTCATCAAGCCTAATTTATAGCAGAGGAAACTGAGACACAGGTAGATAAAGTGACTCATTCCGGACCAGTCACAGTAGCTCCTACAGGGCTAAGTAATGGCCACACTAGTCGATTCAAAGGAAGGCCGTGGTGTAGCCAATGGTTATCTTTTAATTTAATCTCACCCTTTGTATCCGATAACAAAGAAACACACTTCCAGAAACAAGAATGAGGTGTTGCCAAAGACAAAACAATACTATAGAAACTATGGCATACCCATACTCTGGAATACTATTGAAATATATGTGTGCATACATACATATAAACAAAGTGCTGATACATATTAAGATGTGGCTAGCCTTTGAAAACACCATTTGAGGGAACAAAAGCCACATGTGTGTTTTCATCTGTATGACAGATCTAGAACCGTGCAGCCCACAAAGACATAGGGTAGAATTTGTAGTATGAACGAGTGGGCTGCTTCCCGCTGCCTGAGGAGCAGGCTGCTTATTGTCCCGCTGCCCGGCTAACTTACACCTGAAATAACAACACAGAAATTGTATTAATTAAATTATTGCCTGGCCCATTATATCTAACCTCTTCTTGGCCAACTCTCACATCTTAGTTTAACCCATCTCCATTAATGTGTATCGCCACTTGGCTGTGGCTTACTGGTGTGAGTCTAACCAGCATCCGTCTTGGGCAGGAAAACCATGGCGTCTGTCAGTCTCTGCTTTCTTCCTCCCAGAATTCTGTTCTGTCTTCCCCGCCTACCTGAGTTCCTCCCTATCAACTAGGCCAAGGCAGTTTTTTTAATAACCAGTGAAAGCAACACAAATACAGAAGGGCCTCCTACACCAAGAATTGAAGCTGCCCAGGGCTAGAGAGGCAAAAGGAAAGAAAATGCTGACTCATTAATTCATGAATTCAAGATTACCTCCCAGAGTAATTCAATGGTGATTGGACTTCACATGTTACCAAAGGCCCCTGGACCGTATAGTTGAAAATGGGTGAACTTGTGTGTATGAAACCTCTGTATCCTTCGGAGACTGCCTCTGACTCTCCTCTCTATGGTACAGATATCAACCACTGTAGAATAAAGTTCACTCAATGTTAATAACATAAACACTTGAAAACAAGTGTTAATCATGCCACTCGCATCCCAAGGACAGGTATGTGGGGAAGTAGCCATGCATCCCAAGGACAGGTATGTGGGGAAGTAGCCATGCATCCCAAGGACAGGTATTTGAGAAAGCAGCCACATAAGCCTATGGTAGCTGTGTCTTCCCCTCTGCTGACTGGAACAGCATGACCACAGGCTAATTCTCATATCTCTGTCTTCATAATTGCTCAATGGGAGCTTACCCTGTTAGTGTTTTTCCAGCTGTGGTTTTTAAAGCTGCTAAAAAAAAAAAAAAAAAAGCTTTAAAAGAAACCTCGTGTAAAACCCTGCCATGCAAAAGAGATGAAAGCTAAGCCGAGTGAGACGTCTAAAAGATCTCACTCCCGATCCTACCAGCCCAAAGCCTTCTTCACCATGCTGCTGCTGAATAAACCTCAGCAGGCCCAGAGTGGGTGGCGTCTAAACCGACACCTCAAGAGAAGGCTATTCCCCTTACCCCCTACTCGAATAGTAATATGGATTTTGAGTATCAGGAATCCAGTAGGCTTGCTGTTGATAGATGTTTGCCTTAATGAAGACTTGGGAAGGAAGTGTAAAAGTCAGCACGACAGATGCAGCCAGGTGCTGGCCGCCCAGAAAACTCAACTGATGTGGGTGCACCGAGTGCAGAGTAAGAGGCCCCACTGCCTCCACTTCATTCAGTGTTTAAGAGAAGGCAGACCTAGGCCACGTCATCAGTATCAAGGCAAAGCCATGTTCACAGGGGTCAAGATTCCCCTGACCCCCGCAAATGGATAGAGTCAAAGATCTTCCAGGTCAGGTGTAAGATCTTCCAGGTCAGGTGTAAGATCTTCCAGGTCAGGTGTACAATATAATTGGTCTTTTTAAAACCACCACCTCCTGGAAAATGATACAGAGAATTCTTATTAAGTATGAAAGCATGGCCTTAGCTTAAACTTGTTCTCAACTATCACGTAAAACTTAGATTAACCTGTTTCTGTTAAACTACATTCTGCCTGTGGCTCATTACCTCTCCAGTACTATACACCTGAGTTCCTTCACAACTGGCTGGCAAATCTTCTGTGCCTCAGATTCTTTCTCAGAGTTGCTACCTCTGCACCTATCCTCTTCTGACCAGCTGCTGGCCATTCAGCTTTATATGAAATCAATCAGAAGATGCCTTAGGCAGATGAGGTAAAATAGAGACACACCTTTACACAGTGTACTAAAAGATTATTCCAACATCTTCCCCTTTTAATCCAATAAAAGGCTCTTCCTCTAGCATCACTAAACTACATATGCTAAAAATAATTATCAGGTAAGAATTATATTCACAATGTCCAGACCATTGGTATTTAGCAACTTTGGAGAAAGTACTCTATTATCTATCCTATCTTGTTGAGACCAACATTTTATACCTAAATCATTTTTATAATAACTTACTTGTATTTATAAACTAAAAATATCATTTTAGACCTTAAAACATTTTCTTAGATAAACTACTTAAGCTTTTTTGTCTCTCAACCTTTATAATCTTTACATCTCTTTTGTGAGTTTCTTTTCTAAATTTGGTAGCAAGGAAAATGTAGAACTATAACTATATAGTCTTCAACACTATCAGAAACATGAAAAGGATAAAATATTACCTGAGTAAACAGAAAGTGCAGTGCATATACCTTTCAAAACTATAGAATTGACAGACACCTGGCTGCACAGTCATCCAATGTTCCTCTGAAATGTTGAAGCATCAATCTTTGGTCTACAGGCCCAGAATATCTGACAGACTTTTCTGTGAAGCAGGTAGGTATTTTGGAGGACTAACATACCTTGTCCTGGCAAAGTTCACAGTCAACATCTTTTGTGTCCTGCTTGTCCAATTTGAGAAGCATACTTTCAGCAGTCAAGGCAAGGACAGTTTCTCACCCAGTGGCTAGCTTTGTCACATTTAAAGCAAACTCTACATGAAGTGTCTTCAATGCCCATCATCTTCTTCAAAGTAGAATGGTGCTGACAGGAGAAGATGTATCTCATTGTCATGAAAAGCCTTATGTTATTAAAACATCTTAAATGTTGTATTTTATAGTTTTTTGAAGACTATCTACCTAAAACACATCTCTGTTTAACCTTGAAGGCATGTCTAACATGACCACAAGCTTGATTTTTATGCATGGCTAACTACTAACCTGAATTTCTTAATTATCCCAAACAGTTCGTAATAATAGCTTTTAAGGACTAGAACATTACATCACATTTTAAAAATGAGTTGCATAGGTACAATACCTTATATACAGCATGTTGCAACAAAAATAACCTTAAATTTGTATCCATATACAAAAATCTATACCAATGTAAAAATATTTGAGACTAGTAGTTGTTTTTAGTTTAAAAGTAGATTCAATAATCTACCCTTTTATCCTACCATTCCTAGAGCCCCCTATTTTTCATCCCATGTCTCCCTTTTCCCCCCAACATTAGATAGGAGAGGATAGAGAAAAGAAGAAAGGAAGAAAGGAAAAAGAAAGAAACTCCTTAATCTCACTTCCTTTTTTTTAGTTTCCTCCTTGACCATGATGAATAACAACTTATAACTATCCCTCAAATGATTATAACCATCTATTACCCACCGAATGACCAAAAACCCACCCCACTCTTGGGAATGTAGGTGTGGTGTTCTCAAAATTACTTCCTGTTGTCTGGGGGTGATGGCATTTTTAGGGGACCCCAAGAAAAATTGGGATAGTGGTCAAGTCCCAGGAGAGCTAGTGATATCATTTGTTGTCTTAACTGAAGTCCTGACTGGAAGAGTCTGTGAGGCTGGACCATCCTAGCTAGCCACTGTGAAGTTGGTCTGCCTGCAGATTTTTCAGGTAACAGCAAGGGCGGTATTCTGTGAGTCTGGATCACCTGCTTGTCTTGTCTTCATTGATTTCTGATCCTTTTGTTTTGAAAACACATGAGCCTTTAAAGGTGGCATACATATCTGCATTAGCACAAGTATGGAATGTGTGGTGTTGACAGATCAGCTAGGGATGAACTTCTGCTCTATAATTGAGCAGGTGAAAGCATCTGTCGATTTTATAAGTCTGGTTGGACTGCATAACTGTCATGAGGATCCTGTAGCCAACAACATTTATCATGTCTCATTCAGTCTCAAAACTGATCTCATGTAGAGGGATCAACATACAAGTTGTATGTCTTGCAGTCTTTCTTGGTTCCTTCTTCCATGCCTGTAGTCAAGACTTTCAGGAGGTCTCTCTTGTTCAAATCTGACTTGACCTGGATAGCCCCTATAGCGTTTCTTCTCCAATGGAAAAAAAAAAAAGCCTCTTCTCCATGTAACTAATATCCCCATTTCCATCCTGAGGTCAACACATCTTTAAAATATACAGGCTGATTTAATTCAGTAGTTTTTTTCCTACAGTCCAGTGTCTCTCAGTGGCTGTTGGTTTTTCTTCATTAGCATTTAAAAAAATGAAAAGCTAATAAAGCACTACATAGGGTCCAAATGTCCTGCGTTATGTTATTTCTCATCCGTACACAACCTTTTCCTTTTATATTACTTTACATACTCTTTAAAGACTTTGTTTTATTATTTTCAAACTATTTTTTATGTCTGTCTATACCCATTTTCTTTTCTTTCTTCAGCACCTAAGCACGTTTTCATGCATACTGTATCTGTTCAGAGGTTTTCTTGATCTGGACTTGGCTTTCTCTTATAGAACCCAGGACCACCAACTCCGGGATGGCACCACCCACCATGGGCTGGGTCCTCCCCTATAGAGGCCTTTTCTCAATTAAGTTTCCCTCCTCTCAGGTGACTCCAGTGTTTGTCAAGTTGACATAAAACTGGCCAGCATACCCCCAATGGTCTTCCAGGAAGGGAAGGATAGAGAGAATCTAAAAGTTTTAGCAGAAGAGATCTGGGTAATTTAGTAACCACACAATGGTTAGCCAATAAGGTGCTAAATTTCCACTTTTGTGGTAGAGTTCCTGACAGGAAATATTAAGGGAGGGAAGATTTAGTTTATCTCATGGATTCACAGACCTCACTTCATAATCCCTAGTTCCACTGGTTCTGTGCTGAAACAGAGAATCGCTACTAGAGAAGTATGTGGCAGGAGCTACTCATGGCCTGGCAATAGGAAGTACGCAAAATGGAAGGGGCCAGGTACCAGATAGAACTTTCATGGCACACCACTAGCAGTGACCTGTTTCCAGCAGGGGCGGCGTACCACATGTCTCTCAGTGCCACCAGCCAAGGAACAAGTCTGTAAACACGTGAGCCCGTGGGAGACTCTTCACATGCAGATCTTGGTGAGCCACGGCAAAGATGACTTTCACACATTCCTGGGTGGAAGGGAGCTTCCTGACCTTCATGTGACCTCTGTGGAAGGACTCTGCTGGTGTGATGGAGAAACAGTAAGTGAATTCTGTGAGTACTAATCCATACAGCCTTAGAAGGTAGTAGGGGAAATCTCAAAATGAAATTGGAAAGTTCAGTTGAAACACACTACAAACTAGAGAATTATAGGAAGGTCAAATGTCCTAGTCTGGAAGGGTAGTCTTTGGCAGGCCTCATCTGAGAACTTGCTGGATCTGAAATTCAGAAATAAAGCTAGACAATGTACATTTTAACCAACCCTTCAGGCAACTGTGATGCACAGTTTTTCAAAATCTTTTGAAAACCCTTCAAAATCTTTTGTTCCGATGAATTTCCAAATTTTAGGTGAAAAGGCAAAAGTAAAGGCTTTTCTACCATTACACAACTGAGTTTAAAAAGAAGGAGAAGGAGTAGGAGGAAGAAGAAGAATTGGCAGTTTTTCCATCAATTAGAAAGCAAAAGTATTATTCTGAGGAAAATTCCATCAGAGTCCCCAACCTCAAGCCTGAGGGTACAGCTCAGTGGAACTGCTTCCCTGGTACAAGTAAGGGCCTGGGTACCACACCAACACTGCTTACAACATGATCTACTCAGAAGCGTGTGGTTGTGCTTGGCACCTAACACACACTGAAGCATTTGTTGCAATGTGTGTCCTCACAGAAGGATCCCTGGTGAATCCTTCATCCACTTCCTTGACCATCTGGGTTCCTGCCTAGGTAGCTCTAACGACCCCAAGTGCCATGCTCTTCTACATGGGATAATTCTTCCCATCTCCACGTAGAAGTCCCAGAGCAGGACACAGAGGATAAAGCCATTGCGTAAACTGGTCAAAGAAGTCCCTAAAGCTGCCCATTTCAGAGATGTCCCTAATCTTATAGCGCCCCTGGGCATTGTCCTCTGAGAGCAAGGCAGGCTCGGCCTGTGGAAGAGTTCTCTCTTAGAAAGGGATCGAAGCTGAGGGGCAGGCTGATGCCGGAGCAAGAGGGTTAAGGAACGAAAGCAAGCTTCTGCAGAAGATGACTGGGAACATGCCAATGCCAACACAGGAAGAAAACGCATGTTAAACAGTCATGACACAGGCGCTCATGATACTGCCTTCTCCCCCCCACACACAGAATCCTCCATGTGTTGGCTTGCCATGTTTCAGACTATTCCCTTGCATGAATAATCTAGGCTACAAAGAATATTACTTTGAGTGATTTCCTTAGAATTATTTTCTTTTTAAAGTACCACGTGAGTCAGAAGTCAATAGGCACATGTTTTATTGCTCTAGTAACATCTTGTACATCGCCAAGAGCTCAGGGCTTGTCCTCTTATTAAAAGTTTTTATTGAAGAGCAACAGCAAGCAAATTAAATAATGCAAAATCTTATAGTTGCACATAATAAAATGTTCCGTAATTAAACTATTTACCTAAGAACCAATGGATCTTGTGATTAAACAATTGATTTCAGGCTCTTCTGATAGTACCTTTTGAATTCTGGAGAAACCCTAAACCATATAAACATTTTTGGAGCCCAAGAAAAAAAAATATTTCATCTGTATTTAAACTACTAGTTCATACCTTGGTTGACTGAATAAAGAATCTGTGCCAGGAACTGCAGTTCCAACTCACTAAAAATTGTTACATTTATTAAAACACATACATATTACATATAAACACATATACACACTCTGTGTGTGTGTGTGTGTATGCGTGCGCACGCGCATACCACAGTGAATGTGTGGAGCTCAGAGGGCAACTTCCAGGAGTCAGTTCTCTCCTTCCTCTTTGTGGGTCCTAGCGATGGGACTCAGGTCTGGCAGCATTCTCTCAGCCACCTCAGTGAGTAAAATACCTGTGTATCTTGATGACATCTTCTAGCCTTGGGTGAAACTCAGTCAAGTTTAAATAGACTGGTCTTAAGAAGAGCATAAAATCAGATATACTATAAAAATTTTAAGTAATGCTGTAGTGAAATTGTAAATATAATTGCTAGATATATAAAGGGGAAAAGTCACTTTTTTTCCCTCCTACCTGCTTTTCAGTATCAACAATACAAATAAATGCAAGCTTGCTTCCTAATGTAAGCACCGCTTAAGGTTAGTTGGTCTCTTTGAGTAACACTCTTTTTCAGAATTTAAGACTTCCTCCTTGGCCTTGCTGGGTTTCTGTCTTGTGTTGCACATCAAGGTGACAAGGAATAGCGGGGAGCTTAAGGACAGGACCTTTTCCTGACTCCACGGCAAAGGTTGTCTCAGCCCCTGCATCTTCCTGTGGAGCCCTTCTCCACGCTAGGATGCTATGAAACTCCGAGACAGGATCCTGACCCCACTGAGCTCTGTGAGCAGTGGTGTGCTGAGAAAGCTGCTAGGCCAGGGACCTGTCACCATCAGCGTGGCTGTCTTCCAGGAGGCTTGTCATGGACCAACCTGTGCACTTCTGCACTGGCCTCTGAAGACTACGGAGTGCCTTCCTGCCCTCTCCTATGACAGCAACTGAGAAGCATCCTAAGAACGGAGACTGGGCCCTCGTCTTCACCTGTACATGGTGGAAACTTTTCCTGCCTGCATTGCTGTCTATGCAGCTGACAGTCCCTGTCTCCTCATCCTTCCTGGGTAAACTAATGCTTTCTTCAAATGACTAGCAGTAGATAACACTTGCTTTGAATATTAGAGAAGTTTATTCTAATGAATTTCACTTACTAAAGATCATGAATATCAACGAAATGTGGCTTCCTCTCCCCTCCTACTGCTTCTAAACTTATATCTTCCGATTTATCTCTCAGACCAGTGGTTTCCATCGAATTACACAGAATTAGCACCCGGGAGAAGCTCCATACAAAGGAAGCCCACCCCTGCCCTGCTTACCCCTTCCTAGGCAGACTAAAAGTCAATATGCAGGGCTCTCATCTCCTCATAAAATTTAAATATTTGATCTCAGCCAAGTTGAGGGTAGAGGTGTGGCTGCCTGAAATTGGGAAGAGAACTGAAGAGCTGGGGAGAGGAGGGAGGAGCTGGGGAGAGGAGGGGGGAGCTGGGGAGAGGAGGGGGAGCTGGGGAGAGGAGAGGGAGCTGGGGAGAGGAGGGGGAGCTGGGGAGAGGAGGGGGAGCTGGGGAGAGAAGTGGGGGAGCTGGGGAGAGGAGTGGGGGAGCTGGGGAGAGGAGTGGGGGAGCTGGGGAGAGGGGGAGCTGGGGAGAGGAGAGGGAGCTGGGGAGAGGAGGGGGAGCTGGGGAGAGGAGGGGGAGCTGGGGAGAGGAGTGGGGAGCTGGGGAGAGGAGTGGGGGAGCTGGGGAGAGGAGTGGGGGAGCTGGGGAGAGGAGTGGGGGAGCTGGGGAGAGGAGTGGGGGAGCTGGGGAGAGGAGTGGGGGAGCTGGGGAGAGGAGGGGGAGCTGAATGTTGCTGAATGACTGAACAAACGCTTTTCGGTGTTAAACTACCTCTAAAACAACAAGAGGAATACTGGAGAAGGCTCATTAGATTACTTAAATCTGTACATTTAAAAAAAAGATGTGTGTGTATGCTTTAGTAAGCAAACATATCAAAATTACAGTTAGGATAATGGGCTAAGTGTGTTCATAGCAGATAAGAATCATTTGTACCTGGCATGTACTGTGGATGCCAACAATGCCACAGGCTGCTTGCTCAGGCCCTGGACAAACTCAGCCCTCACTCTTAAGTAAACATGCCTCCTGTTTATGCCACAGATTAGCCTCACGAGCTCTGCTAGACAATGGCAGCTTTTAACCTCTCTCTGCAACTAAATTACCAGTGAGTCCAAATTAGGTCACACAGTCTCTATAGATACGGCAGAACTCCATCCCACAGAGGTATGTGACTTTCTCGGCTAGAAAAGAGAACAGCTTATTGCTGTCTCCAGAAAATGGGTAGAATTCCATCAGTCAAGGTTTTCTGTCCTCTTTAAACAAAGATAAATAAATAAGTACCACAGTTCTTCCATGGGCGAGTGAGTAGTCTCTAAAGGGACGTTCAGTCTGTGTTTTAGAGAGAAGCCTGTGGCTGTGAGGTGTGACTGTGTCCCCTGACTCTTACGTCGGTGCTCGAAGTGTTACCAATGCACAGAGCTTTGGAAACTAACTTCTGCTTCCAGAAAAGACCAGTAAAATAGTTAGTCTGGTAACAGATCAAAACCCAAATAAACCCAGAAGAGAATGACTTAATTATTTCATTCCCAAAAGACCGTCTATTAGTTTAATCGGCTTTTAGCCCTTAAGAGCCATGCTAAGAAGATCAACCATTGGTTTGTTAATTCTCAAGTGCTGGGTCATCAATAGTCATCCACAAAAGGTTTTTTTCCCCTTTAATGTCATCAATTGACTTAATTGGCTGCCAGGTATGAAATGTGGTTCTAATGAGAGAATTAATTTTTTGCAAGTTACAAATCCTTTGAAATTGGAATCCAGAAAATTATAGGTAGGAGTGGCTTCTTCCTTTCCTAATTACGCAGGCAGCATTGTCTTCTTTCTCTGGCTGGTTTCTCAGAAACTGAAGCCAGCCTTCTGTATAATATAATTTCATTTTATGGGCTGTAAGTTCTCCTGGGCCACCCGCCTGAGCCCCTTGGATGTCAAGTGCACGGCCTTGCCTTTCCCCATTGAAACGTGAAACCAGCCGTCCCCAAGACTCCATATTTAACTATTAACCATTAACAGCTACAACGGCCAGGAATAAAAGTCCTTGGCATAATGACCGTTTTCACAAAACTAATTCCCTCGGATAGGTGTGTCCTCATGGACCAATAAAACCTGCCTTGTCCTGTCTGCACGCAGCGTCACCTGCACGGAGCCGGCTGTTAATTGGGGATCCCGGTTGGGCGAAAGTGGGAGGCAGGAGGTTGCACATAATCACACTTTATCCCGAGTTTCCTCAGGCCTTTCATCTGAAGCTCTCAGAGCCCTTGACAAACACTAATTAATACTCACGACACCCCAGGAGGGAGGCATGTATCATTATCCCCATTTCACAGATGAGGAAATGCGAGGTTACGTTGGGTAAGCTGTGCCTATGCCAGCCTTGCAAGGGGCTGCCCTGGAAAGATAAAAGCAGCCCTCTCCTCCTTTTCAACCCCCACCCCCTTGCCCCGTGAAGACATCAATTAGAAACGGGAATACAATTAAACCATTTGATTGTAACAACAGGAATGTGGTCTTGTAATCTTCCACTTTCTTATAAAAATAAAAACATGAATCAACCTCGTTTCTTAGACTCCAAAGTAAAAAAAAAAGGGGGGGGGGATTTGACCATGGAGGGGAAATTCACGTTGAGTCTTTTGATGACGCAGTCAAAAACATTTCATTTCATTCTTTTTTTTTAGGACTGTGACAGTGGTTCTTGCTAGAACCCTAAACTCTGCAGGCAGAGACCTACTATTTCCCAATGCAGTGCTGTGGATTTGGGGGCACATTGCTCGAGAAAGGTTAAATCAATGCAGCCTACTAAGGGCAGAGTAGGCAGCTGGCTTGCGAAAATGAGTATGAAAGGAACCACAACCACAGTAAGACTGTGTGTACCTGTGTATGTGTA
Organism: Arvicola amphibius; assembly: GCF_903992535.2. Classification (NCBI taxonomy): domain Eukaryota; kingdom Metazoa; phylum Chordata; class Mammalia; order Rodentia; family Cricetidae; genus Arvicola; species Arvicola amphibius. The sequence goes on from NC_052059.1 coordinate 5,627,349, forward strand.
CATGCATGTGTGCACATGTTCATATTTGTCTGTATGTATGTATTACTTACTAAGTGCTACTGACTTACTAGCATTGCTCCCCCCCCCCTTTTTTAAGTGTGTTCTGAGGATCCAACTGAGATCTTCAAGCTTGTAAAACATGCATTTTATCAACTGATTGGTCTCCCCAATCGTGCTCCAATCAGAGGCCCATCCCCCCAGCCATGCTCCAATCAGAGGCCCAGTCATGGTCCAATCAGAGGTCCTTCCCCCAATCATGCTCCAATCAGAGGCCCATCCCCTCAGTCATGGTCCAATCAGAGGTCCCTCCCCCAATCATGTTCCAATCAGAGGTCCCTCCCCCAATCATGCTCCAATCAGAGGCCCATCCCCTCAGTCATGGTCCAATCAGAGGTTAAGATTCGAGGAGAGTCGCAAACACAAGAAAATAAGTACTTGATGACACACAAATTCTTGCTGCAAACTGGAGCCTTTCGTTATCCATGAGTTCCTGGTAGAAGCTGCATTCTCACTTACAGACAAATGAACAGCTTTCTTCCGCGAAAGCCAGGTGACTTCTAACAACCTGTGTATTTAAACTCTGCTCAAAATGCTCAGGCTTGGGGAGAATATTGTTCAGTTTATGGAAGAGGTAGAAATAGCTTTGTGAGGACCAGGATGTTATTCTTGGGCTGCAGCTGAGGCGGTGAGGCATGAATCACAGAGCTCAACAAACCTACGTAGGGATTTATCAAGAAAGGATGGGGGTAAAGGGAGGAAGGGAAGTGGAAGGAAATATGGCCCACCAATGGGGAGTGGGCAAAGGACGAATAGGCAGGCAGAGCTTACGCATGGTTACAGAACCATATGCAGCCACACAACGTATGATGGAGCCATTGCAGGGCCTCTGGGCTGTTGCAGGGCCTCTGGGCTGGTTAGGTGTTTGCCTGAATGCCGGTGGGCTGTGGGGGTGGGGTGAGTATAAGGCTGGAATCCTGACACAGGGCGCTAAGCATGCTAGCCTTACTCCACAGGACACCAGCTTCACTTACCGTAATCTGTGATAGATGAGGACAAAAAAAGATATTGTTGAAACCACAAAACTAAGCATCCCCTATTCTGGGAAATATGGATGGTGGCTTCTTCTTTGGCAATTAGAGCTTTAATCTTGCATCGCTGTTCCCACTTTCTGTGCAATCAATCTACTCGTGGACCAGTCCCTGCTTCCTGACAGAATCCTTAAACTCTCTCTAAAATCTCTTAAGCTCAAATCCAAGGAGACTTTCCCGCCATGTTCTCACGGAGATATCCATGGATCCTCTCTGTCTCCTCTGTGGAGGTGTGACTGAGATGTCCCCATAAGCCTTAGGCATTTGAATACTCAGTCCCCAGTCGGTGTTCCTGTTTAGTTAGATGTGGGAAATATAGCCTTGCTGGAGAAAACATGTTACTGGGGGAGGGGGGTCTTTGAGGTTTCAAGAGCCATGTGCTGTTTCCAGTGTCCTCTCTGCTTCCTGTTTGGAGTTGGAGATGTGAGCTCTAAGTTGCTGCTCCAGATGGGACTATCTCTGCTCCACCATCGTGGACTCATCCCTCTGGAACTGTAATCCAAATAAATCCCTTCTTCTGTAAATTGCCTTGGTTGTGGTGTGGTGTGGGAGGTCCTTCTGTCTACGTGTTTATTTAATTGGTTAATGAATAAAGAACTGCTTTGAGCCTATAGCAGAGCAGGGTAGAGCAGAGCTAGGCAGGGAGGACTAGACTGAATGCTGGGAGAAAAGAAGGGTGGAGTCAGGGAGATGCCATGGAGCCACCACTGGAGACAGATGTGCTGAAGTTTTGCTGGTAGGCCATGACCTTGTGGTGATGCACAGATTAATGGAGATGGGTTAAATTAAGATGTAAGAGTTAGCCAGTCAGAAGCTAGAGCTAATGGGCCAAGCAGTAATTTAAATAATATGATTTCTGTGTGATTATTTCAGGTCTAAGCTAGCAGGGCGTCCGGGACAAACAAGCGGGCCCTTCTCCTACAGTGGTGTTTCTCACAGCAGCAGAAAAGTAACTGAAGCATCTTCCTTCTTCCCACGCCATCTGCCAAGTTCATTTCCACCATGTCTTATTTCAATCCTGTCATAACCTTGCATAATTAAAAACAAAAGAAAGCTTTACCAAACTTAGCACAAACTCTTTGGGTTGAAGGTGGCTACCCCATCCCTAGGATTAAGGAGACAGAAAGGGTTATAATCAGAACCAGGAACCACAAGCAAAATTTTCAGGCTCTAAATCTTTCATGCTTCACCATGAGGAGACCGTAGCTTCCTTGCTTGGCTCTATCTGAATATATTCATATATATCTTCTGCACAAGTTGGCATATACACTCTGTAGGGCAGCCAGGTCCCATGTGTGCTCACTAGGAAAGCCTGTAACCAAAGAAGGGCCGATTCTTGGCACCTGTCTTTAGGGTTTCTATTGCTAAGATAAAGACCATGACCAAAGGCAACCTAGGGAGGACAGGGTTTATTTAGCTTACAACTCTCAGGCCACACACTGAGGGAAATCGGGGCAAGAACTCAAGGCGGGAACTGAAGAAGAGGCCATGGAGAGACAGTCAGTGAATCTCTGTCCCAGCTGCAGGATGACTTCAAGGAAGTAGATGATGGTTGGCAATGCCAAAGAAAGCCTAGAAACAGACAGGCAAGAACCTCGGGGTGTGGGTGCTGTGCTGAGCGCATAGGCTGCCTTCTGCTCGGGAAGGGGACCTGGGGCAGAACGAGCACGTGGATCCCTGAGATCACGTCCTTGGCATGGATGAATGGAAAGGTCTGTGACATAACAGAGTGGGCTGCGTGCCAGCCTGTGGGAATCTCCCGAGTTCCCCAGAGTTCCCCGTCACACCTCACTGGGTTCACAGACACTAGGCCTCACAGTAGCAGAGAGCCACGCCAGATACCTCTCTGACCTTCAGAATCTCTTGAGCTGGGGCTTTCAAGTACCCCTGGGCCAGATGTCTGATGGGAAAAGCTTAGCTGCCCCTCAGCATGGCCCTGGGACTACTCTGGGCTCCACACCTGACAGCACGGCACCCGAGAGAGGCCGGACTGGGGATAAGTAGGAGGCCCTCCCAGAGCTGGCACAGGAATGTGCTTTCTCCTCTGTCCTTAAAAGCAAAGTCAGAAAGCCCAAAGGATGGACAGGACAGGACAAGGCTTGACTAATTTAGTTCTAGATGTCTTTAAAAATTAATGTTTTAAGCTTAAAAATTTGTTCATTTAGTACTAAGACAAAGTCCATGAGCCAACCACTCTCCCTCCTCCTCCAGCATCCAAGGACTGAGTCTCATCTTCAATGGATACAAGAGAAATATAGGTTGCTTAGAGGAATTCTCTTAGGGCCCAGGTCTCTGCTAGGTCATCTATCCCTTTGAGGTATGGGATATGGAGTTTCTCTAGGGCCTGTACCCTTTGATTACTTCTTTGTGTGTGTGTGCGTGTGTGTGTGTGTGTGTGTGTGTGTGTGTGTATGCATCCTTGTAGGCATGTTCACGTTTGTGGGTACATGTGGAGCTCTGAGGTTGACATTGGGTGTCTCCCTTGGTTGGTCTTAGCTTTACATACCGAGGTCTCCTACTTGAACTCTCTGCCTCAGCTACTTTAGCCAGCCTGCTCACTCTAGGGACTCACCCGACTCCGTTTCTTTGTGCTGGGGTGGCAGATGGGTTTCCATGCTCACCAGGTTTCTATTCCACATGGACCGGGAGTCTGAACTCTGGTCCTCATGCTTGCGTATAAAGCACTGGAGCTGTTGAGCCAGCTCCTCAGCCGGGATCATCGACTTTTATAGCAAAAACACACCCTTTGAACTGTTTCATCTTTCCTGACCTATTGCAGGAGAGAAGCCCTCCTTTGGGGGAGCCCCCACTTAAAACACAAAGCAAAAAGTCAGGGAACCTGATCTAAAGATACTGGGTTCAAGGAGCTGAAGCCGGATTTTTCCTCTGACTTTCTTTTTGTGAACAAGTCATCCAACTTCAGTTTCGTGGCTGAGAAGAGAGCCAAAGTTAACCATTTTTACGTAGCAGACCCGTGCTCTCTGCCGTTGGGTGAAGGAGAAAGCAAAGGGCTCCCAGAACCTCCTTGTGATCCAGTGATTCCTGTTTTTAAGTATATTCATCCTTGTGTGCGCATAGCTGTTAAAAGCCACGGCGTTGTCTTTCTATGGATGTGTAATTGACAAGAACAATTATGCAGTCGTAAACAGTGAAAAGTCCCTGCCCTGTGAGGGCTGCAGATCGACAGCAGCAGAGAGAACTTTCACGGGGAATCAAGAGATGTCCACCCGTGGGCTCTCTCCCCGTCCCTCCTCACTGTCAGGTATGGCTATGGCCCCAGCGTCTAGGAAAGTCCAGGTTTGAGGTAAACGGTTGAATAGTGAAGAATATGATTTGAGATGTATTTGATACCGGAAACAATGGCTGACGTCAGAAGACATCATCCCAGAGAAAAGAAGTTGCTGGAGACCCAAGGCAAAAGAGGCTTGATCAGAGGGACTGGTTGTTCTTGATTCTGCCCCTTGGAGAGCTCAAGAGGCAGAATGATAACTTTCCTAATTTTGTTTCTGTTGCTATGATAAAAATATCTCAACAAAAAGTAACTCAAGGGAGAAGGGTTCGTTTGAACTCCCAATTCCAGGCTACCATCCGCCACTGTTGGAGGAAGTCAAGGTGGGAACTTGGAGCATCATCTTCACTGTTGAAAGCAGAGAAAGGATAAACACGGGGACCCTTGCTGGCCTACCGCGAGGTTTCTCATCTTATACTATTCAAGAGCCCTGCCTAGAGAATGGCGCTGCCCACAGTGGGCTGGGTCTTCCGACATTGATGCGTAATCAAGACAGTCTTCCCTAGACATGCTCAAGACCAGCCTGATCTAAGCAACTCCTCGCTGAGACGTTCTTCCCAGGTGATTCTAAGTTAGGTCAGGTTGACTGTTACAGCTCATTCACACAGCATCCCTTGCAGGAGGCTGGATGGTGCCTTAGCACAAGGATCGTGAGCCTGGGGTTGATAGCAGGCAGCCAGAATATCGAGGAATTTAACAACAAATGAACCTGGTAAGACTGATGAGCAATTCCGTGCAGGTTCTTGTACCCACCACTGGTGTTACTGCTTACCTTTTAGACACTGGTATGATCTCGTGTGTGTGCGTGTGTGTGTGTGTGTGTGTGTGTGTGTGTGACCGAATTACAATGTTTGTTAAATATGATCAGTTCTTGTCTAACACCAGCATAACTCCTTCATACAGAAAATCTGTTTCTAAGTTCCTTTGATCCATCATTTACTTTCTCAACATTCCTGTGTCTCCCGCTATTTCCTTGTATTTTCTTCAGCTGTCCCAAATACCACCCCTCCTCCACTTTCATTCCCTCAATTAATAAATACTCTTTTTTCTCCCATTCCCTTTATCCAATGCTGAGGAGGTCGTTTTGCCTTTGTTGGCTCTTTCAGCCACAAAACATATGGCTTTGCTATGGTTGATTATAACTGACTAGCAATATTTATATAACATTTCATCTCCAGGGCTTTTTCAGTTCTTTAAGACCTCTTTTGTGGGCATCTTTTTTCTCTTTTGCACGCATCATATTCAAGCCTTTCTCCTATTATCTGGGTTTCCTCCTAGGCACTTTTTATTGGTTTTTCTTGACTTCCTGCCCTCCTCCTTTCCATGGTGTTCCAGCAACTGCTTTATCAGTTTCTCATGGGAGCGCACCCCAGGTGACCCAGGTTTCCCATGCCCTGCTTGATCAGAAAGCAACTTTTGGGATTTTATCGAACAGATGAGCCAGGAACAGCAAGAGTGGGAATCTTCTCAGCCCGACACATCTAGACCTGAGCACAATTCAAGGTTCATTTAACGGTTTTACTTGAGCCCTTCATGTTTTCCTTCAAAGCTGATATTTTTAGGGTTATATAAGTTGAATATGAAAACTGGGCCAAATTTTTTAAACAGAAAGCCCTGGAGTAAATGCATCTATTATTGATCTGAGCATGTTTCAGATCTAATATCACAAAAATTTTGCGGTTTTACCCATTTATGAAAAATAACAAAATGTGCAAATAAATGTTTTCGTGACTCAAACTTTAAAACAAAGATATCATTAGGCACTGCTACAAAAAGAATCAAAGCAGAGGTGGTGAGACAGCTCATCAGGTAGAGGTGCCTGCTGCCGAGCCTGAGGGTCTGAGTGTCAGCCTTATGACGGAGAGAGAGAGCTGACTCTGGCAAGTATGCTCTGCCCTCCCCACATGCACCATGGCTCACGTGTGCACATACATACAATAACTAAAACTTAACCAAAAGGCATCTAAAGAGTAATAAAACTACATCCCTTCCACAGAGAGCAAATCCACCGAAACAAAACATAGAACCCACACTTACTTTTCACTGTGAAAAAGCATTTGTGAGTCTTAGAGTGTGTCTGTGCTTAGCAAATAAACGCTAAAGGGATACTTCCTAACTCACCCTTCTATTTGATTTGTAGTTGTGAGAATTTTTTTTTTGAAATATAAAACCATTCAGACACACAAAACGCTTTTTCAAAACCCTGATTTCTGTCTTCCTGTGTCGGAGAACAAGCTGAACACATGTATTTCTCTTAGGAACCCAAGCCCCAAAGTGCTAGGATCAAAGCAATTGAATGAATGGTTTGAGAAGCAGACTAAGCATGTTCCATAGAGTTCATAGGTAATTGTATCGTTTCAAAAGGTGAAGAAGACACGCAGAAAGCTGTCTGTGCAACTCTGAAGAATGTGCTCTTCTAGAATCTATGATTGAGTTCAAATTATAATGTAGCTGCTAAAAGGTATGACTACCCATCGGTCAAGGCCCTTCACAGGAGAGACAGATGGATTTGCATTTTGAACCTGGAAGATATTTGCTAAATGGGCTCTTGGGGCAGGAGGGAATTTTAATGGCCAAGGACATTTGTGATTTCTTAGGAATGCCTTTGTTATCTTGGTGAGACCCTCTTAAGGGAAGAAACTCTCATATTCTCCAAGAACAGCACAGAAGGCCTGGTTGCCAGAAGTGTCCAATGGCATCTTTCCTCCCAGGAGAAACCCAGGATCGTGTTTCCTGTCTTAACAATATATAAAATGGCTGTGGGGGAAGGATGAGCTGGGAAACATTCACCACAGGGAAGATCCCTGGGTAAATAAATTGTTGTGAACTCATTCTTGGGGTTATTTATAGAGAGTAGATAGGAATTAGCAAGGTATGGACCAGATCCCTCATGACCTATGAGGGAGCCCGTGATGTTCTATGACTTCTGCACACAACTCAACTTAGCCATAAGAATGGCTCTAATTTACATGTTGGTGGCGCATCAGGCCCAGATTAAGCATACTTGCTCTCATAACCACAGTGTAGACAGTAGCTATTTGTGTCAGATATTGCTTGAAAAGGGAAGTTGTCTGGGTTGTATTAACAGAATACATACATGTGTGTGTGCACATAAACACAGGCATATGTGCTATGTGCTCCAATGTTGATGTCACTCTAGGCCTGCTCAAGACCTTAGACCCAGACCTACAAATAGTCAACATTTGCATAATTTTAGGGATGACAGAAACTGAACCCAAAATTGGCTCCATATTTTTTCCTCATAAGGAGAGTTATAGAATAATTATTAAATTTTAATGCCCACAAACATACATATGTATATATATATATATATACATACATACATGAAGTAGAAATGTTGAATGATAAATAATATAATATATTCAGAATATTCGGTAAGAATAAGCACTATATAAGTGCTAAGTAGAAAATCTGGTATTTTAAATTAGTTTATAACCATATCAGGTCTCTTATATTCCATACATAATGATGAGACAGAGGACTTGCAATGTCAAGCCAAACAGTTATTGTCTTTTATTCTTGGTAAAGTGGTGCCAATCTTTAAGATGCTGTGCCTCTCCAAGTCACGGTGTATCCAAGAAGAAGGAGCCTTTTCCTGTTAGTGGCTGCTATTGCAAACCTTGATGTATTGAGTCAGTAAGTGTTTGTTATCTCTCGGGTCTCTGTGTATTATCTAACCTTAGACAGGCCAGTCCTCTGATGGCACTAGAGCCCTAGTCATTTGGAGACGCAACTGGACTTGAATATCCATGATACTTTGCTGGTATAAATGGCAGTTGACGCTATGGGTTGATTGGTTGCTCATGGAGGATTCAACTCTGCTCACTTTCTTATTACTGGGGCTTGGGCTTCTCAGACCAAAGTGGCTGGGAACATTCCATGAAGGCCAGTCTTGTACAAGCATTTTACTGAGCTCTGCTGGTAGTGTTTGCTTGTGTCCCATGAGTAAAAGTCGATCCGATGCACAAACCGAGGGTCACCGTGGGGAGAATCCACACAAGCCCTAACTGCTGAAGCTGTGGTTAGGTGGGAGGTAACATCAGAATAATTCGCCGAGAGTCATAACCAGACTTGTGTGTATTCTGGTATACCCAAGAGACCAGAACCTGATGGAACTTTGCCACCAATGCCGCCATGTTTATACTCGCAGTGGAAGGTGCAGGCTTCAAACAGTGGATAGATGGAAGTCACCTCAGTGAGAATCTATATGGCACAGTGAAGAAGGGAATGGGGAAATAAGGACCCATGTAGAAGACAGACCGCCATGCATCAAGCCCTCTTATCACCCATCTGTGTTACCTAAGAGCACATTCAGCTACAAGTGACTTCAAAAGTGGGCATTAATTTTCCTCCTGTAATAAGAGTCTGAAGATCAAATGATTTCTTGAATTGGTTTAGCAATGTGTTTGACAGTTAGCATTTCCTACCTTCCTCCTTAGAATGCTACCTTTGCTCCAGGACATATATCATATATGTGTTAAACCAGTTTTATGTCAACTTAACACAAGGTAGAGTCATCTGAGAGGAGAGAGCCTCAGAGGAGAAAAATCCACGCATAAGTTCAGGCTATAGGCAAGCCTGTAGGGCATTTTCTTAATTAGATTGATGGGGGAGGGTCCAGCCCATGGTGGGTGGTGCTGTCCCTGGGCTGGTGGTCCTGGGTTCTATAAGAAGGAAGGAAGACTGAGCATGGGGAACAGCATCCTCCATGGCCCCTGCATCAGCTCTGGCCTCAGGTTCCTGCCCTGCTTGAGTTTCTGCCCTGACTTCGTCAATGATCAACTGTGATATAGAGGGGTAAAATAAATAAACCTGTTCCTCCCTGAGCTGCTTTGCTCTTGGGTTTCATCACAGCAATGATAACCCTAAGACAATATATCTATAATTGATCACGGGAAGCATGAAGAGGAGCCAGCATCGGGCCATGAGAAAATGGAGCTTTCCTGGAGATTTCCAGAGATCACTCGTGTGTGCCACTCACATGTGCCTCGGGCCAGTCCTTGTTACATCAGCCGCAAGGGGATCCAGAATGAACCCATCTAAAAAATAACTTGTTTTTAACATAATTTGGAGATCCTACAGATAAGAAAATTGGAGGAGCCCCCTTCCTTTTTCTAATATCAAATGGTTAGTCCTGAAAACATACATGCATGTAACATACAGGCTGAGATGTTTAATGTTTATATTCTGTAAAAGACACTAAATGCAGGTAGGACTCAAGGTTTGAATGCTAGAAATAGCATGTGCTATTCATTACACTCAAAAGTGTATATCATGAAGAGAAGGTGGACAATATTAAAAACTAGGAAGGAAAGGAAACAGGTTTCAAATTCATAACTATTTTATTTTTGAAGTTTTTTTATATGTAGTCCTGGTTGACCTTGAACTTGCTATGTAAACCACAGCTCGTGGAGCTCTACCTGCCTCTGCTTCCTCAGTGATGAGATTGAAAGCACGTGTCACCTTGCCTGGCCCAAATCAACTTTCAAGCAAGTAAATTAAAGGTTACCTTGTCAGCTATATGTCTTAAGAGTTTAGAGGTAACCACAGAAAATGAAAAGGGCACGCACACACACACACACACACACACACACACACACATGCGTACGCTACAAAAATTAACAAAAAAAAGGCCATAAATTGGGGGAAAAATGAGAGATAGGAGGCTTTGCGTGAAGGAAAGGGAAGGAAGAAATGTAATCTCAAAGATTAAAGAAATTTTCCTTAAATTGGAGGGAAGTCATGAAGCATGTAGCATCGTTTCTGTCACCCCGAAACTTTATAAGAGTCCAGAAGATGGACACCCCTGAAGTACTGAGGACGATGCTTCTATAGTCCTGCTACAACAGGATCTAGAAATTAAGTAAGTTATTTTAAAGAAAAACCAAGTTCCAGCCAGCTGCTGTCATCAGATAAAAATCTCAGAAAGGGTTAGTCCCTGGCACCCAGCAATGCTAGCAAATGCTACCTGCTGCTGTAAGGATGACGTAAGAGTGGAGATGAATGTGTTATTATTGCTATAAAAGGCACAAGGCAAGTTAAGATGTGCCCACCCCAACAGGCATTTAGTGAGCACTTCCTGCATGGTAGACTCTTCTCTGCTATAACCATAAGAAGCAAAGGGTCTACTGGATGATTCATAGAATCAGGAGAAATGTAGATGTTTATTTTGGCTATGATGTTCAGAGAAAAAGATAAGTACCTTTGGAAGACATTCCTGATGAGTCAGAATTCAATTCTCTGGCCTCCAGAACAAAACCAGGGCTCTGGAAACTCAGGGGCCAGGCTGCAAAGAGTCTCCACTGAAGTGAAAGAAACACATCGCACGAATGTGGCCACTGAAGCCATGTCAGAGGCTCAGTGCAGCAATAAAAGCATAGCTTTGTGATAGTAGGAGGGGAGGAAACACTTGACTGGGGTGAAGAAACGGAGACAGAAGAGAATTGAAGCAAGAAGGAACAGCCCTGGGGATGTCTGTCAGGGTCTGGATGTTTTATGGTTTTATTTGATTTAGTTTGACTTTTAAAGTCAGCAAGAGATTAAAGTTGACACAGAAACACACACACACACACAAATTCCTTTGCCAGTGTGTCTCCATGGGGAGGAGTGTCCACTTCTGCATTAATAAAGGATACAGGTCACGGCTCAGCTCAGGCAGACTTACTGGACCGGCTCAAGAGGCCTACGGAGAAAATCCTTAAGGAAAACCCCAATAAGAAACACTCCCCTCCCGAGAAAAGGGCACATGAGGAAAAAGAGGGGAAGGTAGTGGTGTTGGTAGGGAGCGGGGTGGCAGACAGAATTAGTAAGATGTATTTTGTGCAGGGACAAAGGAGAACATGAAACTGAAATGACAGTATGGCATGATCAAGAAAATAACAGTGAAAGTGTTAAATGTTACTGAAAAATACAACATACACTTTCTGCAAAAGAGAACGTCATCTATGACATCGTTCATTGTAGGAAAGCTGTGGGGGGAAGAATGGATGAATGGATGAATGAATGGATGGATGGATGGATGAATGGATGGATGGATGGATGGATGGATGAATGAATGGATGAATGGATGAATGAATGGATGGATGGATGAATGAATGGATGGATGAATGGATGAATGGATGAATGAATGGATGAATGAATGAATGAATGAATGAATGAGTAAAGATCTGATGCACGGGCACTGTCCAAAAAGGAATGAGTGTCCCACTAATGTTACCAGGGCATGACTGGGAGAGCCTTCAATGTGCCCAGCATGCCACCGGCATTTCTGCAAATGGGTTAAGGGAAAACTTTCTCAATGAATCCATATACACACTGAACACATTAACTGTCTAAGAGCTGAAATAGTAACTTCCTGAACTCTGTGAGGGAATGATGAGAAAGGGCTGTGGATGAAGCCCAGTTAATAGGGTTTGCGTTAGGGTTCACCCCCAGCACCTCATAGATTTGACTCAGTGGCTCACGCTCATAGTCACAGCACTGAGAGGAAGAAAGCAGGGTTAGAACCACATGGTCATTCACTATGTAACAAGCTTGAGGTCAAACTGAGGTGTATGAGACCCACATATATTGATGGGGGAGAGGAATGAATGGGAGGGCAAGAGAAGGGAGGAAAGAGAAGGCGTAGGGAAGGGAGGGGAAGAGAGGAAAAGGTAGGAGAAGAGAGAGGAGCAGAGGGTCCATCCCCTGAATCAGCTGGAGCTCCAGTCTGCTCCATCCAGAAGACATGACCGTCACTGGAATGGGTCTCATCCCTGGAGTCCATTTCCTGTGAAATCTTGGCATTATCGATACAAAAATAAAAGGAAAGACAAAAATAGATCTGGATTGCTAAATAAAAGGAAGGATAAGAAAGTTTAATAGCTTTTTGAAATCATAAGATACAGTTTAAAAAAGGAGAGACTTCAATATGGATCAGTTTAATGTTGATAGCACATTTAAAAAAAAGCTAAAATCAGACAGCACCCCAGCTTTACCATAAGAAATAACTGTACTGTGCTGTTGAGTGTAGTTAAAAGTATATATCATGAAGAGAAGGGAGACATTATTAAAGCCTAGGATGGAAAAGAAGCAGACTTCAGATTCATAACTATTTTAGTGTATTTTTGAGACTATATATGCAGCCCTGGCTGGGTGGGAGCTCACAGTGTACACCAGCTGGCCTCAGACTCAGAGATCTACCTGCCTCTGCCTTCTCACTGCTGGGATTAAAGGCGTGCATTCACCTTACCTGGCTCAAATCAACCAGCAAGTGAGCAAATTAAAGGTTGCCTAGTCAGATATATGTCTCAAGAGTCTAGAGGTAAGGACAGAAAAAGAAAGGGGGCTAGCAGAATCAGTAACATCTGCTGACAAAAATATATTTGAAAATATGTGTGTGTAAGATACCGCCTGTCAAATCACACACCATTCATTTACTCTGTGTGTATGATCATGTATGTGCAGATTTGTGCGTTTACACAAGTGTGAAGGTCAGAGGACAATCTTGAGTGATGGTCCTTAGAAAGCCATACACACGGTTTTGGGGTGTGTGTGTGTGTGTGTGTGTGTGTGTGTGTGTGTGTGGTGTTGGAGGGTTGTGAGTGTTACCATATTGCCTCTGCCTCTGATATGTGACATGTGCCCATGAGTGGAGGTCCCAAATGGATGTTGCGTGCCTTTCCTCCATTGCTTGCCACTTCCATGGTTGGAGACAAGGTCTCTCGTTAAATCTGAAGCATGTCAGTTTGGCTGGCTGGTCAACAAGAGTCAGGGGTCTATGTGTCTGCTTGACTCGGTGCTGGAGTCATGGGAACATACCATCACATCTAGCTTCTTCATGAGTTTAGGTCTCCAAATGTAGGTTCTCAGAAACCAAGACAACCCCTTGGCCCACTTTCCTTTGTGGGACAGGGTTTCCATTGGTACTGTGGGCTTGCTGGTTGGGCTAGGCTGGCTAGTGAACCCCAGGATCCACCTGCATCACGTCTCAGCTCTGGGATCACAAGACAACGCCATCACACCTAGGTTTTTATATAAACTCTGGAAATCAAACTCAGGCCCTCAGGCTCCCATGACGAACTCTACCGAGGAACCATCTCCACAACTGAGAATGTTTTTTTTTTTTATTCTTCCAGTTAATTATCCAATAATCATACACTTTTCTAAGGATGGCTGTACCAAGCCTATGCTAAGTGTTAGAGTTTAAAAGGCAGAACATGGCTAATAATCTTGGACAAGGTGGACGCGGCCTTGGGGGAGAAACAGAAGCCCCTTCCATACAGCGGTGGCGGGGAGGAAGCTCACATATGGAGGGTAACTAGTGTATGACATGAAGCTTGCACCACGCTAAATACCTACATGATTGTTTCATGATAACAGCTGAAGCCAATCTCTAATGAGCTGGAAAATTGGCCAGAGACCCAGAAAATTATTCATTCCCACTATAATAGCTGTACAAAATTTTAATTTACGATCTAAGACTTATCAAAGAACTTCTAGTGATAAGAAAAGGGAAACAGTCAAGTCCTAAACAGCACACACGACCGGCCCAAGCCTGTAAAGACTGCTCAACTTTGCCAACAGTCAAAGGTGCTATTGTTGCTTATGAACGCAGCTGAAAATGTTAACAATTACAATAGCATTATTTTCAAAGAAAGAGAAAAGTGACCATTCCCAGTGAAAGTTGGTCCAAGTGTAAATAATTCAGCATCATACTTTGAAGGGAATTTAGCAATATGTAAAAAATATCCCTGTGAAAAAAGCTGCCTTGATTTAGCAATTCTCTCAATGATGTCTTCAAGTAATTTGCTTCTACATACTTTTAAAGATTATCTAACAGCTCATTCAAAATATTTTTGATATGACATACATTTTAATGGTAAAATATGGAAAACAAAAGCCACAATTCACATACAGGTATTTTATTTTACCCTTTTCCATCTTGATTATCATTCATTAACTGAACAAACTGGCAGGTGATGTGACATTTCATACATACATAATCTGAGTATATAATACACTCAGATCTTCTTCAGTCTCTCCCTATTATATTTGGCTTCCTCCTCCCACGATTCCCCTTCCTGTTCTTCCAAGCCATTCTTCTACTTTCATCCATTATCCGTATTGTTTTCTTTAATTATAATTGAATATGTGTGTACGCATTTAAATATATAAGTGCAACTGACTGATTCCATATAGTGTTGTTCATATAGATATATATGTCTGTAGACTGACTAAGTGGTTACTGGATAGCCACTGCTCATATGGATATATGTGTCTGCAGACTGACTAGCTAGTGGATAACCACTTAGGGGGCTCATCCCTAGGGAAGACTGGCTCTCCAACTCTCAGCATTCATGAATTTCCTGTAGTTCTTCATTTAGGTGCATGGCCTTGTGGGGAGCTCCCCATCCACACTGGCCTGTTAACTGCTTTGTCATCGTCAAGGTTTTGCTTAGTCTACCAAATTATTGAGACTTTATGGGTGCAGCTTCCCGATTGTAAATAGAAGACTCAATCTCCTAGCAGAGGTCCTGATCTTCTGGCTCTTAAATCCACTTCCTCTTCTGTGATGCTCCATGAGCCTTAGATGCAGGAGTTGTGTTGTAGATATTATCCACTGGGGCTGGGAAGCCCATTCTCAATTATTCTCTGCAGTTAGATCAGGTGTAGCTTCTGTGATGGTCTCCATTTGCTGCAAAAATAAACCATTGAGAAACGAGAATGAAATCTAGCTATGGGTAGAATGATAAGTGTCTAGAATGAAGTTAGAAATGTTATCGGTTTAAGGACATGGCAGTCGTAGGTTCTTCTCTAGGTTCCATGGCCTCACTAACCGTGGATAGTTGGCTGCATCTAAAATACCAGGCATGAATCCCTTCCTATTGGTCTAATTAGACACCCAGTGGTTACTGCCTAGATGTAAGCACCACTATTGCACCATGGGAGATATCTTGCCATGCTGGTCCTGTGGTGTCTAGTCTTTACAGTCGGGTAGGACTGTTGACTGCTCTTCTCCCTTGGTGGCTTTCATAGCACGTTACAATACTACAAGAGTTAGTCTTCAGGGAAGATGCTTCCAGGTCGGTTTTAGCTCAGTTCCTCAAAGCCCTATGTTGAAGTGTTTTCGATAGTAAGTACTTCACCTTCAAATTCTGGAAGGCAGCAGAGAACAATGGCAATAGCTGGTATTGTGTGGGAGCTCTCTTGGAGTCCCTGACCAACAATGCAAAGGATGTAGCCTCATGCCTGGTACTAGAGCTCTTGTTCCATAGACTATGGCTCTTGTGGGGTGCATCAACCCTGGTGGCATGAAACAAGACATACTTAACACAGCACTAAAGTATAGCAATAATGATAATTAATAGTAAAAGCAAATCAGAAAGCAACAAAAATGGGCCACAGTTCACTTACAGATTTTCTTTGGAGACAAGGTCTCACTGTAGACCTTTGACTGGCCTGGAACTCTCTGTAAACCAGAAGGCCCCGGTCTCCCAGCGATCTGCCTGACTCTGCTTCCTGAGCACTGGGATGAAAGACATGGGACACCAAGCCGGGCCCCTAGGCTGATATAAAAATTTATGTTTTCAAGGAAATATTTCAGAATATGGGAAAATACACTTGCTTTGATGTCCATTGATTGGTTAAAGACACAAATCCTTGAAACAGTGTGACCTTAATTTAATCTTTATGAATTTGTCCAACACCAGATTTGCTCTTCTCTATCACTAAATTTCTCCCTCAAATAATGGAGAGGTTCAATAGTTTGAATGAACTTGAAAAATATGAATGTTCACAATAAGTAAAGTCAGAAAGTCCATATTAGCTCAGTGGAGGTGGCAGGATTATCGATGATTCTTATTTTCTTCAGTGTAATTTCCTTTACAAATTCTCTACAGACAATTTTTGAAATATTCATGAGTAAAAGTAGTCATTTTATTGGCTTGGATTATAAAAGATACTCCCAGAGGCTGGGGCTGCAGCCCAGGGGCAGGGTGCCTCCCTGGCACATGTGAACTCCTGGGCTCCATCCCCAGCACCACAAACGTGGTTGCAGACGTTTTAAATGGAATAAGAAAAGGCTTTTGCTACTGTGGGGACTTTTATTTATTTATAAAAGTGCTTTACTTGAAGAAATATTATGACATATAAAAACTACATCAAATCTTGCTTGGTGGTGAATCTGATAGAAATAATAATAATAATAATAATAATAATAATAATAATAATGATGATGATGATGATGATGATGATGACTTTAAAATCTAGAAGACACAAAACACTGCATTAGATTGAGCATAAAGCAAATCTTATGCAGCTTAGTGCCAGTCATTGGTTGTGGGGACTTTGAGGAGTAACTCTTCATTGGACAAACTAGAATAACATGTTTTGGGGTGCGGGGGGAATGGCCTTTGGAGTGGCACGCTGGTGTGAGTGTTACTGATGAAGTGCAGCTGATGAAGCTTTCTGACCCCATAAGTAGTTGAGGAACTAGGGAAAGAAGGAAGCATGCCTGCCCACCACAGCAGTGGCGTCTGGAAGTGGTGGTGACTCTGCCTTGGTTGTATGTTTCCTTAGCCATTGGCTACGCGGAGAAAAGGAATGCCAGCCACACCAAGGGAGTATTCTCAGACAGTCGAGCGCTGTGTGCTTTCCTTCATTTGCAATTCCTATATTTTGTTAGACACATAAAATCATGTTTGTAGACAAGACATGGAAGCAAAAGTGACCTGTGCAGGGGACCAGAGTGACAAATGGGAGGGAGGGAGTAAGGATGGCTAGGATGGTGAATAGTTTCTATTGTGTGTATGAGTGTTTGCTTACACACACAAATGTGCAGCATAAGAGTGCCCAGTACCCAGAAGGGCCATAGAGGCATCAGGTCCCCCAGGAACTGGAGATACCTGTAGCGTCCATGTGGGTGGTGGGAATCGAATTTGAATCCCCTGCAAGAGCAGTCAGGGTTCTTAGCAGTGGACCTTCTTTACAGTCTTCCTGCACCTGATACCCTCATTTTGCTTCCTCAGAAATCTGCACTCACAGGTACATAGCCACATACAGACATATATAATTAAAGATAAATAAGTATTCAAAGAAAGGAATAGGGAAAAAAGTGTGCCCTCATCCAAGACGGTGGTTCTCCCATGACAGGAGCCATATTGTACACAGTGTGCCCTTATTCAAGATGGTGGTTCTACCATGACAGGAGTCATACTGTGCACAGTGTGCCCTTATCCAAGATGGTGGTTCTACCAAAACAGGAGTCATACTGTGCACTGTGTGCCCTTATCCAAGATGGTGGTTCTACCATGACGGGGGTCTCCTGAGAGCGAGCAGCTGCCCACTTTGCTGCCTTCATCTAATTTGCAACACAAATAACAGTGTACAGCAAAAAAAAAAAAAAAAAAAAAAAAAAAAACCCCACATTCAAGCCATATGTCATGTGTTTCCGTTTCCACGAACTATCCGATGTAGGTAAATTTATAGGGGCCGTTTAGCGATTTTGCTATTTTCTGTCAGTTTCTCTTCACTAAAATGTTGGTAGGGTGGTAATTTAATTTTTATTAGCTTTATTTGTGTCTGTCTGTGTACGCCTGCACTCAGAGGACAACTCGTGGGAGCTGGTTTTCTCATCCACCGTGTTGATCCCAGGGGTCAGAGTGGAGTGCTCAGGCACGGCAACAAGAAGTGGTATCACCTGCTGAGCATCTCCTGGGCTCACGGAGGGGATTCCATCAGAGAACTCTGTGCGTCCACCCTCCTGTGTCCGTCCTAACTGCTTATCTCCCATGCAGCAAACCGTCAACATCTCTGGAGCACCTTCTCCAGAATGGCTAGGTCTGCCCATTAAATATGAATATTAAATGTTTCCACATCTTAATAAGTTGTTTACATAAATCAATGACATCTCTGCATCAATATTGATTACCAATATTTGAGACATTTCCATCTTCCTGGAGAATGAAGTATCAAGGCAGAATCCTAATTAAAATGCTCAGCAAGGCAAACACGGAAGCACTGTGCAGCGTCGTGAACGTGTTTAGTCACAACTGCGTGGGGGGGGGCGAAAAGAAGACAACTCTCATCCAGGTATTTTGCATTCAAGCAGCAGTGAGGACATTATAATCCACACTTCACTAAAGACTTATGAATAGTAATGAGTTCACCACAGTGTGAGGCAGTTGTTGAACCTTGTCCAAAAAAAACCATACCGTTTTCCTTCTTTCTTGATTTTTATTTCTTCTGTATGCCAGTGGCAGAGTAAGCAAGGTGGGGGGCAGGAATAAATTATTTTAAAGAAATGAAAATTGTGTAGCAATTTTGTCACCTCCCATGCTTAGCAAAGCTTTTAGCCTGTACTGTTCCATGTGTGGAGCAAGCAAGTCAAATATTGCTGTAAACCCTGAGCGAAGCTTCAACGCAAAGCCTACAGTCATGAAAGACAAAACAAGGTCGCACAGATATGACTTTTAAAATGAAATTAACTATATTGAGACTAAACTTATGCAAAGGACTTAGATATATAAAATCTGTGAGAATCCAGTAGTTATCGGTTGGTCCTGTTCGTCTCAGATGTTCCTGAAATGTGCATAAGTCTGAGTGACCAAGCCCCGAGAAAAGTTTCTCTCATGGTACCTGAAGGCTGAGGAATGAAACCCCCAACACAGATGCTTCTCTAAGGTTTTGGTATAGATACTGGAGGAAGTCTGAAAACAGTGCTTCATGTTCTGCAGGAGCCAGCACTGGGGAGATATCCTTCTGAACTTCTTATTACTTGTCATTGATGTGACCTGGAGACAGAGTTCTTGACCTCTATCCCTCTGCGGCTGCAACTGATAAGAGGACCTACATCAGCAGGTGTTTTACTCGAGCTGCCCAACATGGGCTTGCCTGTCATTCCTCACTGTGCTTCTACAAAGAGCCGTTCTCCTCATCTGGAGACAGCTCTCTGTAGCAGCGCCCCCGTGCGAAGGGTCTTTCTTTGCTACGGCCACTATTTCCTTAGCATAAGAAGAGACATTTATCTTGCTGCTAATGGATAACTAATTATTTTTTAAAATGTATATTATAGCACAATTTTTTAAAGAAAAAGAAAAGTGAGATGAACAAAGGTCCTAAATGTGCCTTCTGTCAATTGACTCCTATTGGGCTCTCCCAATGTCATCCCTGACACGGGTAACTTTTCTTCGTGAATTGTTCTCTTGAGTGGTTTCTATGTGTCATGTTATCTGAGGCTCTCTCTGGTCCCATGGTGGATTTAGCCAGCCATCAGCTGCATAATTGTTAATTTTAACACTATAAAAGGTTCTGATGCAGAAGAGATATGGCATTGGTGGGAGAATTAATTGAAATGTATCTCTCAATCACACCACTCGCCTATTGCTGGCTTCCCACATGCAAGAATTAGACCTGTCATTTAAGGTTTAAATAAATTTACATCTTTGCCACTCGTGAAGCTTTGAGTCTGATGATAAATGGAAAGGCTGATTGTTCCAAGTACCCATGTAGGTTTTTCAGGCTGAGAACAATACCACAGGCTCTACTGGTCATGGTCGGGGGCACATTCTCATAAGTAGAGGAACTGCAGTCAGAGCTGACAAGAGATAGGGTAGGAAGGGGGGTTATGGGAAAGGAAAGAAGAGAGAGAAGACACCAGAAAAATTGAGCTGAAGTAAAATAAATGGATCATTTATTATTAAAGTATCTCCAGTTCTCCTCCTTCTCAACCTTAACTGGGATTATTTTCCAGATTTTGCAGCTGGAGAAATCAATATAAGATGCTGCAGGCCAGATGCTAAGAATATAAGCGTTCCTAAGGCGTGGGCTCAAAGGCCTCTGGAACAATTATATTTTACTACCTGAAAGTAAAAGTGTGTTAGGTCTATATTTAAGTCACTTCCAATCTACAAATTTAAATGTTTTTTGTGCCCATCTAAAGACTTTGAGACTCTCTTCTCAGTCATAAGCAACCATCCCCTGAGTACTTATGACCAGTTAGGATCAGGGAAAGCTTGGTTCATCAAGTTCACAGACAGAACTAAATGGATACTTCTAGCAGGGCCTGAATCACAAGCCTCGAATCCCAGTTCTCCCAGTTTCCTGGGTGGCTGAGGCATAAGAATGTCAAGTTCAAGGCCTGCCTAGGCTACAGAGTGATTTCAAAGCCAGTCTGAATAACCTAGTGAGACTCTACATCAAGATTAATATTATTTTTTAGTCTGAAGCTTTAACTCAGTGGTAGAGCATTTCCCAACCATGCACAAGGCCTTGGGTTCAGTCCCCAGCACTTCTGACCAGTACATAAAAATATTTGAAGCCACACCATCACCCCTGGTCACTCAATGCTCTCTACACCAGGCGGCTGCTGAGCTATGGGATCCTTGTCCCCGACAAAGTCAAGAAGAGACATCATCACAAGACCCAGCAGAGGAGAAGCAGAAACCACCTTTCGTACTTTCACTTGCTGCTTGTGAGCGAGAAATGGCCAGAGACTTTCAAAGGCAGCGACTTCCGGGCACCATTCCTGAAGCTAAGCGTTCACACCTGCCCGCTTCCTCCCAGCTTAGTTCTCACTGGCAAACAAACCCATCCCATCAGACCGCAGCCTGGGCCTCCAAACTCCACAGAGAAACTTTCCCAGTTCCCTCCCTTCCAGATGGATCTACCCAGTTCATCCAGCTGTTCCCAGACTCTCGGAACTGGGTAAGGCTATTATTGTTCCTCGAATGACATTTTATCACTGAGCGACAGAACTAAATATTTCACTATATGTGGCACCAGGTTCTCAGCAAACAAAAAGGGCATGCTTGATTTTTTTGGTTTGTTCTTTTTTTTTTTTTTTTTTTTTTTTTTTTTTTTTTTTGCTACACAGCACATTCAAGGATTATGTGCCCATAATTTCAGGGGACACAACGGGTCAGCTTTGTGAAGCCAATAGAAATGATGTCTACATAATCTGTCACATCTTGTCTTAAGACATGGGGGTGTTGTCCATGTTGTCCCATAGGAAACTCAAAGATGGCTATCTCGGGTCAGGAATGGGCGAGGTTGACTTATTTTTATTGTTAGAATATAATTCCTTGACCGTGGCAATCTGCCTTTAATTGCGCTTTCTTTTTAAAGTTGGGTGTAGGTAGGTGGCTCCATAGACAGAATTATAATGCAACAATCGAGTTTAGGTATTCAATTTTTCTTTTAAAATCCATACTGTGATGGGCTCTTATAAGTACAATAGAGAAAGAGTTATGTCCTAATCACTTCATAAGATGGGATGGAAAAAATGCATAAAAGACCAACCAGCAGTGTAAATACAACAATACAAAGAAACCTAATCTACTGCAAAGCTATAACTTAATCCTTCCACAACACAGGGGCATTGGAAACCGGCTCATGAATAGCTCGAGCATATACAGAGGGTCTTTATAAAAAGTCTTGCTTCGATTCAAACTCTGTGATTGCTATTTATAGTTTATACAAATTATTTAACTTCATATAAAGAAAAAATTGCAAATTATAACTTACAAAGAGATAATTTATAAATAATGACCTAGACATTTTAAAACAGTGGAAGATCAAGTTCTTTGTGTCTATAAGAGTAAAAATTATTTGCATGAAAGTACGTGTGTCTGTCTGTCTCACAAAGAATAAAGGCACTTGAATATAATGTAGAATATGCTATTAAAGCCATTTTTTGTCACTTTGTTCTGCTATTTGATGTGAATGGCAAACCATAAAGCACAGTCAAGGTTACGTCTGTAAAGTGTGACCTAGGAAACGAAAGGACCTTGTCCCTAATGGAGACACTATTTGAATTTTTTTATTTGGTTAACGCTGAGCTAATGAGCGTAATGGGATTTGAAAACGGGAGACAGAGAGGGAAGGGAAAGCCTGCTGCAGCTTTACCGACGAAAAGAAGCGTTTTAATGAGACCCAGCATTTGAGGGTTCTGAGCTCTTGCTGGTGATCTTCTGAGTCACTCTTGCTGACATACAGTGACCCTGCGATGGCCGCTCACTGTCCCCAATGCCGTCGTCAGTCTTCAGTGCTCCTCATTCTCCCTCTTTGCTTTCTCTTCAGCCCCACGTTCATCCATTTTCTGTGGTTGTAACAGAATGCCTCAGACCAGGTCATCGATGAGGAAGGTTGTTTATTTTGACGCATAGTCCGACAAGCTAAGATGTTCACGCACAGGGCTTCCTGCAAGGACCTCCTGCTGTTTCCACTCACGGTGGAAAGACGAAGGGAATGTGTGAGGAAAAAGTCACAACACAAGGGCAGCGGATTTATAACAACCGCCTTGCACCCCACCCATGCGATCTTGCAGGGTGCAAGATTGCCTTCCTGACAGATGGGCCTTCTCTCTCTGCCCCTAATCCATCTTCCAGTACACCTCATTGATGATGGGATTTCAGCATGAGCTTTGCCAGAACAAACCACACTCAAACCCTAACAGCCCCTGTTCTCTGGCTTCCTGATTCTCCCCTCCCCCCCCCCCCCCGTAACCAAATGGCACAGAAAATGTTTTGACCCATGATAAACACTTCTCAAAAGTTACAAAAACCTGAGAAGAGCCATTTTGAGAAATCCGGATACTAGCTTTTTGACAAAATAAGGTATTTTTGGAGCCAGCACTTGGGAGGTCAAGACAGGTGGATCAAGATTACAGGGCCATCCTTGGCTGCAGAGCAAGTTTGAGTTCTGCCTAGACTACATGAGGCCCTGTCTCAAAAAGCCAAAATGAAGCAAGATTATTTGGGGTAGGGGGAACTCATCTTTAGGAGGACTGTCCAAATACTTTTCTTTTTTATAATCACCCTCTCTTCTCATTCTTGGTCTGAGTTCATTGTGTCTTCCTGGATTGTATTAACTGATGATAAGCACCCCAGTGCATTTCCACCAGGCAAAGAATGATCAGATTCCATTCTCTTCCTACAAGAGTGCCATTCACCACAGGAGCGCCAACTTCACGACCTCCTCTGCATATCATGATGTCCCATGGGCCACCACCTCTAAACACGGTCACCCTGGGAGTTACAACTTCCACATATGGATGTGATGGACACAAAATCCATTTCCTGACAGGTAGGGGTTATTATTTTACTGCCACAGATGTTTCTGAGACTCAGTCAGTGCATGGAATGGCTTTAACACGGCTATGTGTAAGGACGGGCTTCATTCTGGAACTCTTGTTGAGGTTAAAAGACGGGAAAGAGATGAGGCCAAAAGACCCGGTCAGCTGCTGAGACAAACAAATATTTCTTATTTTTATTTTCAAGTCAAGACACATCTGGGTTGTTTGCTTAAACTTTGAGGCATTTACCATTCAGAGAAGTGAAAACCATCTAGAAAATACAAGAAAGGTAATTGGTTCAGATGTCACAATTATCATAACAAAACATATTACATATGGCAACAGAATTTTTTCATAATACTTTGCAGAGAAGCCAAAAGCTTTCGAACCACTCCCATGAGCAGCCAGATGTGTTGTGACATTCTGTAATCAAGCACAAATCCAGCTCTTCCCAGGAGGAGAGAGTGCAAAGTCCTCCGGGTCAGACACCGGCATCCCCAGGGCCATCTTGCAGATTCCCGTCAGCCCTCCAGCTCAGGGCTTTCCCATGAGCCATGAGAGTAAACTCCCCAATACCCAAACCTCCCCATGTTGCATACTGACGGTTAACACTGCACCCCCTTTCCTGGTGTTCTGTACGTTGTACTACACATGCAGTTTCAGGATAGTTCAGGCTGTTGCTGTCTACTTAAACTCAAGTCAGTCAAATAAGCGGAGCTGGAATAACATGGGAGGATCCCTGCTCACTGTTCCTGGCTCAGTCCTGAGCTGCTGGCTGGACCAACTCTGTGTTCAATCCCTAATCTCCACCTAATCTCCCTCCCTCTCTCTCTCTCTCTCTCTCTCTCTCTCTCTCTCTCTCTCTCTCTCTCTCTGTGTGTGTGTGTGTGTGTTTATTTCATGATTCTAAGTTCAGATTGGTAGTTACATAGTTTTTGTAAATTTGTTTTTATTGAGCTATATATTTTTCTCCACTCCCCTCCCTTCCTCTCCCCTCCCTGTCTACCCTCTCCCATGGTTCCCATGCTCCCAATTTACTCAGGAGATCTTGTATTTTTCTACTTCCTATGTAGATCCATGTTTGTCTCTCATAGGGTCCTCTTTGTTGTCTAGGTTCTCTGGGATTGTGAATTGTAGGCTGGTTTTTCTTGCTCTATGTCTAAAAGCCACTTATGAGTGAATACATATGGTATTTGTCTTTCTGGGTCTGGATTACCTCACTCAATATAATGTTTTCTAGATCCATCCATTTGCCTACAAAGTTCAAGATGTTGTTATTTTTTTCTGCTGTGTAGTACTCCATTGTGTAAATGTACCACATTTTCCTTATCCATTCTTTGGTTGAGGGGCATTTACATTGTTTCCAGGTTCTGGATGTGACAAATAGTGCTGCTATGAACATAGTTGAGCACATGTCCTTGTGGTATGATTGAGCATCCTTTGGATATATGGCCAAAAGTAGTATGACTGGGTCTTGGGGAAGGTAGTTTCCTAATTTTCTGAGAAATTGCCATACTGAAATCCAAAGTGGCTGTACCAGTTTGCACTCCCACCAGCAATGCAGGAGCATTCCCTTTACCCCACATCCTCTCCAGCATAAGCTGTCTTCAGTATTTTTGATCTTGGCCATTCTTACAAGTATAAGATGGAATTTCATAGTTGTTTTGATTTTCATTTCTCTGATGGCTAAGGATATTGAGCATTTCCTTAAGTGTCTTTCAGGAACTTCTGGAGGCATCAAAATTCCTGACTTCAAACTCTGCTACAGAGATACAGTACTGAAAACAGCCTGATATTGGCATAAGAATAGACAGGAGGACCAATAGAACCAAATCAAAGACACAGATATCAATCTACACACCTACAAACACCTGAATTTTGACAAAGAAGTAAAAAATATAAAATAGAAAAAAGAAAGCATATTTAACAAATGGTGCTGGCATAACTATATATCAACATGTAAAAGAATGAAAATAGATCCATATCTATAACCATGTATAAAACTCAAGTCCAAATGGATCAACATAAAGCTAACCACACTGAACCTCATAGAAGAGAAAGTGGGAAGTACACTTAAACACATTGGCACAGGAGACCACTTCCTAAATATAACCCCAGTAGCATAGACACTGAGAGAAACAATTAATAATTGGGACCTCCTGAAACTGAGCAGCTTCTGTAAAGCAAAGGACACAGTCAACAAGACAAAATGGCAGCCTACTGAATGGGAAAAGATCTTCACCAACCCCACATCAGACAGAGGTCTGATCTTCAAAACATACAAAGAACTCAAGAAATTGGTCATCAAAAGAACAAATAATCCAATAAAAAATAGAGTACAGACCTAAACAGAGAACTCTCAAAAAAGGAATCTAAAATGGCAGAAAGACCCCAGTCTTCTCCTAAAGCGCCCCTTACCCTCAAAACTCATGTTCCCCATGTGAGGCCCCTCCTGTTGAGTTTGGGCTCCTGTAGTGTGAAGCGGCGGGGCTGCGTCCCGCCACCCGCCGCCGGCTAGCTTTACACCCGAAATAATTACACGGAAAACTGTATTCTTTTAAAACACTGCCTGGCCCATAGTTTCAGCCTCTTATTGATTAATTCTCACATCTTTCTTTAACCCATATTTAGTAATCTGGGTAGCACCACGAGGTGTGGCTTACCAGGAGAGATCTTAACCTGCGTCCATCTCGGAGAGGAGCAGCATGGAGACTCCTATGGCGAATGCCTGAAGCGTCTCCCCAACTCTACTTCCTTGTTCCCACAATTCTGTTCTGTCTACTCCACCTCTCTTAAAGGGCCAAGGCAGTTTTCTTTATTAATTAACCAATGAAAGAAACATAGACAGATAACTCTCCTCCATCATTTCCCCTTTTTCTGTTTAAACAAAAAAGAAAGGCTTCAACTTTAACATAGCAAAATTACATGTAACAAAACAGTTATCAAGCAAGAATTACAGTTACAATATTTAAATCTATTTTATCTTTTATCATAACTAAGGAAAACTATAACTATTGAACCATTCTTCAACTCCATCAAAGACTCCAGAAGGATATAAGACTACCTAAGTAAACAAGAAGTAAGTAACTTTCAAACTCTAGAAATGACAGAGACAACTCGCTGCCTGGACAGTCACCCAAAGTTCCTCTGTACCGTTGGGGCATCCATCTTCAGCCTTCAGGCCCATAGTGTCCAGCAGACATTTCCATGAAGCAGGAAATTCCAAAGACAGTTCAGTCACTTTCTGCTGTGTCCTGCAGAACGTCTCGCAGACTCTTTCATGAATCAGGAACCCCGAAAGACCATCTCACCTTTAGGCAAGTTCAGCAGTCCTTTCTCTCCGGGTTCTTTGTGTCCAGTCTATGCAACAGTCCAGGCAAGAGCAGTTTCTTGCCCAAATGGCTAACAAACTCCATAAGTAGCCTCTTCGATGCCCATCTTCCTCTCGAAGTAGATTGGTGCTGCCAGGAGCAGACGTGTCTCATTGTCATGAAAAACCCTGTTATTAAAACATTAAATGCCATATTCTGCAGTCTTTGAAAGATATGAAGAATGTCTATCTAACTGAAATATATCTCTACATATCTGGAAAATCTAATAACATAACTACAAGCTTAACTATTATCAATGATTATCCATTAACAACCTATATTTCCTAATTATACATTACATTTTTAAATGAATTACACAATCACAATACCTTAATCAAGATCAGAAATACATATACATATAACAAATTGACCTTAAAATCCATACCATTGCAAATTATTCATCTCTATATCATATCCCCCTTTAAATGTAAAAGAACATTTATAAACAATATTTGGGAAAATGGGCGTAGTTTTTTCTCTCCAAACTGCTTCCTGCTGAATGGGGGCGCTGTTATTTAGGTCTTTCATGGTGTAACCTGTGTGCTAGGTTCCTCTCAGTTGGCAGTTGAGTGAAGTAATTTTTTGAAGATGTTCACAGCAACCTTTCAGGAGGGCGTGGTCTATCATACCATATTGGGATAGAAGCAATCCACAGAGTCTCGTCCTCTGTGAAAACAAAAGAAGAAACTCTTTTCCAAAGCATCATGTTCTTAGATCCAAATCCTGAAGTCATACCATTAAGATGTCCATTCTGGTCTAGCCTGGCAGCCCATATAATGAAATGTCTCTCTGTACTTAGCTCCTTTACAGTCAAAAAAATCAAAGAAAACACAACAAAATACATAATCCAGACTCTCTGTGAATTTTCCATTTTTATGCGGCTTATTTTCATTCTATCACTTTACTTTATTCTGTCTCTTTAAAGACTTTAGC
Source organism: Arvicola amphibius (assembly GCF_903992535.2). Taxonomy (NCBI): domain Eukaryota; kingdom Metazoa; phylum Chordata; class Mammalia; order Rodentia; family Cricetidae; genus Arvicola; species Arvicola amphibius. Next base: position 5,655,102 of record NC_052059.1, read on the forward strand.
CTTTTTTTAGGCATTAACTTTATTTTTTATATTTTCTTCTTCTCTCTCTCTCAAGCCTACATACATTCATCCAACACTGTGACTCATTTAAAAGTCTTTTATGTCTGAATCTGTCCTATTGTGAATCTGTAATTTTTTTACTGTCAAGAAACTTGTTTGATTTGAGCCTTTACATTGCTAAGCGCTTAAGACTCTAAGCTGTGACATTCCTAGGTCAAAAACAGGTACTGTGAGCTTGCCACGCCCAGTCCAACATGGTGGAGCCGCTTACGACTCTGAATCGGTTGCAGCTCTGAGCTGCAGAGCAGCATGCTGCTCTGAAGGTTGGCTCCACCTCTCTCCAATTTCAAAATGGAGGACGTACCATTTTCTGCTAGCTCTGGGGCTGCCAGGTAGGAGCCACACTCAGCACTTTAATTCTGAGACTGAGTGTGCGGCACAGAAACTCTTTTCATCCAAGTTACAATCAAATCTGACACGCAGAGCACTGTGCAGTCTAAAAACATCTCCCTGTATGGCGGCAGAAATCCGCCATGTTCTCCCGCTCGCCTAAGCCTGATTCCGCCATCTGCCCAGGTGCAGGCAGGGAGCAGTGAGCCATTGGCATGGTCTCAGAGCACTTTTTTTCCGATCCCAAGCGGGCACACAAACATCCAGTCCATAAAAGCCACTGAAATGGTTTATAGCCAGAGTTTGCACTGGCAGCACAGCACCAGGAAGCTGCGTTTTAAAATGACTCAGCTTTTTCTCTGCCGCTATTGCTGAAACAGAAAATCTCTCTACAGCACGTCCAGGCAAACAGCAAAAAGCTGTGTTAAACTCTCTCTCTCCTTTATTTAAAGCCAACTCAGGTTTTTAAGTGGATTTAGTCAACACGTTGGAGCGCCAATCTGTAGTGTGAAGCGGCGGGGCTGCGTCCCGCCACCCGCCGCCGGCTAGCTTTACACCCGAAATAATTACACGGAAAACTGTATTCTTTTAAAACACTGCCTGGCCCATAGTTTCAGCCTCTTATTGATTAATTCTCACATCTTTCTTTAACCCATATTTAGTAATCTGGGTAGCACCACGAGGTGTGGCTTACCAGGAGAGATCTTAACCTGCGTCCATCTCGGAGAGGAGCAGCATGGAGACTCCTATGGCGAATGCCTGAAGCGTCTCCCCAACTCTACTTCCTTGTTCCCACAATTCTGTTCTGTCTACTCCACCTCTCTTAAAGGGCCAAGGCAGTTTTCTTTATTAATTAACCAATGAAAGAAACATAGACAGATAACTCTCCTCCATCAGGCTCCTGTCATGTTTTCACCCCTTTTAACCCCATATTGTCTGCATTAGTGGCTTTAGTATGGCTAGCACCAAATACCTGCTAGAAATAACTTAGGAAAGGGAAGATTATTTTGGCTCATGGTTTCAGAGGGATTTCAGTAGACTATGGTAGGGAAGATGGGGTAGATCAACCATGACCACAGTGGGAGCTGAGGCCACTGGCAGCCCACACAAAGCAGGTCAGCACCAGGATTAGGTGTAACATTGAGAGGTCCACCTAATGACCTGCTCCTCTCAGCCCTGCCCTGCCTCCTATGCCACTACAGCCCTTTCAACTGTAGTTGAAACTGCATCTATCCTTATGAGCCCATGGGAAGTTGTTCAGACTCAAATCGTAACATTTCCTATATTGGCTTGGGTCTGAGTCCCAGGGCATTCAGCTTGGACACATTCTATTCTGTTACTTCAAGGTAAGCTGTCAATTTCCTCGCAGATCACTTGGTGGTGATTCCTGCTATGATGATTGCTATCCTAACCGAGGCTCCTGTTCTTGTGGGGCTTGAGACACCCATTGGCACAGCGCAGCTCACTTCCAACACCACACTCCTTTGCTCCGCAGGGTTCATGGGACACTGCGCCAGCTTCTGCTTTCTTCTTTGACTCAGTTCCTGCTGCAGAGTTCAGGAAGTACTGTTACTTACGCCATAGAGTTTGCCCAGTACCTTCAGGGATGGCAGCTTCTGAAGGCTGCCAGCAATTTTTAGATTATTTTCCCTCAAAGGGATAGTGCATGTTTATAGCATCCCACGTGACCTTCTCCTAACGATTTACTGTAAGAGTCCAGAAAAAGGACATAGAGTCTCATCATATAATTCACTGAGTTGTAAATTAATAGTCACATTTATTTAATCAACATAGAACTAAAGGAGTGGAATTTTATCTGCTCCAGCTTCCTGGACACCCTCATGGAATCCTGCCAATCAGAATCTGTTCTCTCCCTCTTTTGACTTCTAACACCAGATGTTAGCATTGCAAATTTTTTATGCACAAAATTAAATTGAAATGTTGTGGTTCTGAATCCGTGCCTGGCTCAATATTCTCGCTCAAGAATCCTGTGACATTCATCCAGACTTCTGCACATTCAGTGTAAATATTCAAAGTTTTTCATTGCTGTGTAGGATTCCAATTTTTTGAATATACCATAGCATATTTTTTTCACTCTGTGCTCATGGATACTTGAATAGTTTCTGTTTTAAGTTATTACAAAGGAAGCTGACAAGAACACATGCGACTATTTCTTTAGTTTTGTGTGTGTGTGTGTGTGTGTGTGTGGTGTGTATGTATCTGCCTTTTGGATTTCCTCTTCCCTCTCTGAAAGTGTTCTATCCCCTAACTTACCATGCTCTGGACACTGCCTGGTTGGAGATTTCTGTTCAGCATCTTTGGAGTCTTCTGAGCAGTGTTCCCAGGATGCCCACAGCCAATTTGCACAGAAACAGAAGGGTTTGTTTTTGTTTTTCTTTTTTTTAGGGTGAAAACAATATTGCAATTTTCTCAGAAGACTGAACACTATTTAAAAGAATTGCCTGAATTTGTGATTCAAACAAATATCTACAATGGATTCCACATCCCTAGAGGTAAGAAACACATTAAGAAACTTAGAATGATTTCAAACAGAACCCAGATCTGCTCTCTGCACTCTTCCAGGTTGTGGTCAGTGAATTTCTGTCCCTGTGTTAGCATCCAAAGCTCTGCTTTGTGCCAATTCTGCAATACAGGCTTAAGGCTCATTTGCATTTGTTCCTTCACTATACTTACCTGTGTCTTCTACTTCATAAGCATCAAACACTCAAAGGATCCCTTGGTTTGTTTTGTAGATTCCAGGACTTCATGCATGCTAGACGCAGCTACACCTCTGCCCTCGTTCTTACTAATCTTAAAGTAGCCAGTGCTATTCAGCGTGGACTTGTGTTCTCACAATGTACATGTCAAGACATAACACACACTTGTATTCACATGAAGTACATGTCAAGACATAACATGCACTCATTCACCTCTTTGATTTTCCTTCCACTCATCTGTCTAATAAAAACGAAATCTCATTTTCATGGATTTTGAGTGACCAGTTACTAAAAGCATGGTACTACACAGCCCCAGCCAGAGGATGAAGTCCAGTTGGAATGACAAAGTATCTTAGTCAGTGTTCTATTGCTGAGAAGAGACACCATGACCACAGCAACTTTTATAAAGGAAAGCATTTAACTGGGGCTTGCTTACCGATTCAGAGGTGTAGTCTACTACCATCATGGCTGGAAGCATGCAGGCAGACATGGTGCTGGAGAAGGAGCTGAGAGTTCTACATCTGCATCAGCAGACTGCAGGAAGAGAGAGAGAGAGACACTGGGCCTAGCTTGAGCATTTGAAATCCCAAAGCTCACCCTCAGAGACACACTTTTCCTTCCTCAGAGACTTTCACCATATGGTGTTGTCCTTCCTCCAGAGACGGCAGCAATAAGATGCCCTTTGAAAGCAAAGGTTAAGCCCTTCCCAGTTCCAAAACTACAGAAATAATAATAATAATAATAATAATAATAATAACAATAATAATGTTTGCACTGTTTATGTTACACAGAAATTTTGTTTTCTTATGACTGGAAGAAGGAACTAATGCAAGCATCAACTTCATTTCTTCAGAAACACTTCTCTGAAATGCTTGCCACCCCTCCAGATGTGGCAAGGAGATCCTGCTTCTCCTCTCAATGGAGCTCCACTTGCTGCTTCAGTATCTGCTACTGTCATAAAAATACAGACTATGTCTGCTACATCTGCTGTTCCTAACACAGCAATTCACACCTTGATAACCATGGGAAGATGTTGAAGTATTGAAAGAATGCTTGCGTCAACCAGGTCATGTGGGATAGCAGGACTTCAGAGCTCAAAAGATCTTCCTTAGAGATGACCGAATTCCTTCTTTCTATCTTACTAATAAAGAGATTACTTTGTTCAAACAAAAAACCACAACACCTACAATACTGATGTGTTTTCAACACAGCAGATAAAAGAGGGAATGAGGAAATGGTAGCAGAGGTAGATCTAAAACCTAGCTCTAATTTTGAAATATTAATCTTTATGAGTCGATGTAATTACACCGGCACTGATAAATTACACCAGCTCCAAGAAAATAATTACATCAACTAATAATTTGAGTTCCAATAGAATTTATAAATTATATGTCAGCTTTTCATAGACAAATGTTCCTTCTTCAGTCAATTCTCAATGCACGCAATTGTGTTGGTCTTAATGTTTGAGCAATATTCTCTTACATATAATACGGACTATATGTCCTCGGTGTGTTTTTCCTTATACTAGGAATTATGTCCCCTGTTGTTATTTACTAAATCTCCTCCACATTGGTGAGAACAGACTAATATTTCCTCCTTGGTGGTGAAAGATTTACATATATACACCATAGCTCTTTCTTAGTCACAACTTCAAGGCGATTGAACGGTAACAACCTACTACTGCATAGGACTCAGGGAGGCTGAGCCCAGAGTCTTGGTTTTTCTTACATTGATTTAGACCAATGGAGCTAACAAAACCACAATGGGAAGACAGTATGAGGGGCTTCTGGGTAAGAAGCAGAACAATACTTTAAAGTCTCTGCTTCAGTGCCTGTGGATATGAAGAAAATCAAAGGATTCATTCATCCCATCTTCCAGTCAAGCACCACAGTGTTTCTCCAAGAGATACTGGCATAGCATGTCCCCCTACCCTAGCTTCTTGTAGGAGACTAATCTCTGAGTAACTGCCACAAGGGATTGGGAACTCCTTCTCCATCAGCAGGACACATAGGATGGAGGTTCCACCCCAGGCCTAGAAAACTCAGAATACCAACGCCATAAGTACCTTTGGCCCAATTCCAGATTCCGTACGGAGAGACATAGATGAGAACATCAGTAGCTACCTCAGATGCCTGGTACCCTGAAGTGGGAGATCCCTGAGTAGTGGACCAGCTCCACCTACCAATGCTGAGGCCTGGCCAAGGTGTGCTGCTCTGGGCAAAAGCAGGTCAAAACAACAGAGGTCTCTGGAATGTTCCCTATGCTGACTTGATTTAGAACAGTGCTTGAGAAAGTCCAGGCCTGAGGGTGTCTCAGAACAATAAAGATGTTAGAGGTTAGCAATTAGGAGGAACAAGGAAGTTCCCAGAAAGCGAAGTCTAAATTGAAGAGTACTCAAAAATAAAGATAACAGGAAGAAGGGACAGCTAAGAAGAGCCCTGTTCAAACAAATCCAGAACACTGGCTTTAGACACTATCTTTGCAAAGGGACAAACATCTATTTTATGATACTGTAGAACAATTTATACCCCAGGGTGTTTTTAAACAGTAAAGCTATGTCTCTACAAACAGAAAAGCCTAGTATGAGCAAGGTAGCAGCAGAGGTAGGCAGATTAACAGGGACATCAGGAAGACAGTTAGAGGACTCTATGAAAACCAGTGTTTTTCTAGAGTAGGTACAGACCCTAGGTTATGACCCATGGAGGGTGACAGCAAAGATTTCATATTTCAAGAAAAATGTACTTTATTAATATAATTAGCACACCATAATCCATTTTAACTTCATATTTTAAACTGTTTTTGCCATTTTCTTTCCTATGCTTATTTTTGGTGGAGTACTGGACCTCAGTTGATTGTAGATGTATTTCTGTGTCTGGTTGGGCTTGTGTGGTTCTTGTTAGACGTTCTCTCCTCTCAGTGACTCTGGAGGCTGAGCCCTCAAGTGTGTTCTGTTCACGAAGACCCACGAATAAAGCTGGAAGACATGCCCATTCTATTATGGATGCAAATTATGGCACACACACAAAAAAATAAGAAACATGCAAACATGGACTATGATTCCTCAGACGATCACAATGCCCAGGTAAATCAAGTGTGAAGCCATTCAGATGGCCGCTGTGCCAGACAAAGACTTTAAACGCCTAAGCCCAGCTACAGCGAGGACCCCTGAATTCCAGGGGTGCAGCAAGGATTCCAGCTCAGAGTCCTGATGAGAACACGCTGTGAATGAAACACGCAATAAAGAAACTGAGATTTTAAAAAAAAATGAGTGGAAAATAAAAATAAATCAAAATTTAAAAATAGAAAACATCAAAAATAGACTGGCTTAAGAAAAAGCTCCATTTAAGCATCAATAAAAAAATAAACAAGTGTGAGTATACAAGCACTTTTCTACGCATAAGTGCTAATGCTGTCAGATCAAATGCTTTTCAAGTAGCCAACTATTTGCAAATATGAAGATATGAAGATATATTTGCAAATATGAAGATATGCATCTTCAAACATGTGGGAAGTGGGACAGCTGAAACGATGCTCCATTCCAATAGTCACCATAGGGGAAACGGAGCAGATCTATCCATAACAGACCAACAAGCCTTAAACCAAAGTCACTAGAAGCACAGGTGTTACACTATTAATATTTTATCTACCATAACAATTAAAGTTACACATGTAACTCGTCACAGAATCCAAAATAAATTACATAATAAGCAAGTGTTGACAGAATTGAAAGAAAGAGAGAAAACTCAAACTGTTTGGAAATTTTAACATCCCACTTTAGTGTCTCTGTGTGTGTGTGTGTGTGTGTGTGTGTGTGTGTGTTAGTGTGTATGTAGCATGAAGTTAATATCTCATACATACTTGACAAGTACTCTGACACTGAGCTATGTTCCCAGGCACCCCGCCCTTTTGAAATGACATGACTTGGAGATAGGGTCTTTCCCACTGTGTTGCACAGACTGGCCTTGTATTTGCAGCCCTCCACAGCAGCTGGGATTACAAGCCTGGACCACCACCTAGCTAACACCCCACCTTCAATGATGCTTAGAACTAGACCAATCACAGAATACAGCACATGAGCAGCACTGTAAACAGATAGAGCTAACAGACTCTTTCTTTACCTGCAGAGAATTCCTCTTACAGCATTGGAATTCACTTTATCACAAGGGTCCACTCTCTAGGACAGTCTATGCATTAGCTCACAGAACAAGGCACAATAAGCATAAAAAGATGCAAACTGTGCCAAGTAAGTTCTCAGACCATGACGAAGTGAAATTAAAAATCAATAACTAAAGCTATTGAAAACCTACAAAGAATTGTGCGCAGCTTGGTCAATACACTTCTGGATAAGAACGTGTGAATAAATTCACGATCCTCTGAATGAGAATTATCTCCTGTGGTTTGATTCCCCAGTGCTGATACCATTTGCATAGGATTAGGCCGTGTGGCCTTCTGGAAGAAGTATGTCATTGGGCCAGGCTCAAGGTATCAAAGCCTCCCACAATTCCAGTTCAAGAACTCTGCTTCCTGTTCACAGTTTGAAATAGGAGCCTTCAGCTACCGCCATCCCCCCCCCCCCCCCGCCACCACCTGAGCCTCTGCCATCGGGGCTCGAACCCTCTTCCTGCCTCCTGAGCCTCTGCCATCGGGACTCGAACCCTCTCCCTGCCACCTGAGCCTCCGCCATCATGGTTCAAACCCTCTGGAACCATAAATCCAAATAAACATCTTAGATGGGGACTACTGTGAGTATTTTCCAGCTGTCCATCAGCTCATGATTGGATAAACTGAGTGTCTACACAATGAGACAGCACTCATGATTGGATAAACTAAACTGAGTGTCTACACAATGAAACAGCACTCACCAATAAAACCCAATGAACCATTGATGCATGCTGCAACTCGGATGAACCTTGAAGCACTGTGCTCCACAAAGGAAGCTCTCATCACATACCACTATCAGAAGATCTGGTTCAGATGAAATGCCCAGAGCAGGCAAATCTACAGAGGCAGTAAGAGGATTGGTGGTTGCCCTGACTGAGTGGAGGGAGGACAACCTGGAAGCAATGGAGGCAACCGTGAACAGGGATGGCATTCCTTTGTGGAGTGGTCAGAATGTTCTGCAGTTGACTGTGGTGGTGGCCACACGGTTGCGTGACTGCACCAAAACAACAACAACAACATTGAGTTATCCACCTTAGATGAGCAGATTGCATTGTGTATGTAAATTATCCTTTTCAAATATTGATTTTTATTCTTTTTATATTGTATACACCTGCACATGTGCAAGAGTAGGTGTCCCTTAAAGCCAGGAGTATCAGACACTCATGGAGCAGAGTCATGGGTAGCTGTGAGAGGCCTGACAAGAGCACTAGGAACTAAATTCAGGTCCTCTGCAAGAGTAATGTGTGCTCTTAATCACCAAGCCCTCTTCCCAGATGGTGGAAATTATACATTGCTGTAAGGAAGCTGTAAAAGCTAATCCTCCTTGTATAATGTGACAGTTGACTTTGCTAGTTAGCTCAGCTCTGCAGCTAGGAGAAGAGAAGGGTGCTGAGTCCCTGAGTCAGTGTGGAAAGCAGAGTGAGCACACCTCGCATGTATCTTAAAACAAAAGCAGACACTCCGATTGTAGCCATCTGGATGGAAGCTTCTCCTTCCTACGCAGAATGCTCTGCCACCATGCCCACTGCCAACATGAACCAGACACACCTGCCTCCATTCATGGTTTAGGAAGTTTATAGATGCTTTATCAGAAGTGTACATTTTCATCATTCCCTTGCATTGCCTGCTTATGTTTACAATCTCACCTTAGCATAGGGATATATCGGTACTGTCATCTTAACAAGAAGAGACCATAATACCCAAGGCTGAAGTGGCGGCTTGTATGTAGCCAACAGCACACTGGGTCTTCTGTGGGGTGATCCCTCTACGGGGCTGCTCCAACCTGCCTTCTTAACACATACTGCTTGTTCTCTCAGGCAGCAATCCTTGTCAGTGTTTACAATTAAAAACATTAATTGCAATATGTGTTTTAATTGATGGGCTCTGTTGATTTCAGAAACCACAAAACCACTGATTCATCAGATTGAGTAGGAGTCCAGTCAGTAATGGAATGTATTAATCCATCTCTGCAGACATTACTAATATTTTCCTTAAGTAACGTATGCTCAAAAGGGGATGAAAGCAGAAGCCCATGGCTATGTCGAAGGAAAGGGAGCACCACCAAGCAAACATCATCAAAATGTATTGTTATATGGTAATTTGGAGGCGAAGCTTTGGACCCTGTAGCCATGTCTGTTTCTGTTCCTTTTAAAAACACTATCATTGTTAGATGTATAATTGGGCCCTGTGTAAGCACAGATCATTTTCTCAGTCCAAATGAATATAACTTATTCATGTACACTTCGAAATTAGAAATTAAGGGATTAAAAAGAATAGGAGGTGGGATCCTTAACTTCACCTCTATAATGAGGACTCCAGAATCTTCCCAGCTGCAGAGAAATATTATCTAGGAGGAAATGTATTTGATTCTGTGTCTTCATATTTTTAATTAAGGTTTGACCTATATAGGGATTTAAATTTTTAATTTTAATTTTACACATATAGTCTGCTCGTATGCCTGTGAACCACGTGTGTGCCTGATGTCCCCCAAAGAGTGCATAAGATCTCCTGGAACTGGAGTTACAGACAAATGTGAGCTGCCCTTTGGGTGCTGGGAACCACACCCAAGCCACTGCTCCTAACCACTGAGCCAACTTTCCAGTCCCTTATTTATGGATTAAAAAACAATGTGGTAAAAGAATTTCCTTCAATTTGTCATCACTCAGTTGAAAAGTAACTTTATTGATCATAGAAATGGTCTCCCCATTAGGAAACAACCTTCCTCAAGACCTAGCAATACAACTTTTGGGTATATATCCAAAGGATGCTCAATCGTGCAAGGACATGTGCTCAACTATGTTCTAGCAGCATTGTTCATCATAGCCAGAAACTGGAAATAACCTAAATGCCCTTCAACTGAAGAATGGATAAGGAAAATGTGATATATTTACACAATGGAGTACTACACAGCAGAAAAAAACAGCATCTTGAATTTTGCAGGCAAATGGATGGAGCTAAAAAGCATTGTTTTGAGTGAGGTAACCCAGATACAGAAAGACAATTATCACATGTACTCATTCATAGGTGGCTTTTAAACATAAATCAAAGAAAACCAGCCCACAAATCACAATCCCAGAGAATCCAGACAACAATGAGAACCCTAAGAGAGACATACATGGATCTAATCTACATGGGAAGTAGAAAAAGACAAGATCTCCTCAGTAAATGGGAGCATGGGGACCTTGTGGGAAGGTTGAAGAAGAGGGGAGGGGTAGGGAGGAGAGCAAAGAAAAATGTAGAGCTCAATAAAAGTAAAAAATTAATAAAAATAAATTTTAAAAATAAATAAATACAAAAGAGAAGAAATGGTCTCATTCCAGTGGAAAATGAGTTTTCTCCTTTTCAAAAATCTAGGAAAGAGAACTTGGCTCTGCATAGCTGGTGACTAAATCAAGGCTTAAGTACTTTAGAATTGGAAAGGAAAGGTAATTAACATGAAACAGAAAATAAATACTGCTAGAATGGTCCCGGGTCTCCCTCTGCTACCCTGCAAACTGCCCGTGATTATTTCATAATGGGGAAGGGGTTTTACAGTTCTTGGGTTATTATTATTATTATTATTGTTGTTGTTGTTGTTGTTGTTGTTGTTGTTACTAGATCGGAAGTCTTCTCTTACAGATTCTACAGTCTGTGCTTTATATTAGTAACTATAGTGACGATACTAATTGTTAAGATTAAATCTGGCTCTCCAGGGATAAACGGAATTAGGGAGTCTTTACCAAAACTCCACTTGTAAGCTGGTAGATTAGTTTGTTTAACTGATGCTAACCCTGGATTTCCAGATGAAGGCTGTGCTAGCTGTCCGTTGCTGCCTAAGAAACCATCCCAAACACAGTGACTTGATAAAAACAAGTGGTTTCCTATGCCGTGATTTTATCAACTGGGCTTAGCTGGAAGGTTCTCCCATCTCAACAAATGACACAAAAGTCACTTGATGGAATCCTCTGGCTCATGAACTGCTTTGAAGGCTCCAGGGCAGGATCAGTTTTACATCTGCGGTGCCAGGTGGGATGGTCCAGTGGTCTGAACCAGCCAGCACTGCATGCTAGCATGTCTTATATAAGCAGTCTCAAAGCCATTGCAAATTTCACACAGCAGCCTGGGGCTTCCAGAGAGCAGGGACTGCAAGCAGTTGGAGCTGCAGAACTTCGTAGGGTGACACTTGGAGACCCCAGAACGACACTGGACCATCCTGCCTGGCACCACAGATGTAAAACTGATCCTGCCCTGGAGCCTTCAAAGCAGTTCATGAGGCAGAGGATTACACCAATGAGATCCTGTCTCAGAAAGAAAACAACCAAAAAGGCCCAGAGATGTACCTCAGTTGGTAGGGTGCTCCTGCAAAATGCCCTGGATTTGAATCCTCAGCGCTGTGTAAACCAGGTGGAGAAGCTGCACACTTTCAGTCCTGACTCTTGCGGGGGTAGAGGTGGGAGGAACTAAAGAGGGCAGATCATCTTCAGCTACTTCAGTGTGAGATCAACCTAGACTGTGTGAGAGGAAAAAAAAAAGACTAAAAGAAAATCATTTCTTGCAACTATGCTACTAACTTATATATAAATAAATCAGTACAATCCAAAGAGATGAAGAAAATACCTTCTTCAGAATGAAGGTGACCTAACAGAGGGTTTGCAGGGAGGCTTGTCTTGATACCCCAGGAGATCCTTGAATTGTTACTGCCTCAGGTCCAAGAATTTTAAAGGCAAAAGTTGCATCATTTACAATTAAAATATTTCAAGAATGCATTTTTAAAAAATATATCCAACAAGAGTATAGAATCCATTTTGTAAAAAATGCAAAAGCATGGTTTAATCACATTATAAGTTTTTCCTTTATAACCAAGGAACTATTAAAAAGCATAGCCTGATGTGGGAGGGTCTTCTGTTTGAGTTGATTTCATTGGTTAATAAAGAAACTGCCTGACCCATTTGATTGGCCAGCCCTTAGGTGGGCGGAGTAGACAGAACAGAATGCTGGGAAGGGAAGTTAATAAATCGCCATGCCTTTGCTCTCTGGGTCAGACTCGATGAAACTCTGGCCCAAGATGGACGTATGCTAGAATCTTCCTGGTAAGGCATCACTTTGTGGTGCTACACAGATTATTAGATATGGGTTAATCAAGATGTGAGTAAGAGGCTGAAACTAATGGGCCGTGCAGTGTTTAAATGAATACAGTTTGTGTGTTGTTATTTCAGGGCTTAAGCTAGCTGGTGGCCGGGAGCTGGGCGGGATGAAAAGCAGGCCTGCCCACAGCTCCATGCTACAACAGCCAAGCAACATTTAAATTTAAACTTATTAAATGCTGTTTTATAACCTGCCTGCCCTCAGTAACAACTTAAAGTTACAGACTTAAGTGCCAAAGAGATGGTAAAGACACTTGTCTCTAAGCCTTGAGAGCCAACTTCTATCCTTGGCATTCATATAGTGATAGGAGAGAATCCATTCTCACAAGTTGTCCTCTGACCTCCACCCACATGCTATGGCCTGCCTGCCAACACATGCACACATAAAAGAAATAAATAAAGAACTGTAAAAACAACCAAAAAAAATCTTTTTAGTTAAGAAGTTGGATAACCACAAATTGATCATGGAGAGAGGACAAGGCAAGCCATATTTGATACATCTTCATTTTTATTAATTAAGAAGTTGAATAACCGCAAGTTGATCACAGAGAAAGAGAAGGGTAAACCACATCTTATATGCCTTATTTTATTTTAATGTGTATATGTGTGCCTGCTTGTCGGTATGAACATCACGTGTGGGCAGGTGCCCAGAGAGGCCAGAAGAGGGCATCAGATACTCTGGGACTGCCATTACCGGCTGTTGTGAGCTGCCATGTGGGTACTGAGAACCAAACTCAGGTCTTCTGCAACAGCAACAAATGCTCTTAACCATTTCTCTTGATGACAGAGGCTAGGATATAGGATTTTTACATGGGAGTACATTAAGTCTTGTCATTTCTAATTCTAGTCCAGACATCATGGGGATTAATTAATTAAGATTATTTTAGCAACACTGTATGTGAATCATGGTGTTAAATCCTCATCCTGTTTTTTTCTTCTTGCCTGTGCAAACTTGGACATAGAGCATGTGGCTGATTCACTCATTGTCAACCATTTATTAAGCACTTATTTGATGCCAGGAGCCTTGCTTGGTGTTAAGGTATAAAGGTAAAAAAGATAACAGTTCTGGCCTTTGGGGTGTTTAAAGTTGAATGAGGAAACGTTGGGGGTTAATAGTTGTAACCAAGAGTGACTGGCACTACTTTATGGTAGCTGAGCTAAGATATGAAGCAGTAAGCTTGGAGTCCTTAACTGACCCTGTTGGAATCATGAGAAAAAAAAAGGGTTTCTTTAAAAAGCTACTTGAAGCTATTGCTAGTGAATGCATCTGATAAAATTCTCTTGTCTAGTTGCTCCTAGCCTCCCAAGTCACTCCCATGTGACCTTATAGCCAAGAGGGGATTTCATTGATAAAACAGCTGATACAATGCTTTACGAAAAAAGAGTTGTGATATAATGAGAGCCCCTTTTGTCTTCAATGAATAAACAAAGATAAATGTTAGCACGAACAGGGCTTTGTCTGTCAACAATAGATGGATTTACTCTCAGACATGCATGCACAAACATCCGACATGGCTTCCAGAGAGCACGGAAACCAGCACTGCATGGCAGCCACTCCTAACATAGACTGGACTGTGAGACTGGAGGCTGACAGTTATCAAGAGGACAGGTCATTCAGGAAGTTAGTATGCGGAGATGTTTAGCGCACAAACAGAGCATCCAAAAGGAGTGTAGCTTTCCAAATGCCTGGAGACAAGAAGTGCACTGAGGTCATTAGTCAGCTTTTCAGGCAGCTGGGCTGATGCTGTCAGGTCAAGCACTGGTTTTTAATAATCAGAATTCCTGCTTGAGGTCCTCTCATGTTCATGTAGGAAAAATTAGAAGGAATTATGACTTTGCTTTTCCTGACTTTGTATTGCTTTTTTTTAAAAAAAAAAAATTGCTTGGTTTTCAAGACAGGATTTTTCAGTGTATCACTGGCTCCCCTGAAACTCACCCTGTAGACCAGGCTGCCTCCTGACTACAAAGAAAAGAAACAAATACTAAACAAATTAGAAAAAAAACAACTAAGTAAAACAAGCATCCTTCTGTAGGTTTGGATCGTGTGGAGAAGTTGAAGGCTCTGACCTGTCTTCCAAACATGAAGGGCTGCAGTGAGGCAGGGTTCTTACTCTAGAGATAAAGAATCATGTCTTGGTTGCCCAGCTGTCTAAACTGAGAAAGAGATAACTAAGAAAGATTGTGGGGACATCTGTGTGTGCCTGTGGGTTTGGTGGCAAAAGGCCGGAATATCTGGATTGTTCAAAGTACCAAGTTCTGAAAGCAAATAAACAAAAAATCAAAAACTTATGACTTCCTCCTGGAAGCCAGTCACAGGTCAGCACAGAGACAAAGATCTCCCCTCTGCTCAGGAATGAAGGGTGGACAGTACAGTGAGACACAAAAGGGAAATAAAGTCCACAGGGCCAGGAAGGAGGATGAAACTCTCAGGATTATAGATGTTCCTAATGTAAAGACACTAGCATGAATCACTTGAGTTAAAGTGCTTTCAAGTTGGATGGTGGCACAAGCTAAGACAGAATGACCTCTGGTTCAAAGCCATCAGTTCAAGGCAAAACAGTAAGACCCTGTCTCAAAACTAAGTAGGTAAATGAATATATGTTTAATTGCTGTCATGGTTGCCATTTAAAAATCAACATAAAAATCAAATGATTTCTAACCATTGACGATAAGGAGAAAATTAAACCCCCAAAAGACATCATTTTTGAAGGCAGCATCTTAAAAAATGCTCTTTATCTTAGAAATAAGTGTTTTAAAATATTTTAAATATTTTAAAATGTATGTAAATGCAGTAATAAAAACATTATTTTGTAAGCTAGTTTAAAAAATAAAATGGAGTTTAAAAACTCTAAAAACCTACAAATAATAGCGATGTAAGAATTTTATTCAAACACACACAGAGATCTCACTGAGAGAAATAAATTTTATTTCATTTCAGCAAAATTAATGAAGAGATACTAGGTTCATGAATTATAAGGTCAATATTATAAACATTCAATTTTCAACACGCAGGCTTATAGCAACCTTAATTTTAAAGGCTATCCAAAAGAGTCGGGGTCTTAAATAATATCTGTAACCAGACATTCTGTTCTCAGATTTGTGTATAAACACAAAGGCTGAGTATTCAAAATATTTTTGAATAACAATAACAGAATTTGCTATACCAGATAATGCAAAAACAGACAGACAGCAGAACTAAATTATGAAGCAAAACAGTTATCAGTGCTCATGGACCTCAGGTGGGGCAAGGCAGCTCTAATGAAGAGCGAACAGGGTAGCTTTCTCTGTTGTTAGTTCTAGAGCCTGAGGATCTATATGGAATAAGTGAACCTCATGGTATCTACAAATAACAATTTCAGAGAGATGCTGGTCATGAGAGAATAATTCCTACAAGACCAAACATCTGAAAGATAATGAAACTGATTCACATATATAATATATATATACATGTATACATATCAAACATATGTGTGTATGTATTATCACCCACGTATAATGAACAAAGGATGGTAGTTATAGTTGTAAATAATATCTGTTTGTATGTAACACACACACACATATAAACACATGCATGTGTGAACTAAACCAGTAAAAGGCATAGAAATAAGCATGACGTGAATTTCCCACTTTACAGATTTCACGCTGGTACAAGTGGCAGGGGACACTATCGGGAACGCCTGTACATGCCATCAACAAGGTAGTTAGCAGAAGTATACGGCAGCATGTTTACACGAACATCACACGGCTGCTAAGATGAATGAACAGGGCGTACTAATGTCCCCAAACAACAGTTAGGTGGAAGAAGTCAATAGAGACTACAAAGTTTCCTGGAGAAACCTTTCACAAGTTAAAAAACTAAAACAATCATGTTCAAGGATACTTTAGATTTAAAAAAAAAAAAACTATACAAACATCAAATGTTTAGGCTAGGTTTGGGGGCTGGTGAGAAGTTTACTGCACACATTATCTAGTTAGATTTAAGTTTATGGACAGGTTTATTTTGGGTAGTAGATTCATGCATGTTTATATATAGATATATATATAGAGAGAGAGAGAGATATCTATATCTATATAGATATAGATATAGATGAACTAAATAATAAAAGCAGGCTACTGATAGGTTGACTAATTATGAGAATGTATCATGAATTGAGAACTGTGATTAAGCCAAATATGGTTCACAAAAGGAAGCTGGAGTGGTTGGTAGAGGGAGCGGGAGAGGCCTAAGATTAGATAGCTGTCTGAGAGCCCTTAGCAGCCCTTGGCTATCAGAGGAAGGTGCTCAGTCACCCGGGTTACACGGGGCTGGCAGTGGCTCAGTGTTTGCCTCGGGAGGTCCAGGGACTTAGAGCAGAGGACTGCAGATGACACCACGTGGGTGAGGAAAGCTGGCAGTAGACCAGGGACTTTGGGAGGGATCCTCAGGGGGCTGTGGGCCCTTGGAATACTTTACAAGAGAATTACCATCAGCCGCTCCCCTGCATCCCCTCAGAGGGCCCTAACTGAGTCATAAAAAGGCTAAGAAACTAGGAAGACAGGAGAGACTGCCCACCTGCCCACTGGGGCTCCCAGAGGTGGAGGCTGAAGTAACCAGAATAATGCAAATCCAGTCATTTGTCATTGGGCTACATCAAAGGACTCACTTGCTCTCCGGCTCCATTTTCCAACCTGTAAATTAGAGATGTAACTCTTACTTTAGAGACCTTTCCTAAAAACACAGAAAGATGGTCCATGTGAAAGGCCTAGTCCCTTAAGAACTCAGTCCTGGTAGCCAGAAAACTGCTTCGAATGAGCTCCCAGGCACCACCCAGGCAGCAGCAGGGGCATCTGCGAGAACTTCTCCCAGGTTTGTTCTTTCTCTAATCAACAGAAGGTACTGGTGATTAAGGCATGATCAACCCAGCCCCACTCCCAAATTCAGTCTCCATTTGAGAACTCCAGAAAGTTGGGAGGATTCCACAGGGCAAATGAGAAGCTGTGCATTTCCGGATTTGCTCAGCATAGCAACCACCACCACTACCACCACCCCCCCAAAAATGGCTTTAAAGCACTTATCTACAAAGAATTAAAGCTCTCTGCTACTTCTGCAGGGTTCTTGAGGCCTAAACTTGGGATTTTGTGCAATCGTCTTAGATTAGAAGGGGTCTTTTTGTGGGGAGGGCAGGAGGTTGAAGAGGCAGAAGGGGACAGCTTTGGTGTTTCTTGCTTTGTCATTTGGGAAAGGTCTTTAAGCTATTGTCAGCCTTCTTGGACACTGTCAAGAAGAGAAAGGTGTTTCCAAACCTGATCAGCACAAGTAAGGTGAAAATCAAGGGACCAGAACCTCAAACAGACAAGCACTTCACAGCCACAGGAAACAGCCACATTTGTAGCTGTTGACTTAACCTGCTCTCTAATTCTCTGAGGTCCTGACTGGACTCCATCACTACCGCCTTATGGAGCTAAGTAGGAAAGCAGAGCTGGAACAAAAGCCTAAAAATGCTGGCAGCCGTCATCATTTGACCCCTTCCTTCCTAACAGGTCCGGCAGGCTGCTTGGTGCATCCCTTAAAGTAAGAGTCCTTCACAGCAGCGTGTGCTGAAGAGTTGACCCTCAGAGCTCCACCACCATAGCTGCCCTCTCCGCATCCAGGTGGGTCTCACCGAGAGGGGTGTGGTCTCTGAATGGTGAGAGTATCTATCGCCTTTGCTTCCTGAACCATGCAGTTAAAATACCACACGAGGGGAGTAGAGAAAGAGGAAGGAGGATGGAGGGAGGGGAAAGGGGAGAGAGGAGGAAGAGGAGGATGGTTGAAAAGATGGAGGAAAGTGTGTTGGTTCGTATTGGAACCTGAGGACTCCCAGTCCTTTCGGAAGAAGGTAATGGAGCCGGCTGATTTTCTATTGCCAGGTACTTTTCTACTCCAATCAACCTCATTGCTGCCTCCTAGTGAAGGTTGTGGGGTTGGAAAGGAGACCAATTACAGAGGAGGCTATAAGGGAAAAGAAGGAAGCGGACTATCTGGGCACCTACAAACTTCCCTGCAAGTGTCTCCATTTCCTATCTGACACTGTAGCTCTAGGTGTTACTGTGTCCCTCGGGGAAACAGACCCTTTCCAGGGGCTGCTGAGCAGGCAGCCTGGACTCATGCGACAAGACCATCACACTTCAGGTCTCTGCAATGTCTTTGTCCTTTGTAACCTCCTCACACGGGCCACCCAGAGAGAACTGCACACACCACTCTACCAACAGGAACACAGCACAGGAGCACATTAAAAGTGAGTTTAGATTTGAGTATGTCTACGTAACAGTGGTTTGGAGTTTTTCTTTATTAAAAGCTCAGCCAGGTTCAGGCCAGATGTCTAATGGCTGACGGATAACAGGGACCCACTTAAACTCACAATCACTGGGGTACCCTTTTCTTGGACGTGAAGGTCTCAGGCCAAGAATACTGATCCTCAAAAAGTCCAGAGCAGATAAATAAAACTCCTCCCATTCTGCAATGTGCAAAGTTGTGTCTAGTGAACACATTATGTGCAACACACATAGTCGTGTTCTGTCTGTGCCTTTGCTTTCTACAGAACTGTCTAACTTGGTTCGTTCACTTTAAAGGTATAATTGCAGTTTACACCAGGGCTACCTGAGGAAGTCTGATGTAGTTGATATTGACAACGTATAGCATATATAAGCATAGCTTTTGGTCATATATACAAACATTTCAGTGCAGTCATAATTTATTGAAGATTTCAAAAACAAACGTGACACATAAAATCGTTTAAAATACCAACATGAATTAATTTCTTCAACCTTCAATCATTTTTATATCAAGATAATTTTCACTATTAGACTCAATTTTATTCAGAATGATTAGTGAATAACAGTTTTCATATATTGTGTCTCCATACATACGCTCTTTGTGTGTCAGTGTGTAATATTTTTGTCTCAAACCTATTATACAAGTTGGTAGGCTGAAAGCTCAGAGATGGTAATTTTGTAGTTTATCATCATGAAACAGTATATTTAATATCCTAGTCTATGTAATTACATCTGCTAGTGTCTTAACATTGCACCACCCAGAGTCTGTGAATGACAGTGTCTTCTAGAGTGTGTTAAAGAAGTATGATTCTAAAGTAATCAGTTCAATTGTTTTAGCAACAGAAGGGCAAAAACAATACGAAACAAGCATTTACAAACATGACAGCTAAGGAAAACAGAAACCACTTAGCCACTGCTGACTGGCA
Source organism: Arvicola amphibius (assembly GCF_903992535.2). Classification (NCBI taxonomy): domain Eukaryota; kingdom Metazoa; phylum Chordata; class Mammalia; order Rodentia; family Cricetidae; genus Arvicola; species Arvicola amphibius. The sequence continues at coordinate 5,674,713 of NC_052059.1, forward strand.
TGTCTGTCATCCCAACCAACATTTTCAAAAGCAATCGCTATTCTTCAATTTAAACGAGCAACAAAACAAGCCTAATTCTTAAATAAATAGACGCACGAAACAGTGCACGGCAACGCCGCCGTAATTACAATCAGTGCTTTAAGGGTCCGGTGTGTGAAGAACTGAACATAAATTGCAAAAAGACATTTAAAATTTTTAACTGTTTATACAAATTTGTTACTTGCAAACAGCCAAAGTAAGAAGGCAAGCGAACTACCTGAAGCACAAACTACCTGGGGGAAGGGGGAATCCCAGGGAGATGGGGGAGGGGGGTGCAAACAAAACTACGCCTTTTGATTTTTCTTCAGAGCGTCAATTATAATTGCTCTAATTACCAAGCAAGAAAATGTGCGCCAACAGCATAAACGTAGTCCAGTGTGGAACATGGGTTTTTATTTGTTTAGAGAAATGATTTATACTTCTGATTTGAGGCACCTTCCCCCCCACCATGCGGTGGAGAAACTGTGATATTAAAGAGATGACGAGATGGCTCTGATGGCCAGATTTTAAAAAAAAAAAATCAAAACAAGGCTGAAGACAATTGTGAAAGAGTTGGGTATTCGGATGAGGATTCAGACTGAGCCTAGGCTCGTTCCTTTGCCGAAAGCTTGCCCCCAACGCCCTAGCCATCCTAAGCTATTTTTCGCTCCACTACCTCGGACTGAGTGCATCACCAGGCAAGAAAATGCGGGAACCATCCGGCCCTCCAAGGAAAATGAGCACTTTCTTGCCTTTCGGAACAGTTTCAAGTATTTTCGAAGACGACTCCCCCCTCGTCCCCACCACACCTCCTCAGGCTTAACCCTCTTCCACCGTAGTTCTCGCAGGTCCTCTCCTCGGGTGTACCACCTTTATCCTCCCGGAAAGAGGCTTTCCGGAGCCGCCAGCAGAGCCGCTGTAGCGCCGGGTCGAACAGGGGCAGCCGCCAGTGACACCAAGGGTTGCCAAGCGCCGAACAGTGCGCAGACTCCGCGGCGCGCGGCGGACTCTCCACTCGCCTAAACCTGCGCTCAAAGTGAAAAAGAGTAGGAGGAGGAGTGTTGGGAGGGGGCGAAAGGCGGGGGGGGGGGGGGGGGGGGGGGGAATCCTGTTAATTTCAGGTAGGGGAGGGGGAGAGCGGGAGGAGGCTCCGCTGGTCCCTCCTCCCTCTTGGAGTCCCCGGCTCCTCCTCCTCCGCACACCCAGGATATACACACTCACACACACTCACACACTGTCGCGGCTGGACATGCACACCCAGCGCCCGCTGCCAGCGCCTACACTCGCAGGTGGCGACACTCACCTGAGCTGCTACAGAGGGCTCCAGCCACCTTGGGAGCGGCGGAGCAGCGGCCTGGGCCCGGAAGGGGCCCCGAGTCGGGGAAGCAGGAGCAGCCCCAGCGCAGACCTGCGACCCGAGGTGATGGCGCGTTTTCTTTAATTCCCCCTCCCCCTTCCAGTACCTTGGGTCCCTGCACCCATCCAACTCACCGCCCCTGGAGAAGCCGGGAGAGAGGGACTCCGGGTCACGGCACACACACGCAGACGGGCGCACGCTTCGCAGCAAGCTCACCTAGAGGGGCGCGGCTGAGCCCGGGCCGGAAACTTCCAAGAAGTTAGTTGCTAGTGTCTGGCTACGAAGACCGGAGGCCGGAGGAGAAGCAGCCCGGGCCCTGCCCGCAGCGCTGCACGGCGCCGCCCTCCACGCCTGGAGTGCTCCTGGAGCCCGAGTCGGCGTGCGAGCCTGGAAGGGCTGGGAGCCAGCGGAGCAAGCATGGCCCGGGGGACAGCCCGACGCAGCGATTCGGAAAGCCCGGACGGTTTCCACTGAGACCCGGCGACTCGGGCTTGCTCAAAACCTCATCTCTCCTCTTTCCTCGCCTCTCCTGAGCGAAGCCGCAGAGAGAGACTCTCCAGAATCAGGTGCCAGGGGACAGTGGCCACCCTCAGCAAAGCTATCGGATCAGGGGTTCCATCAGCGCGCCCTGACTCCACCGGACTGGCCGGTGGTGTGGTGGTGTGTTTGTTTCTACCCAACGCGGTGCTCTGCGTGCCCAGACCCTCCCCCTCCTCTTCCTCTTCGCGGGCCACCCCTCCCCCACTCCCATCTGCTTCTGTCAAATGAGAAAGTCACCGCGGAAAACCCAAACACTCCAGCGGCCGAGAGCCCCCTTTGGCACTTGGCAGCACGCGGCGGCGGGCTCCTCGGCTCAACTTGGTGGATCCTCCCTCTCTCAACTTTCGGGGCTGCTTGGCATTTAAGGCATTGGAGACCTTGGAGAGGGCAGAGCCGTTCCAGGCAGTGGCCACCTGCAGGGAGTTGGCGAGCAAAGGCAACCGGACAGAACGACAAAAAGGAAGCAGAGAGCAAAGTGCCACCGCGGAGTGGGGACACTGTCGAGAAGTTCCAGGGTCCCGGAGAGGATTTTTCCTAGAGTTCGGCCAGAGAGACCCCGGTGTCCCGGAACGCAGCGCCCCGGCCCTGGGCTGGTCCTCTAGCTCCCCTCTTCCCTAGCGGGAACGACACCCGGACGCACGGTCGCCGGCTGAGCGGGTGCCCACTAGCAGTCAACATTGATTTCCTCCGGGCAGAGGCCGAGGGCCCGGGTGGCGGCGGCGGCGGCGGCGGGCTGCAGCCGCGGCACGGCGACAGCATGTCCAAGCCGGTGGACCACGTCAAGCGCCCCATGAACGCCTTCATGGTGTGGTCGCGGGCTCAGCGGCGTAAGATGGCCCAGGAGAACCCTAAGATGCACAACTCCGAGATTAGCAAGCGCCTGGGCGCCGAGTGGAAGCTGCTCACCGAGTCGGAGAAGAGGCCGTTTATCGACGAGGCGAAGCGCCTGCGAGCCATGCACATGAAAGAGCATCCCGACTACAAGTACCGGCCCCGGCGCAAGCCCAAGACGCTGCTCAAGAAGGACAAGTTCGCCTTCCCGGTGCCTTACGGCTTGGGAGGCGTGGCGGACGCCGAGCACCCGGCGCTCAAGGCGGGAGCCGGGCTGCACGCAGGCGCGGGCGGAGGCCTGGTCCCCGAGTCCCTGCTCGCCAACCCAGAGAAGGCGGCTGCCGCGGCCGCCGCCGCCGCCGCGCGCGTCTTCTTCCCGCAGTCGGCGGCCGCCGCCGCCGCCGCCGCTGCCGCCGCCGCTGCGGGCAGCCCCTACTCGCTGCTCGACCTGGGCTCCAAGATGGCAGAGATCTCCTCGTCGTCGTCCGGCCTGCCGTACGCGTCGTCGCTCGGGTACCCGACCGCGGGCGCGGGCGCCTTCCACGGGGCGGCGGCGGCGGCTGCAGCGGCCGCGGCGGCCGCCGGGGGGCACACGCACTCGCACCCCAGCCCGGGCAACCCGGGCTATATGATCCCGTGCAACTGCAGCGCGTGGCCCAGCCCCGGGCTGCAGCCGCCGCTTGCCTACATCCTGCTGCCAGGCATGGGCAAGCCTCAGCTGGACCCCTACCCCGCGGCGTACGCCGCCGCGCTATGACCCTGCGGGGCCCACCCGCGAGGACCTGAGTGCGCACGTGTACATATGTATAGGTACGAGACTGGCGGCCTTCCGGTGCGCCCTCGGGCGACCGGGGCCCCGGTTTGTATGTACATAGATGTATAGGTGTCGGGCAGAGGCGGAGATGCCAGCCAGCCGGGGCTAGAGTGGCCGAGCGCTCGAGGGCGCGAGCGAGAGTGTGCGTGTGGATTCTAGGATCCCTTCCCACCCGCACTTCTGCAGCCAGCTTTAAGAGCGAGGTGGTGTGCGTCCGCCAGCTCGGTGTTTGCTTTGCACTTCGGAACCTGTTGCGTTTACCCGTAGAGGTGGGTGGGAGGAGAAACTTTAACACAACGGTGGGCTTTCCCGTTTTGTTGGTTGGATTTTTTGCTTTTGTGTGTGTGTCTCATCGATCCTCCCTCCCGGTCCTCCTCGGTCTGTGTTGCATGCACCCGGTTCTGACGTTAGGTTTGAAAAATGTGGCAAAGGGGAGAGTTGATGACCTGTCCTTAGGTTCTTAAAGAAGGGTGGCTCCGGGCTGCCTTCTTCAGCCCGTATTGTTTGAACCCTGCAGAACTCTGCAGACCCCACACCGGATCTGCTCCTGACCAGTGACCGGCTCGAATCTGGCCTTTGTATGGGAGATGATCGCCGTTTCTTTTGTTTCATCCCGTATGCAAATCAAAGCGGGAGCTCTTTTTTCTTTTCTTTTTCTTTCTTCCCCAAGAAAAAGAAATGCAAAAAAAAAAAAAAATCTGTGCGGGTGGAAGTTGTCAGTTGGATATTCTATCCCTGGAAAATCTACTAGACGTCTCCCTGAGTCCACTGGCTTGGACTTGTGACGAGGTTTACAAAAGTATGGAGAGCTCGCTTGCTCGTTTCCCCTCAAGGCTGAGTTCACCTCAAGACTGTAAATGTGTGTATGTCAATGAAAGCATTGGGTCTTGGAAAATGTGTTATTCTCGTTGCCCTAAATTTGAGTCGGTTTTAGACTCAAAAACAGAAAAAAAAAAAAACATGTTGAGCAAATGTCAAAGTTAACTTTTAAGAATTGCGGAACTATTTCAGAATCGCAATTTTATCTAACATTAAATCAGACGTTTTTGTCTGGGTCGTAACTATATATTTATTACTTAGCAAAACTGGAAAAGAAAAACAGAAAGAAAGCACAGAATTGTTTTTAAAGATGCCTCATTGTCATTTAGCATTCCTCTGCCACGCGCTGTTTAATGTGTTTTTCGGAGTTCCCTTTCCGATTAGCTTATTTTCTAGACTGCCTGCAATTCACTTGCAAATTCTGATGAAATACATTTTAGAAAAAAGAAAACTTCCTCAAATTATAGCGTTTTTCTTTTTAAATGTATATATTTTGACTAATGTTTGTGAATGAAGTTGCTAACATGTATTTAGTTTCATTTTGGCTTTATGTAAGATAAAGTTTTAAAAGTTTAATTATTGGTTTTAACTTTTATGTGTAAATGGATTTCTTGTGCGATCTTCTAATTTAATATTAGATGCGTCTAAGCTATATCTGTAAATTAGAATCTTGCTATCACTCTGTTCATTTTTTTGAACAAAGAGTTTAAATAAAGCCTGAACCAGGGAAAAGAGAAAATCCTCTATTTCTTGTTGAGTTCCTAACAAGATTTTTATCTGAATTGCCCTTACAGTGCCTGGCCCAGGTGAAATGTAAGGTATCCTCCAAAGGCCGTCTCTGTTTCACTTTTGAATAGATTTACTAGGAAATCTAAATCAAGTCATTGTTATTCAGGGCCAAAAACCTGATTTATCACATTTTTAATCGTGAATAGGAAAGATTTAAAAAAAAAGAAAAAAACCCAAGTAGTTGCATTATCTTTCGGGGGTGGGGGCAGGCATTCATGAACCAGCAGAAGGGAGCCCTTTGAGAACGGCGAGACTGCTCCAGGTTTCCAGCCACGTTTTCAGAGGGGAAAGTTGCCCGACCACTTTATCTTGTTTGCAGAGCAGCCCCGCCACTTAAATCGGTGTAATTTGTTCACATATCTTTAGGGTATTCCTTATTTGCACTTTAAGGATTTACTTGGAAGGGTAATCAGTGCCAACAGAAATGTACAACTTTTGGCCTCCTTGGGGCTTTGTTCTGTCGTGCTAATAGCTTTCAAATAGACGCGCACTGTGGCAGATTCTAACCAGAGGGCTGGCTTTCCAGTGCTAGGCAAGTCTCCACTCGAGACGAGTTTAAGTCCATACAGCGTTTTAGTTTTAGAAAGAAAATGATAGGGCACTGGCAGATATTTCGAGGGCGGGCGGGTGGGGTGTCTGAAACTCAGGAAAACCCAAGTCCTGAGTTGGGAAGCCGCAGGATTCTGTATGTAGAAGTCTTAAACCTGTTTCCCCATTGACAGAAGTCATCCCGAGCGGCACATCTTCATAAGTGCCCGAGTCTTTAAAGTCATTGTTTTCCCCCAACGGAATAATATTTTAAAAACCATGAAAAGTTTTGGAAATGTGAGAAATAGGCTCTGCTGGTTTGACCCTGATTCAGTAATTAAAACGATCCCTCTCCTGTTATTCCCCGGGCTCTTTGCAATATTATAAGTTAATTCATATGGTTCTGAGCGATTATGCAAAACTAATTTGGACTGTCCAGGGGTAATTATCCCTGACACGGTTAATTAAATCCTTTCAAAGCTTCGTCTTTCTCTTTTGTAGCAGCCCGTCACTTCTCAACACGGAACTTCCTGCGGCTTGCTGGAAATCACCCCAGCCCTAAATCTCGGTTACCTCTCAGCCCAGCCTACCAGCTCGGGCCCCAGCCGCAGAAGATACCCCGCCCCCTCGCGCCCCCTCCTCCCACCCTTTCCCAAAGTTCTGCATTTTCTGGGAGAAAGGTTTTCGAGCATACATGAATGAGACAAGTCTAGGAAGATGGGAAAGGGGAGGAAAGAAGGCACTGGTAAAAGGGCGGGGTGGGGGCGGGGGAGTACCAGGGATGCATCCTCAGCCATCCCGCTGCAGTTGGCACTTTGTCGGCACTCCCGGGACTCCTCATCAGACATCTCCAGTGATCTTAACTAACAAGTTGGCGGGTTCTACACCCAGAGAGGGCCTCTGGCCAAGTAGACTGCAGTATCCGGGGTGGGGTGGGCATGGAGTATCAGGAGCAGCGCTCAGGCAGGAAAGTGTGGAAAATGTGCGAGTGGCTGGGTACCAGAGTCGGAAAGTGAACCACAGAAATAGCGCCGTGGCCAGGGAAAGAGAACCGGTTTCTGCGCCTCTCCATCTTTGTTTCTGTGCATTCTTGACTCTGCCCTTCTGCCACCTCGCTCTCTTCTCCTATCCCCACCTCGGTTCTGCCCTTCTGATTTTCAGTTTGTTTATTTGAAACACGACGTTTCTCTGCAGTCGCGGGTGCCTAAAAGTTTTACACAAACCTGGTCTGAGAAGGACCGAGCTTGTTGCTTGGGGCTTTGAGCAAACAGGTGGAAGTGATGTGTGTAAGCATAAGGCCTTGTGCTGGAGAACTCTGACGCCAGGGGGGTGACTCGGGGACGCCGACGAGGAAGCTTCTGAGGTTTCTTCCTTGGACAATCTCATCCCTCCCCAACCAGGACTAACCAGTGTCCATCTCCCTCTCTTGCCCAGGCTGCCGGTACCTTTGCAAGGGCGCCTAAGAAGCACAAACTAGGGGTGGAGAGGGACTTGCCCGCCAGCCAATCAGAGCGCGGCTACCTTGGCGCTCTGCTAGTCCTCCGAGCTAGTCCCAGTGTCGCGCCTGCCCGAAGTGGCAGCGTCTTTCTTGCAGCCGAGAGAGAGAGAGAGAGAGAGAGAGAGAGAGAGAGAGAGAGAGAGAGAGAGAGAGAGAGAGAGAGAGAGAGAGAGAGAGAGAGAGAGGGGGGGGGGGGGGGGCCCCGCGGGGAAGGATCCAAACTTTATTAATCTCTCCCCTGTTCTTTCTCCCTCAGTCCAGTGCATCTCAAAGGTCAACCTTTTTCTTTTAAAAGACTGATATTATTAATTCACTGACAATCTCCCCCCTTTTTCTTTTTTTCTCTCTTGCAGGGGGAAAAAAGAAAATAGTGAAAAGAGCTTTCTTTTCTTTTCTTCTTTTTTTTCTTTCCTTTTTTTGTCCTTCAGTGGGAGCGTTTAGACAGTCGAGGAGGTTTTGTCCAGGAACAAAACGCGGGGTTGGGAGGTTTTGTGACAGTGTTGTTTGTTGAAGTGGAGCTAAGAAAAAGCGACGGCTTTCTCCTCATTGTGAAGAAACCAATCGCTGGTATTTGGAAAACTGTTAGCATTGTGCACTTCTTCTGTGTCCATTGTGAGGCGATTCTTTTCACAAGGTTTTTTTTTCAGCCGATCCAGCTGGCCGGAATGAATAGCGGCGCGATGTGTACCGGCTTTGTCCCTCCGGCCTTCAAGTAGCCCCCATTGAATAGACTAAGTTGACACTGCGTGACAGTGGAACAACATAATAAAAAATACATGAGCCCCTGAATAGGAGCAGGCGCATAAATAAATAAAATGGGTGACCAAAACTGGATAAACTGAATAACAAAACGGTGAAAGGGGAACAAAAAGATATTTAACACGCTAGATTAGCATTAGAATGCGATCTACAAGGCAGAACAATTGATGAATAGGTTTACCCGCCAAGAAAGAAATGGACTAAATGCCCTTTGAATGGATATGCTTTTTGCAAGGGCTTTGAATAGATATGCTTTTTGCTAGGGCTGAATGGGAAAAGGTAAGGATGAAGCTATGTAAATGAGCGGGGGAACTTTTTATATATATTCTTAAAACACACACACACACTGCGGGGGGGGGGGAGTGCCGCCTCGGGGTGTTTACAGAAGCCATAATTGCCATGATTAGCATTGTCTGCAGCAGATAGAAATTGAACAGGTTGGAATAATATAGGGTAGCCGTAATTATTCTTCTAATTAATGGTCCTTTGCTAGTCGAAGAAAGGAAAAGGGAAAGGAGAAGTAAAAGTTATGTTTCCTCGGGTCTACCGGCTGGGCTGTGTGCCGCAGCGCGCCTGGCAGGCATTCCAGGGGACCAATCCTGCGGCTCCACGGGGAGGGCCGCATTTCCCGTCTTTCTGTGTTCCAGAATCAGTGTCTGGCACATGATAGGTGAGCTCCATGAATAGATAGTGTGAAATGAGTGAGTGAATGAATGAACGAGTATAAATTTGCCAGGTGTGGGGGGGCGCAGCCCCCTCATGGGACGGGAAGATCGCAGGACACCTTTCAGTTTTCCAGCTATTACTCATGAAGGAGCGGCCACCTTGATGAAGATTTTGCCCCCATCTTACTTGGTCCACTGACAAAGACGGAGATAAATTCTAAAAGGAGGAGGTGATAGAAGAAGAAGAAGAAGAAGAAGAAGAAGAAGAAGAAGAAGAAGAAGAAGAAGAAGAAGAAGAAGAAGAAGAAGAAGAAGAAGTATTAAAATTACAGGAGCCCTCACTCACATCCCTGTTCTCATTTCTTCCCAGTCCTCACTGCGGGGGCGGAAGATGGAGTTGGGAGAGCAAGGCTGGCTTGCTCTTCTAAGAAACCCTGCTCACACCTTTACAGACAAGCATTTTTTAAAAAGAGGCCTTATTTGTGTGTCTCCCCCGTGCACACACACACTTCTGGCTTCTAGCCACCTAGAGTGAACGGGAAGGAGGGACTCATCTTCGCTGAATTGCCAGTCAAGGCTGCACACCACCCTGCCGTGGTCTGGGCACTCTTGGGTTCCCTGCCCTGGAAGCATCCATATGGGCCTTGCTACTAACGTAGGGTTTCTTACCCGTGTTTCATTCCCAGGCTTGGCGGCTGCTGGGCTACCCCGCAGTCTAACTTTGCAGCCGCTGCCTAGGCTGTCCTTCAGTTAATGAAATAAAGCAGATTATGGAGCACCCAGCCTACGTGTCCTAGCAAAGGTGGAGGCTCATGGTCTCTGAACTGGGCAGCCAACTCCAGGCCTCCCTGACAACTGGCAGTGAAATTTACAATTAAGGCAAAAATGAGTGCCTCCCGTTCTCAAAAAAAGCCCCCCTCCCCAGCCATTTGGCCTAAGTGCCAGTGTGGTGGGAAAGCCTTGCTCATTTTAAAATGTAACTGGAGCCTTCTAGCTTTTGGCTCTTCTCAAAACATACAAATTCCTAGAAATTGGGCAAATCTGAAAATCTTGGGGTGATCTATGCAAAAACACCTGTAGCTAAGGGAGTCTCTCGGATGAACTATGTCATAGGATTAGAGTAGTGGGTGCACAGAAGGCAGGGAGCTGTCAGGCTGGGTTTTTCTGTTGCTGTGGCTTCTGGGCCTTCGGGGGTATCCTGGAAAAGCAGGAAAGTGGCATCCAGTAGACAAGGGTCGGGTTACCGTGTTCTGGTAGGCTCCCTCCACGTTCACCTTGCCTTCCCGTCCCCAGCCCACCTCTGCTGCCCAGTCTTCCAGAGGACTCGAGAGAAAACTAAAATCCAAAGACGTCTGTGGCTGATTTCTATGCCCTCTGAGGTCCTGGTTTCACTCAGGGAGGGGTTATTTAGTGACTTTTTGACAAGCAAGTTTAGGTGCAAATTGCAAAGGCCTCGTTGCTCTTCTTGGATGTGTTTATCATCGTGTTAGGCAAAGGCTTGGAGACACACGGCCTAATAGTCACTCTAGTGAGAGCGACTAGTAACACCAAATTTCCTAAGGGAAATTGCAAGGTAGTCTTCGGGCACGCCACTGGAAGAGATTCCTCAATGGTTAATTTTTCTTGCACTCACACTTCCCGAAACAACTGCCTCCCCCACCCCATTAGATTTCAGGGTCGCCCCAAGGTAATTAGCCATTTGCTAGCTGAGATCCCAGAAGGAAAAGTACTGTCTGCTGTAACAGAGACCAAGTGAAGCTTCTCATATCGATTGTCTCTGCCGGGGCCAACCTTTCATCAAGTGGGGAGCAGTGACAAAAGTCTTAGAAAAAACGGCCCTCAAGACCTCCAGCAGGGAGGAGCAAGCTTCCCAAGGAGTCAGCTCTCCCTGAGAGTATTTCACGGAATTCAGGGCCCCCCAGGGAGTCCAACTTGTCTCCCCCCCCCCCCCCGCCCCCCAATCCTCCGCAGGCAACCTGGAGAGTTCTGGGAGTCTTCAGCCTTTTCTTTTTCCTCAGTGGTAGCCCATCTCCAAAATCTCGTTTACTCGGTCAACACACACGAGCGTGCCTACACACACACACACACACACACACACACACACACACAGAGAGAGAGAGAGAGAGAGAGAGAGAGGAGAGAGAGAGAGAGAGAGAGAGAGAGAGAGAGAGACTGAGATTTGGAGTGGGTCCCAGCTTTTTTATTTTCTAGCTTGCAGGAGAGTGAACCCAACACATGCAAGTCCACACCGAGATTTCACCATGCTAGAGATCCACGCGGGCTACCCCAGAAGCCAAAGTTTTTGGGTGGGGCTGATACTACGTGCATAATACCCGAGAGTTGTGTGCCGAAATATTTCCTAGCTCTCTCAAGTTCAAATGAAGTTCTGCTGAGGCTTTTTTTTTTTTTTTAAACCATCGACTTGGTGGTCTTACTTTGCAAGGACCAGTTCCAAGTCGACGGACGCTAAAGGAGCCGTGTAGAAAGGAACCCTGTAGAGTCTGGAAGATTCTTCAGGACAGCATGGGCAAAAGAGAGGTACAGGGCGACACCAAAGAAAGGAGGGACAGCCAGTCTAGAAAAGTCAAGGGACAGACAGACTGAGGACCAAAGGGGCGGAAGTGACACTAATTTGGGGTCAACCAAGGCGGGGTTGAGACCTTCCCTGACGGCCTCAGCAGGGCACTGACCTCCCTGCCAGGCTCCTTCGGCTTCAGCCGGAAAAGTTGAAACCCTGCTGGGGAGGGAGGTGGCAGGAAACGGGTTGCGCTCGCTCCAGCGGGACCAGCAGCAGCAGAAAGGGTTCCCGAAGAGAAGAACGTCCTGAAGACCCCACCCCAGGGATGGAATTACTTTAAAGTGAGGATTTGTGACCCGGACCGCCCTCTCTCATCCACGAATTTAACCCCTGAAGATTCGCATTCAAAACATTTGTTGTTGTTTAGCAACCTGAAAGTTTTCTGATGGGTGCGGAGGGGGGGGGGGGCGGCTATTAAAGCCAAGAGGCAGCATTCTCCTACGACTATGGAACGGACCTCGTCTTCAAGGAAAACGTGAAGTCTTCCAGAAAAATCTGAACTACCACGGGTTAGACCTTTAGGACAATCCGGGAGCTCATTCGCAGCTCCCGCGACAAGCCCCCTCGTGAGCCAACCCAACATCAGAATGGGTGGTGAGACCTTTTCAGGAACTGATTTTTTTTCCTGCAGTATAAATAATAGCCAGCCAGTCAGACCGACAGAAAGATCTTAGACTTGAGTGAGTAGTTCCAGCGGTTGAGAACCCGGCTGTTTAAGGGGCGTGAATAAACATGAGCGGCCGTACCCTTTTGCCTAGCGTTGCCGGGGAGGAGGGACCGTGCCCAGTCGGGATTCCCGCGGTCCTGAGCCTCCGCCGGAGCCTGAGCGAGTCTCTGTGCGCCCCACACGTGGCTCACACCCCTGTGCATCCCGAGTGGCACGGATCAGTTAAGTTCACGTTGACTCCCGGATCTTTGGATACAGTTCTTTTTTTCCTCCGTTCCCAAAGTTTTGAGCTGATGTTACAAAGAAGAGCAGTTGCTGAGAAGTTCAATACATTAGTTTCTGGCGCCTAGAGGGTCCCCAGCCACCCACCTGCCAAATGAGGTAAAGGAGCAGGCTGCGCTCCGGTAAGGTGTTTGTTTCCCGATGTTTGTGGACCCACGGGTGGCCGCGGAGGACAACCGTCCATCATTACACTTCCCAAATCTTCTCTCGTTGTGAATGGCCCTTGGTGTATGCCCCCCTGGAACCACAGCACCTTGGCCTCTGGAACCTGTGAAAAGAGACAGAATAGGCCTTGGCAGCTTCGCTAGTCTCTCTGCCCCCAACTTCAGCATCTCTGGGTCTCTCCTGAACACGCTTTTGATGACAGCCGGGATCGCACCCAGCACCTGCTCAGATCCGAGAATCAGAGAGAAAGCTACTGGGTAGCCTTGGACCAGGCCCGGCAGACCAAACAAGATCCCTACCCCAGCAGGTCTTTAGGACTTCAAACCTTTGCTTCAAGCTACAGCAGCAGGAGTCCTCAGAACCGCATGGTCAGGCGGTGCCCTGCAGTTGACAGAGCTTCCTGGGGAGCCTTGGGAAGCAGTTTGCAGAAGGACTTCCTCAGCTCTGGCTGGGCCGGATGTGCATCCGAGCAGGGTACAAATACCCTCTAACCAGAGTTTGTCTACGAAGCACAAATCTAGAGCTAACATAACTCAACCCCCTAGAGAAGGTTTGTGCTCCTGCTGGAATCTGACATAACGGAGACCAAGCTCTGACCCCGCTCACGAGGTCCAGGGCTTTCCCAAAAAATGACACTGGCTTGGGACATCTCTTTACATCACCCATCGGCCTAGCTCCCGACCTGTTCCTTGGTGAATTTTCATTACATTTAAATGGATTTGAAGGTCACTCTAATAGAAACTGGCTGTCTGGGAGTCTAGAGCTAGCTGGGAGAAGGTTTGCAGAATGCCAGGTAGTTCTGTTGACTAAAGAGTGGCTCAGAAGCAAATATGGACTCAAGATGATCAGGAGCATGTGTGGATCTTAGGGTGTGCAGAGGTGAGCAGAAGGTGTGGGGGTGGAGAGACACACTGTCTCTATGATACCAAGGGAGAACACCTCTAATTGGTAGGAGATGGCCATAATCCTGGTAATAGCTGCTATGCCCGATGGCCAATTTGCCTTTCCAGAGTGCTAGGACAGGAAGCACACTCCTCGGGTCCTCTGTGTGAATGCCTCTGTAGTTGCCAGGGCTCTCTAGAAGGGAAGAGCCAATAGAATGCGGGGATTTATCAGAGTGGCACTCAGGCTGTGGTCCTGTTAGCCCACAATAGCTGTCTACCAATGGACGGTCCAAGAATCCAGCAGTGGTTCAGTCCGTGAGACTGGCCATCTCAGCGGGTCTCCAGTACACCGGATTCCCGAAGAAGTAGGCTCTGATGCCAGTGAAGGAAAACAAGGACAGACAAAGACAGCGATCCTCTTTCTCCCATGCCCTTTATATAGGCTGCCGGCAGAAGGTGGGGCCCACATTAAAGATGGATCTTACTACCTCAGAAGATCCAGATTAAAGATGGATCTTACCACCTCAGAAGATCCAGATTAAAGATGGATCTTTCCATTCCAAATGGTTTAATTAAGAAAAATCCCTCACTGGTGTACCTAGCCGCTTAGGTTTTAGTTCATCCCAGATGCGGCCAAGTTGACAACCAAGAATAGCCACCGCAGCATCCCTTCCCAGAATGGAAATTCATTTCCCAGCATGCATCTTATTCACTGACTTGTATGTGTCACCAAGTATGCTATAAGGAAGGGATTCTCTCCCACATCAAAGCCCTCCATCATTGCCCTGGGCTCATATTCCATGATGTGCCTTTTCCTGGCTCACTACTAATAACGTTCTCCCTGACATCCTTGAAACACCAGAGCTCTTGATGACTTGTTTCTGGGGTACCACATTCTCGCAAGAGGGCTGCAGGTGGATCGGCCAAGGGGCTTCTTTAGTCAAGGGGGAAATTTTGTGTCTTCGTTTGTTATTGTTTATTTTTTTTTCTGCTTTAAACAATTGAAACTGCATTCCTTTTAGTCCAGGTGTTCAGAGTCATAGTCTGACTTAATGTGACTTATGAGAGGGAAGCAAACCCCAGGCAAGAAGCCCCAGATGGTGTGAGGACCTCAGAGCCTGCCTCTGCTCTTCCTCGCTCCTTGTGAATTTTTGGCTTCCCTCTCTTAACACCCTTTCTTTCCTCTCCTCTATTCCTCTCCAATTCTTTCTTCAGTGCTGGGGACTGAGCCCAAGGCCTTGAACATACTAGGCAAGAACCCTACAACTGACCCACATACCCAACATCTCTGACATTAGTTTTCATCCAGGCAAAAGAAACTGCTAATAATCCCTACAGAAAGTCTTGAATGGTTCAAGGTGAAAGACTTGAGAGGGTAGAGACCTGTGCCCTGCTGGATTTGGAATTCTTCCCGACTGTACTGAAGGTTACAACAGAGGAACCAAGGAATAGATGCCACAGCTCCCAACACTACCCTCTAACACCCCAAAAGGCAGCCTCTGGGGATTCTCTCTTTCTACTGACCACACCTTTATATGAACCCCTTCCCTGAGTGTAGATTGAAGTTGTGTTCCTTGTAACAAAGAAACTTCCAGATTAAGTTATTCAAATAGTGGCCCTCCCCCTACTCCCCAGTTCCTTGTCCCTGGCTCTTGCTCCACAGGAAGGCAGCTGCCATTTTGTGGGTGGTTCTGTGGAGAAACTCTGAGGGCAAGGGGCTTACGTAGTTAGTCAAAGGATAGTGCACAGACTAATTGGGAAGCAGTCTGTTCCCTGCACATATTCCTGAGGTAACAGCAACCAGGCCTGACATCTTGATTGTGGAAAGACCCTGGCCCACAGACACTCAACAACAAGGTAAGCCTTGAAGAATCAGGAGATAGTCAATGGCTGTTTTAATATACTGAGCTTTAAAATGTATTATTATTATTATTATTATTATTATTATTATTATATAGGGGTATGCAAGACCATTTTCATGCAACTGTTAATGTACTTTGAATATATATTCTCCCCACCCACTGCTCCCCAATAATTCCCATTGCTACACTTTCATACTTTCATGCCACCAAAACATAACTGACTTTATGTATCTACAAAGTTTAGAAAAATGAGTGAACATATTCAATATTTGTTATTCTGAGACTGATTAAATTTCTTAATATGATCATTTCTAGTTGCATCCCTTGTTCTGTGAAGGACGTAGACTTTATTCTTTATGGCTGGAAAAATAAACTATTGTAGATATTAGTTACTTTTTTCATTTATTCCTTTATTGACGCACACCTAGACTGGATCCAGAACTTGGCTATTGTGAGCAGTACTGCAGCAAACGCTGATGTGCAAGTCTCTCTGTGAAGTGTTGACTCGGGATTCTTATTGAGCTTCTGTCTCACCCCAGTCAGGATGGCAGCCATCAAGGAGACAAATAACTAGTGCTGATGGAGATGAGGACAGAGGAGATGCTTACACACTGTTGAAAATGGAAGCTAGTCAGGTTACAACCGAGTTTCTCAAATATTTAAAAAATTAGGGCTGGAGAGAGAACTCAGCAGTCAAGTCTGCTTAGTACCTTTAATGCTCTTAGCAAAAGAACTAATTTCAGTTTCTAGCACCCACACTGGCTGGATTTCAGTTTCAAATCTGATGTCTTCTTGGTATCCATAGTCATCCACACTCATGTGCACACAATCTCCTCTCTCTCCTCTCTCTCTCTCTCTCTCTCTCTCTCTCTCTCTCTCTCTCTCTCTCTCTCTCTCCAATAACTATCATACCACTCCATCTATATACTTTAAAACTTTGAGCGTTGAGATGGGTTGTTATAGATAATGGTCAGGAAAAAAGTTAAACAAAGGAGATTAGATTTAGAGTTTTGTTTTGAAAAGAAAAAATGGGGAAATGTTATGGGATAATGCTCTAGTACACTGTAAAAATTTGTCACTTGTATTAGTTTAATAAAATGCTGATTGGCCAGTAGCCAGGCAGGAAGTATAAGTGGAGCATCCAAACTAAGAGAATTTGGAGAAGAGGAAAGGCAGAGAGTCAGTCACCAGCAAGACACAGAGGAAGCAAGATGAGAATGCTTTACTGAGAAAAAGTACCAAATCTCACGGCTAAACATAGACAAGAATTATGGGTTAATTTAAATTGAAAGAGCTAGTTAATGATAAGCCTGAGCAACAGGCTAAACAAGCAGTGGAATGCTGTGAGCAAGATTAATGGGCCATACCATTAGAAGCATGGAAGACAGTGTGCTGAGAGTAATTAGAACTGTAGGAAGCTGGTTCAAGAGGTTTCAGAGTAGAATAATTTTAGTGTTACCTAGAGATGGATCTGGAGATATTTTGGTGAAGAAAGAGGCTACTTTTTGCCCTTGTCTGAGAGTCTGCCTGAGACTAAAGTGAAGAGTTTTGGATTAATTTTCTTGGCAGAGGAAATCTCAAAAGAGCCTAGTATAGTCTCTGTCATGTGGTTATCAGTCTTGACTCTAATGAAGATTTATAATGAAAAGGAGCAAGCTGAGCAAGGAAAAATACAAAATTCAAACTTGATGAGAAAAGAAGTACCAGGAAATGAAATGGAGCTACGTTCTGTGTTCAAGGAGATAAACAGATTAAGAAATGGGCAGTGGTGGCACACGTCTTTAATCCCAGCACTCGGGAGGCAGAGGCAGGCGGATCTCTGTGAGTTCGAGACCAGCCTGGTCTACAAGAGCTAATTCCAGGACAGGCTCCAAAGCCACAGTGAAACCCTGTCTCAAAAAACCAAAAAAAAAAAAAAAAAAGAAAGAAATGGAATAAAGGGAGCAGTGACCTCGAGGTAGGATCCCACCCATCTAAGTTTCCAATTTGTGCAAAGGAACTAAAGAAAATATTAGAGTTGGCTGTGGTGGCCCAAGACTTTCATCCCAGCACTCAGAAGGCAGAGGCTGATCTCTGAGTTTACAGCCAGCCTGGTGTACCGAGCAAGTTCAAGGACAGCCAAGCTTAGGCAGTGAAAGAAACCATGGAAAACAGAAAGCTGGTGAAGATGAAACTGAACGAGAGGCTGTGATCCAGTGCCATCAAGCAGCAGAACTTGGCAGCTTCGGCCACATGGTTCTGGCTTTGGAGTCAAGCAGTAACCAAGGAGAGCTACCGAAGCCAAGCATGCGGCAGGGGTGTCCCTGAATTGAGAAGCCCAGAGAAGCCATTGTGTGAAACTTCGATTGCCTTGGAGACCCCAAGATGTTAGAGGTGCCAGAGTCATGGGATACCTGCCAAAGAAAACTGCTAACAGGGAGTAGATCCACTCCAAGAGAAGGAAGTGTGTTATAGTCAATAAAGCTGAGAGGAACTGGAGATTTGAAGAGTGCTTTGACATCAGACATGGAGATGTAGAGTTTGGAGTGGGCCCAGTTGGTTTTGTTCTTGCTTTGGTTCAGTATTTCCTCGCTGTGCTCATTTTCCTACATTTTGGAATAGTAATGTACATCCTATGCCATTATATGTTATATGTGATCTGAATTTTTTATTTTGCTTTTATGGGGGATTACAGTTAAGAGATTGTATGAATCTCAGAAGAGTCTTTGAACTTTGGACTTTTAAATATTGTTGAGATTATGATAGACTATGGGGACTTTTGAAGCTTGGATAAATGTGTTTTGCATTTTGATATTGTTACAAGGTTATGTGGGTCAGGGAGTGGAATGTGGCAGTTTGAATGTAATTGCCCCCATAAGCTCATAGGGAGTGGCACTATTAGGAGGTGTGAATTTTTTGGAGTCACCTTTTCTGACCTTGTTGGAGGAAGTGTGTCACTGTGGGGGCAGACTTTGAGGTCACATATGTGCTCAAGCCATGCCCAATAGATCAGACCGCTTCCTATTGCCTATGGGTCAAGATGTACAATGCTTATCTCCTTCTCCAGCACCATGTCTGACTGCACACCACCATATCCCACCATGATAATAATGGACCAAACCTCTGAAACTGCAAGCCACCCAATTACATGTTTTCCTTTATAAAAGTTTCAGTGGTCATGGTGTCTCTTCACAGCAATAAAAACCACACCTAAGACATCATCCCAATAGATCTTAAAAGTACATTCCCAGTACTGTTTCTTTATGTCCCCCTGTTACAGAAGGAAATGTAACTGAACATCCCGAATTAGCAGCATGTGTTTGCGTCCCGTAATTGAAAAGACTCTCAATGGCTGGGCAGTTACACCTGAACCTGGGAAGGATCTGAGTGCTTGCTGCTCTATCTCTTCATGTCAAGGTTTCCATCCACTTTTGATAGAACGTTCGTTCTCATCATATCTACGACTGCCACAGGATGCCACACTGTCCTTCGGACAGGATCATACAGTTCCTAGCTATCTGAGTGTAACAAGAAAGAGGAAGAGGAAGAGACAACCAATGAGACTGAGACCTAGCTTTTCATCTTTCCAGCCCTGTGTCTGCCCATTGCGTACATACAGTCCTTGCCAGTCATCCTCACATATGTAAATTATTCTCTCAGGGAGTTAATCTGTGGTTCTTCTATGTTTGTTTTCTCTACCCTAATGTCAGCCTGCCTTTCAAAGATCTACTCAAGAGCCTCTTTCTCCATACACTCCCCACCCCAGATCTCCCATTCCATGGACTTTGAGGATATTTAGATTGTTCTCTTCCCCTTTTTCTTTTTCATTGTGTTTGTTGTTGGTTTTCTTTTTTCACTTTTTCTTTCTTCTTCTTCTTCTTCTTCTTCTTCTTCTTCTTCTTCTTCTTCTTCTTCTTCTTCTTCTTCTTCTTCTTCTTCTTGTTTGTTGGTTTGTTTTTGTTTATTTTGTTCTTTGAGACAGGATTTCTCTGTATGACAGCTGTATGTAGCTGTCCTAGAACTCAGGCTGGTCTCGAACTCACCACTTGCCTCTGCCTCTCTAGTGGTGGTATTAAAAGTGTGTGCCACCATGCCCTGCTGTTGGTTTTCTTTAGCTCGCTGGCCTGGTTGCATTGAATAACTGTGTCTCCCCAAGCAGAGGTGTCTTATTTGGCTTTACCTATCTCCTCTTCCTCGCTCCATGCCTAGATCAGATTCCAGCCTTCAGGAAGTATTTGTGACAATTCACCACCTTCTGTGTGGAGTGTCTGCTGACATCTTCTGAGGTTGGAATGACTTTCAGCCCCTATCACTTTAGTCAGCTCTAGTCTAATGAAACATCTACTTAACAGAAGACTAAGTCTTTAAATACTTAAGTCATAAGTTCCCTAAGCCCACGTCTTGTCTTTCTTGTGCATTATCATGTTGGACAAATGAGATAAAAAAAAATGGGTCACTAAAGACACAACACAAGAAGAAATCATGTCAGCTAGTGTCTACGTTAATATGACAAATTATCCCTACATCCCAGAGCCAACATACATCCTTGGCTTTTCTTGACTATCATAGTTTAAGGCAAGATGTGATTTCCCCCTCGTCAGTGACTAAGGATCTAGACTTCAGGTTTGTTCCTGGGCTTTCTTTGGATCCTTTCGTTTTCAGCTGATTGGCAGGTGATAAAAGCCAGTGATTATTACAGATGTTTTAGAGTCAAGCCTGGAAATAGAAGCCTTTATACTATGCTGTATTCCCATAACTAGCACACCCACCTGGTGACGATGGATGTCAGGAAATATGTGCTTGTATGCCAAGAAACAAGAAAGAAGGTGGGTGAACAACAGACCCTTAATAATATCGTTGGCCTTGAGCTCTCACTCCTCACCTCTGTACGACTCGCTACCTCACCCCTCACAGCTGATGCTGTGCATTCACTTTCACAGCGAGACTACCATGGCCATCTGCTGAAAGTGACAGCTTATGGTCATTTCCTTAGTCCCAGAACTCGGGAGCAGAGGCAGATGGATCTCTGGGAGTTCAAGGTCAACGTGATATACACGGTGAATTCCAAGGCAATAAGAGCTACATAATGGAGAGAACCTGTCTCAAGGAAAAAGAAAGCTGTATCTTGGCGCTGGAGAGATGGCTCAGCAGTTAAGAACATCAGTGGTTCTGCCAAAGGACCTGGTTTGTGTCATAGCACCCATTTGGTGGCTACCAAACATCTCTTTCTCTAGTTCCAGGGGATCTGACTTCCTCTTCTGACCTCTGCTGACATTGCACACACAGTGTACAGACATACTTGAAGGCAAAATTCCATACAAATAAAAAAATTAAATAAACCATAAAATAGAGGAAGTTACATCTTCCCCCATCCCCAGGACTCCCTATTCTTCTTCCACAGTTCATTTCTCTTCATAGGCCTTTTCACTTTCAAATGTAATGTATTATACATACATACAAGTATTTGCTTGTTATAATCACCGAATCAAGCACCATGAAGAGGACATTTTCAGTCATCTGTTCACTGCAACCTCTCCAGTTCCTGCAGTGTGCGTGGCACACAGAAACTGCCTGCTACCTTTCTGTCAAAGGGTGGAATGTGTGAGTAATGAACAGTGTTTGTCCTGCAAGACTGAAATATGGGTTTTCAGGTAGGGCAGGAACTGGCCCTTATTTCTTTTGCACAAAACCCTGAACATGGGATAGACCAAGCTGGAGCTTCATCAACACACTTGGCAGAGATCTCATCCTCAGTATTGGCTGAATGATGTTGGCATGAATGGCTACATTTTACATACACGTCATTTCATTTGACTCAAACAACCTCTGGATTCTTTCTGAGTTCATTCTTCCTACTTATACCTCTTTACATGGTGTGTGTAACAGTTTCCTCCAAGGTGGAAACACTCCACTTGTAGGGAAGCTTTTTAGGTAGGAAAGTAAACAACTCAAAATGGCTTCAGGAAGTCCCTGAAACTGAGCAGATTCACTAGCCCCTCCTCCCACCCACGGTAAGTGATAAAGCTACTGAAAGTCCCTCTCAGAGATGCCCAACTGCAAAGAAGATGCCAAGACAGACCTGGAAGAAGCTGAAACTAGCTGAGCTGCATGGAAGAGGTTTAGATCAGAGTCATCTGCAAAGTACACCCTCCAACCCAAGGAGCTGCCTGCAGGCTGTGCAGGGTGCTCCTGGTTCCCAGCTTTTGTGAGCTGTCACTCATGTTGGGGTGGGCTTTAGTGATGCAGCTGTCTGTTCTGCTCCTGTAAGTAAGCCCTCACCCATATTCCTCTAAATAAATAATAAATAAATAAATAATAATAAACCAATAAATCTCATTGGTTTACCAAGTTGGGCTTTGGTGGTATTCATACTATAGTCTGTCATGGGTTTCTTATCTGGGGCAAGTAGATGTGTGTGCAGTGTCTCTCCAGGAAAAGAGTTGCTACTCAATGGGTATCCATGGAGCCACATGCAGTATTGCAATGGGAAAGTGCTTTGTCAGCATCAGACAAACTCTGGAAAACAAGTTGAGGTGGCCAGTCTACCTTCACCTGTCTATCATGCAAGGGCCCACCTCTAACCCCCAACAAATGTGCACATTTTGGAAAGCACTGGTGTTGGAAAGTCTATGGTTCAGTGGTAGGAGTGGAGAGCCAGCTTCTGAGCGGCACTATGACACTGAGTATCCCTGTAACCTTGTGAGCAGTTAAACAACTTTCCGAAGTTTCCATTTCCTGTGCTTTAAAACCAGGGCTAATGGTTGCAGCTCATGAGGATTGCATGGGATAAGACCACCGTGGACACTGGCAGGCTCTGATCTGAGTGGGTACATAATGCCTTCAGTTTCCTGCCTTCCTTTGCATGGGAGCCCAAATCCACCTCCTTGTGCTGGTGGCCCCTTAATGCGAGCTCCGCTCCGCTCTGGGGAGCAGAGGAGAATGAAATGGCTCTCCCTTCCAAACAGCTTTCGGGAGGCAGTTATCTTGTTCTCCTTCAATCTGCTCTTTCTAAAGGTGAAAATGCTCCGTTCACTCAACCATCCCCTATGAAAACTGGATTCGGTTTCTAAATGCGCTCTGCTTTGACAGCGGAGCTTTCCAGCTGTGCTGTCGAGGAAGGAGTGGGGGCGGAGCTCAAGTACAGGTCCTGATGTGTGCCTACTGGCTCACAGTATGCCCACACAAAAGAGATTTATTTCAGTGATGAACACACAGAGCTGTGCATGCCCCTCTGCTCTGGGGTTCATATCTGCTTTAACACCAGTGAGCCTTCTCAGGTCCCTGTGAGTTCTTAGGAAGCTGGACATTTACTACAAAAATTTTGTTATTTTTGTTTGTCTAATTTTTATATTTATCTGTTTTACTTTTTTAGATATAACTCCTGCATAAATTAACAATGTTGGCAAATGAAAATTGATTGCTTTCGCTTCCCCAGGTTGCCCCTCTGTTGGGGGCTTTTATACTCAACAACCACCCCCTCTCCTGAGTTCTGCGGAAGCGCTGGGTTCAGGGAGGGGAAGAACTCCGTGAGAACTGGATTGTGAGGAGGCTGGATAGGTGCCCTAAGGTCTTTATCTCTTCATCCTTCCTGTAGGATAAAACTGAAGCCAACAGGTGCTCAGAGATCATCACAAAGAGTGGACCGTGAAGTCACAGCAGAGAGAGAATGAACCCAGGACAACACATGCTTAGTGTAAACATGGTGGCTTTCAAACAACACTGCCTCTCGGGGTCGTTTGTCACTGTGGGCTTTGCTATGGACCCTGAAGTCACTGTGGGCTTTGCTTTGTCAGAGATGGAGCGAAAGAAAGCATGTCTTGTAGTGGCTGTGTAAAGCGGCTTCTAGATGCTGATAGGGTGGCCTTAGAGGCCACTGATTGGGTGTTTGTAGTTCCTTTTCCTGAGCCACCTACTCCATGATTCAACCTTGTCCACCACAATTCTCTGAGGAAGAAGTGGTTTCCAGGTTCCTGAATCTGAAGTAGTTTTTTCAGGTGTAGCTGATGAAATGTGACAGCCAACTGTTCCGAGAACTTTTACCATTTCTTGATGTTAAACTGGCAGAGTGGTCAGCTCACTGTTAATGTTGGGAGCCTCCACTGGGGAAGTCCTTGCCACTGTGCTCTCTTCAGCGTCTGACTAGTGTCCCTCTTCTCCTTCCCTGAAATCTAACCAAGTAAATATTCCATCAATTTTTAAATAAATCTTTATGCATACAGGTGTTTTATCTGCACGTACGTTTGTGTACCAAGAGTATGCCTGCTATCCACAGATGCAAGAAAAGGTTGTAGTGATATTTTGTTTGTAATCTAATCAATAAAGCTTGCCTGAAGATCAGGGTGCAGAGCCAAGTCACTTGTTAGCCATAGAAGTCAGGCAGTGGTGGTATTCACCTTTAATTCCAGCACTCGGGAGATAGAGGCAGACGTATCTCTGTGAGTTCAAAGCTACTCTGAGCTCATACAAAGGTGATCCCAGCACTTGGGATTCCACACCGTTAATCCCAGCACTAGGAAGGTGGAGACAGGAGTGATATGGTTGGGTGGAGAGAGAAATATAAGGCAGGAGGAGACAGGAAACAGGAGCTCAGTGTAGTCTGAGGATTCAGTGTGAGAGGCAGTATCGCCTCTTTGGTCTGAATATTGGTCGAGGTAAGAACTCTCTAGGGGCTGACTGCTCTGCTCCTCTGATCTTGCTTCTTGCTTCCACCCTCTAACACCTAACTCCAGGTTTTTATTTTTAAGAACAATTAGAATTCATGCTACAAGAGGTTGTTCAATTCTCTGGAACCAGAGGCACAGGTGAATGTGAGCCACCAAGTGGGTGCTGGGAATCGAACCCAAGCCCTTTGGAAGAGCAGCCGGTGCTGTTAACCACTGAGCCATCCCTTCTGCCCCTGCTTCATGGATCCTAGACCCTGTGTTTCCTGTTCAGTGTGTGATAATAGTAGTAGAAGCTTGAACGGTTTGGAGATCTTTGGTCCTGAAATTTTCCGAGCTCATTGCTAGGCGAATCACTAATCGCGCTGGTGATTAGTGATGGATCGGGAGCCCTGTGGTTTGAAAGCATCTTCTTCCCTTTTAGACGTACTTGGTGAAGTGATGCTCGTTCAACAGGGAGAAGAGAGCGTGTAAAGCCATACATCATGGCCACAGTCCAGCCCGCCGCCGTTTCCACTTCTGACACATAATAAAGGGCAACAGATTCATAACAGACAAATTCAGAATTTACTTTCACCCAAGAACAACTGGAAAAAGATTAGTTTTGACCTTTGTATTTTTTTTTCCTGAAGGAAACAAAGACTGAACTTCCGACTCAGGTTGCTGGGGATGGGGCTGAGGCTGGATTCTTCACTGGGTGTTTTGTTTGTTTGTTGTTTGTTTGTTTTTCCTCTGTTATTTCAGTGTTTGTTCTGTGGCAGAAAGGACACATGCTGTGGCACACCTGTCAAAGGACAGCTTGTGAAGTGGCTTCTCCTGACATGGGCAGCGTCCTCAGGACAGAACCCAGATTGCTGGCTCTGGTGGCAGGTGCCTTTCCTCTCTGAGCTGCCTTCCATCCCGTGTTTTCTTGTTCAGTACCCAGGAACAATGAGCTGTAACACGTGTAGAGAGACGTGCCTTAATACTGAAACTGCACTTACCTTAATACAGAGTAACTAAAACTTTAGGTGCACCAGAAAAAGTTTTAACCAACTCAGTAAAAATGAAAATACACATTCCTGTGTATTTCTACCTATATCTGAGCCCAGAACACCTGTCGGTCATTTGCTACTAAGGGCTTCAAATCAAGGTTTGGGGTCATCCTGAAGAAGTCTGAAGAAGAGGGAATTTTTAGTTGGGTGGCAGATCCACAGAACAGTGCTCAGGATACATAGACATTAATCAAAAGATGTGACTTCAGACTTGCCAGGACCTTCAGTGAAAGAGGAAGGGACTCTCTGCCAAGCTGATCCAGTCTGCTTGAGTTGTTGAAACTTCCTGATTATGTAATAAAAATTCTCCATCTTTTATAAAGCATGCTGGGATACTTGGTTAATGATAGCAATTTAGGGCACAGAACTGGGGAATAACAATATCTGCTAAGCCATAGACATTAATCAAAAGATGTGACTTCAGACTTGCCAGGACCTTCAGTGAAAGAGGAAGGGACTCTCTGCCAAGGTGATCCAGTCTGCTTGAGTTGTTGAAACTTCCTGATTATGTAATAAAAATTCTCCATCTTTTATAAAGCATGCTGGGATACTTGGTTAATGATAGCAATTTAGGGCACAGAACTGGGGAATAACAATATCTGCTAAGCCGGCATGTGTGAGGAGAGGTTGCCGCAGGGGAAGAGATGCCTAAGACCTCATCATACTCTTTCAGGTCCCTGCCCGTGGCGGGTTCAACAGGAAGGAAGCCTGTTCCGCTACCTTGTCCATCTACCAGAGATGGTTTGAGCGACTGACGGGTATCCTGAATCAGTCTGTGCACTGTCTCTGGGTGAGGGCAGGTGAAGACTGGACCAGTGAGGTGAACATTAAGTGCCCACATCCTGATGACAGGCAGTCAAGGTGACTGTAACTCCTCTAACTAACTATGGATCTGCTCTTGACACCCTCACATTAAAAATGCCATGGGACTTACTTAAATTCACAGCCAAAACCCATACTTAAAATACCTAGAAGTGGGCTGAAGAGATGACTCAGAGGTAAAGGGGGGCTACGACTCTTGCAGAGGACCTGGGTTCGGTTCCTGGCACCCACATGATGGCTTACAGTAGTGTGTAACTCCAATTTCAGGAAGTCTGTTCATTTCCTCTGACTTTGGCAGGCTCCTGTACAGATGGCACACATTCACACATACACAAAAAATAAATTAACTAATTTTAGAAATTAAATATCTAGAAATTCCAAACAGCTGTGAGTCTCATAGAAAGCCAAGTACTGTTCAAAGGCATGTGTGGGTGTTTTCTCCTCTTGATTTGGAGGTAAACTCTTTCCCAGTATTTCTTTTTCAAGGTTAAGTGAAGTTTCTCCTCTCTCTGATCTTTTTTGGGCAATAGTTCACTTACCTGACTTGTTCGGGACCCTTGAATAGGTAGCAAAAAACTCAACAGTGTTCTCTGAGTCACACAGGGGAAAGTCTTCAGTCGCTGAATGTCACACCCGAGGGTGAAGTCCACAGCTACTTTATTGGTACCATGGTCACATTTTGATGCACAGTGTGCTACCTTTTAAAGCAAAGTGCCAGGAGGCATCTGTGTTGGTGGAATTCCAAGTGGCCACATGCCATCAGTCACGGGCACGCACGAAAGGACATGGTGCTTCTTCAAGTTGGTCCTTTTTGCTAGAAGAACACGCTTCCCTGATAAATACAATCTGGAATCCTCTCTTCTGGCTAATTTGCATGAGAGAATTAGGTAAGGGGCCTTTGAGGAGGAGGATTATGGGGGCTCTTGTACATTTCACCCTGAGTCATGCAGCAGTTGCAGAGTCCCGGCAAGACTGCACAGCCTCCGCCACGTTCAACATGGAAATGACTCTGTAATTGAACAGTACTGGGTGCTGTAAAGCTGAGCCTCCCAGAAGGAGGAAATTTAAACATTTGGGTATATTACCTGGGAAATTTGCCTTTAAAAATATCCATTTGAAATAGTTGGGTGACTTATCAAAAAGCCATTTTCTGGAAGTTTAAAATATTCAACAAATGACCTGGATTCCGTCTTCCTTGCTGTTGATATGTAGTAACACATCCCCAAATACACACACTCTATGGTAACTGCTTAGTCACTGGGTGGCAGGTCTTTCTGAGGAAAGAGGTCAGGCTGACTTACAGGAGAGAGGTCGCTCCAAGCACCCATGTAGCTATGCTTGCTGCCCTGCAAGGCTCCATCTCAGATCACCACGAAGCCACTGAGGTTCAGCTATGCCAACTCCCTATTTACCCTTTGCCCCCCTGCGACCATCTCTCCTGATTCCCCACCCTCACTACTGCCCTGGCTTTCTTTTGTCAGGCACATCCCTGAGTTGCCAGGACTGTCCTGGCATCCCCTCCCGCTATCTCTCTCTCTCCACCCTTCCTTTCTATTCCCACTGCCCCTAGACCCCTGCCGCTTCAAGCCTGGATAATTATAATAGCATCCTAGCTAATCTCTTACTTGTTCCCCCCCCTTCCAATTCACTGCTGCCACAGTAATCTCCCTAAAACACCACTTAATCATGCCAAACCCTTAATTAAAAATCTTCATTATCTCTTCATTACCACTAGGATGAGGTCCAAGAGCCTTACTTTCCTCCCATACTCTGGCCTCCATCCACATTTCCAGCTCACAGCCCACTCTTTTCCGGTTTCCACAGACTCACCGAGGCCCATCTAGTCACACGGTTGATCCACCTGGAGCGGTTCCTCTGGATCTGTTGAGACTTCTTACTAGCCTTTGAGATTGCTGTCAAGTCCTTTTGCCTTCTGTATGACTTCCTTCCTGGAGAAGTGTGTCCTCGGAGATCCTTTATCATGGCGTGCCATGAGTCATGGATTTGTTGTTGAAGTCTTTGTATTTTCTGCCTTTACAGACCACATCATCAGAAGTCGAGAAACTGTTCTAGATCCCTCTTACACATCCCCCTACAAGAGACACGCCATGCTATCTTGCCATTCCCAATAAATAATAATTAGGTTGTGATTTGGGGAAAAGGTACTTGGAGTTTGATGGCCAAAGGAAATGGTGGCCACAGCATCTCCACTATGGCCATTTTTCTTTGAGATGATTACATGGGTGATTGAAGCAATACATTATATGTGAAGGAAATTGATTGATGTGTGGATAGATGGTCACTTAAACTTGGCCAGTTTCAAAAAGATGCAATTGAAAAAGACATGTTGTATTGTACAAGTTCTAATTGGTCTTAAAAATAAAAAATAAAAAAAAACCCAGAACCAGATATCGGGGCAAATGCTGAAAGATCTAAGAGGGAAAGGAGCAAGCCACAGCCAACACTTGCCTTGCTAACTCCTCAACCAAAAAGGGCCAACCTCCTGTCTCCTCCCACCTTATATTTCTCTCTCTGCCCAGACATATCACTTTCTGCCTGTCTGTACAGACCTCCAGACCTCTATGGTTAACTAGTGGCTAGCTCTGCCCTTCATCTTCAGGCAAGCTTTATTTGTTAGAATACAAACAAGATGTCGCCACAGTGCTGGGAAGAGGTGTTCCTTTGTAGGGAGGGCTGTTCCGCTTTTCTCCTCTAGGCACCATAGAACACTGTGAGAAGATTTGACAGCACTCCTGTGTACAGTTGGAGATTGGCAGAAGGCTGGGGGACAGCAGGGACAGTGGGTTATGCCTCTGGGACCCTTCTCTTTGAGTCTTCACAGGCCTGGAAATTTTGCCACCTTTGCACTTTGCAGTCCACACCAGAGAAAAGCTCAGGATACCAGGCATAGGGAAATGTCAGGTGACTGGCTCCCCAGACCCTCTGTAGAACACAGGTAGTATGTGCTGAGACTTCGGTTGCTCAGAAACAACCGGCGTGTCTCCCTCATCTCTTCTAGCCAGTTGTGCATTTCTTCTCAAAGGCCTTTCCGTTGTATCTCACCAACGTCCACCCTGCACCTCCAGGACCCCGCAGAGCACTTCTGTCACATGTCATGATGATGGGAGCTGTTTTAGTACAGAACACATAGTTTATGTCTTCCCCCACTTTCTGGGGGAAGAATCAAGAAAAAGACGGTGAAACATGAGGTGACTGAGAGCGTTGGATTTCCCCGCAACTTTCGTTCTAAGAACTTCTGGGGAACAGGAATCTGGACTGTGCACTTTCTCGTGGTTTTTGGAAGCCAGAGGTGAAAGCCCTTCGCCGTATTGTCACCGTGATTCTGGATACCCACTAGAGAGTTCCCCATGTGAACCATTTTCCTTCTGGGCCCCATTCCCCAAACAATGAGTGGACACCCTCCAATTTGCTCATCGTATCCTTCCCAGAGAGTTTTCTGCAACAAGCTTTTCACTGTGTTTAACCACTGAAGGGGCATTTCAGTAAACGAGACCCGAGACTACATTGTTTGTACAAGAGGTCAACAGATTCTGCTTTTCAGAGGTCAGACTAATTTCCAGCAGATGAACTCACACCCCACATGAGTTGAGGTTGTCCCCAACTTATAGTGGTACAAATACTTACAAGTCACGAATTGTGAGCATAACACAACATTTTATTGTGGGACGTTGTCTGAATTAGGAAATATTCTGGAAGTGGGGCGCATTGCATGCACTTTGACATGGAAAACGGAAAACAAAGGATGATGCCTATAAAGCCACCCAGGCTGACTGGAGTGGTTCCTGTGTGGCAGAAGGAGTTGATGGAAGTTCATTTCCCATTAAGCACGAACACGATTTTGTCTAAGCCATCATGGTATCCATGGCAACCAGTACACAAGGGGTTAATAGCTGGTGAACTAATATGCAAAAACCTGTGTTTTGATACAAAATATAGCTAATAAAAGTTATCCCGTGTATATCTCCTTTATCTTGGTTGGATTTCCCCCCCCCCCCTTCTCATTGTCTGTTGGAGTACCTGACTTTTTGTTCTGGTTAAATGTCAAGAGAGAAATGCTTGGGTTATCCTGCAGTCACTGCAGTCACTACATGGGGTGGGAGGAGTCTGGATGGATAAATCACTTTGGCCCCTTTATAAGGTGGTGGTCATTTCTATACCCAGAAGGGTAATAGAATCTTTCTAGGATGTTTAAAGCCTGTTTTGTTATGAGATGAACTTCAGGGTCTTCAGAGAAAAGTAAGAACACCTTCCAAATTATTCATGGGTGATGTGTAACGAGATTAATAAAAACCCAGAAACACTGGGGTTCAATCTGAGGATTAGAAAAGCAAAACAGCCAGTCACTGGCTCTTACTTCTACTTCAGTCTGAAATGGCGATCCTGCCTCCAGGAATCTCAGAATGAGACCGAGAGCTGTCTCATCCCATCTCATATTCCTCTCTAGGGATGGAATTAAAGGCATGCATCTTACCGCCCAGTTTCTATGGCAAACTAGTGTGGCTACTGGGATTAAATGTGTGTGTCAACACTGTCTAGTCTGTAAGGGTGACCAGTGGGGTTGCTTTACTCCTTGAACTTTAGTGTTGCGAATTAGGTTGGTACGATAAATAACCAGGGCAG
Organism: Arvicola amphibius; assembly: GCF_903992535.2. NCBI lineage: Eukaryota > Metazoa > Chordata > Mammalia > Rodentia > Cricetidae > Arvicola > Arvicola amphibius. The sequence goes on from NC_052059.1 coordinate 5,704,905, forward strand.
CTCAAGAATAACAATTATATTTTAATGGTTATAAGGGGAAACTCATGCTACAAAAGTGGGAGGTCCGACTTCCTATCTTTCCAGTGGGGGGAGAGAGAAAGAGAGAGAGAGAGAGAGAGAGAGAGAGAGAGAGAGAGAGAGAGAGAGAGAGAGAGAGAGAGAGAGAGAGAGAGCACCTGGGTCCTCCCTGTTTTTCTTCCTGGGCTCCAGGTAGCCAAGCCTTAATTAGATGTGATTGGCCGACAGAGCTTCCCCATCACTTTAGGCAAGCTTTATTTATTAAAATACAAGTGAAGTGTCATTACAATGAGGGATACTTTCTCAGGCTTTGTTCTGCAAGTCAAAGCAGTGGTCCACGGGTCCCTTCTCGCGGGCACAAACCTTACATAATTCACCCTGCAGAGAAATACGAATGAAGCAAGGTTTTCTCTTTACTTACCAGGTTACATACAGCAAAGAGCAAAACATGGCTAGAAGAGTCATTCTTCAGAGAGGGAAATACTGAAGTTCCGTGCTATTGGGGGTCTCCATGGTAACCACCCAAGGCTTGTTGATCTGCAGATGCCAGGCCTCACTCTGAGACCTCTAGGCACGTGAGCGCCACCTAGCGAGAGAAAAAAATCATCTTCAGAACTTTGCAAGAACCCAGCTTGGTTCATTCACTTCCTATGGAAAAACAATTAACTTTGCACAGACATGCCTATAATCTTAACGATTTTAGCATAGAATCCTAATTTTGAAATCAAAAGACCAGAGCGAGTGAGAAGGTCCAACCACTGGGAAACTCAAAGGTCTGACCAAGGCTTTGTGTTCGCTACAATTTGGTTTAGATTCTTTTCACCCGTGCGTGTTTCCGAAAGTGCTGACGCTTGTGTTTAAATATAAAGAAAATCCTGAAAACTTTGAAAGAAAATAAAAGAGGCATGGAAGAAGGATTGGGAATGGAGTGGAAAGAGAGGGGGAAAAAGCTTTTGTTATATGCCAGCCAGGGTTTGTTTTGAACTATGTGAATGCATTTCTAATAAAAATAAATTAAATTTTAAAAAAGAGATGTCAGCACATATTCATGTTGCAAGCAGCCATTGAATTTAGCAAAAATAGTAGCACAGTCACATTAAATTTATTTGCTAATCTGCAAAGAAAAACAATGCTTCCTCTCCATAAAATTAAAGATTTTTCTCCATTCTTTCTTTCCCTCTCTCCCTCCCTTCCTTCCTGGTACTCTCTTCCCCTTCCCCATATTTTTTTTATGTATTTCTTATATTTTACCTAGGTATACATCTCAGGTACTGATTTTAAGAAAACCACTTAAATCAACAGTGGTGAACTTCCTTGGAGTTCACCTAATTTGATCCTTTGGCATGCTCACTGGCACAGCAAACGTCTGTCACAAGCTCCAAAGCACACCTCAAAGCATGCATTTTCCAGGTTTCCAGATGCCTCGGTGGCTAATGCCTCCCACTTCTGCCACTCTGATTAGGAATTTGTGGGATCCTGGTGGAGAGTGGCTGCTAGGAGGACGAAGGTGTGAACCCAGAGTTGTCCAGCTGTGTGACATTTCCCCCATGACACGATGCTGCTCCGGGATGGGCAGAAAACTGCAATGCCTTCCAGTACACCATAGAAGTTATAATAATTTGCTATGTGGTTATATTTTCTTATATATATATATATAAAAAGCCAGTCTGTCTGACTAGAAAACTATTACATAATCTTTAGGGTTTGGTTTTGCTTTGCATATATTTTTGGCTACATTTTATTTCCATGCTTAACTAAGCAAGTGGATGCAGTTCTCAAACCGCTTTAGGACTCTGAACCAACTCTGCAGTGGCCGACAGCCACACCGCTTCCAGATTTGCAGGGATCTGCGTCTGTGTGAGGCTGGAGAAATGATGAACTTGTGACTAATTTGACACATAACATTAGGCTATAGACCTGTGTCTATATGGGTTTGAGATACTGCATCTTCCACGGCCTGTGGCCTGGACCTCACCAGCATGAGCTGGCGTAGTTAATGACAAGCAAAAAGACTTCTGTGCACATATATAAGCATACACACACAAGAAAAACTAGAGAGAATGGACGGGAAATAGCTTCAGCAGCTACAAGACAATTTTTTTTTGAGACAGGGTCTCTTTACCCCTGGCTGTCCTGGTACTCACTACGTAGACTAGGCTGGCCTTAAACTCACAGATATCCACCTGCTTTTGCCTTATTCCTTTAAAGTGTTACACTGAATAAAGATTGAGAGCTCAAAAGAGAGTGGAAATGAAGATCTATAGAAGTCATGTGTATGTGTGAGTATGTCAGTGTGTGTGTGTATGAGTGTATCAGTGTGTTTGTGTGTGTATGAGTGTGTCCGTGTGTTTGTATGAGTGTGTGAATGTGTGAGGGTGTATGAGTGTGTGAGTATATGTGTGTGCGAGTGTGTGTGAGTGTGTGTGTATGAGTGCTCATTCTCCAATTAACAAACAGTGGTATGGCGTGGTTTAATTGGAACATTTTAAACAAATGAACTGAAGAAGACATTTATTCAGAAGTCTACTGTAGAAGAGAATCAGCAATCTGAAGGGCAGATTCGCTATGTTAGAAGAGGCTACGGTTAATCCGGAATTCTTTGAACACCTTTGTAAATAGAGCTGTGTGCTGCATGATCCAAAGAGACACAATGCAACTCCCAACAGATTCTGTGAAAATTCCATTAACTCCTTGATGGATCTTTTCCTGTGAACCTATGGATTCATTATATGTCTAACCAAATACATTAGATGGAAATAAAACATGGCATTTTCCTACATAAGACTTTGCCCGGTTCATTCATTCATTCATTCATACGTCCAGTCAATGGTCAAACACATGCTGAATATCTAATAAATGTCACAGACTCAATAGCATAATAGCAAGCAAAAGCACAATGACGCTCGGCTTCCTGGGGAAGGCCGACTTGGATCAAATAAATACAGACACATAAATACACTTCCAAATCCATCAGTGTGATTGAGAAGACAGCAAACAATGGTGTCGTCTGAAGACCAATAGAATAACTTGCCTCAGAGTGGGTCTTCGGAGTGTTTTCTTTGAGAAAGTGACATTTAAGCCACAGAGGCACCCTGGTATATATACATAAAGTGGGGGATTCATTAACAACAGATGCCTCTTAGTAAAAGTTTACTAAATTTGGTATATATTTCTACTAAGGCTTTGTAGCTTTAAAATTTCTTGAAACTTATATTTAACTAGGCATCCTGTGTTTTATCTTGTAATCCTAGGCGAATCTGAACCCCAAACATCTGAGCTGTCCATGACCCAGTCACTTTGCAGGGGGTGGGATGGAGGGACAAAAGAGTGGAGTGGGAGGCCTAAGATTGGAGGGCTGGGAACCCGAGTCTCTGCATGACTTGGGGTTAAATGTGTGTGCCACCACTCCCTGGCCTCTAGGGGCTTAGCTCTGCATTCTGATCTTCAGACAAGCTTTATTTATTAAAACACAAAATATCACTATCTGTGTAGGTACCCATAGCACTGTGTGTTTGGCCCAGTCATGTCAGGATGACAGCATTTCATAGCCCTGCTCCCTATCTCCTGGCTCTTCTAGAAATTTCTTAAATTAATTCTACCTGCTATGAAGCCTGCTAGCTTGTGTAGGTATGCCTCTTCTGTAATTCATTTGCTATTTATAAAGTTCCTGGTATGTCTCATATAAATCAGTTTCTTATACTTTCAAAATAAGGCCAGATAGGAATTTATTCCATGAACTAAAACCTCATTCACTGAGAGGATACTTAGTTAAAAATCAAACACAATAATAAGTTCTAGGGACTTTTTAAAAAAGATTTATTTTATTTTTAGTTATGTGGCTAGATATATGAGCCGGCTCCTACAAAGTCAGCTAGGGTTTTGCATAGGGGATCCTCAAGGCCAAAGGACATTCAGATAAAAGAAACGGAAGACAGGATAGAATCGGAAGGTCTGTCAGTTTTAATACTGACCTTCGGTCCTCCCATTTATCTGTGTTTCTGTCTTAATTTAACATTTCCTCAGCCTCAGCGCCCCTTCAACTGAGTTTCTGCCAGATGCGTATCTGTGAGGGGTATAAGCATATGGTGCCCTTCCAAGGGCAGAAGAGGAATTTAGATTCCCTGGCACTGAAGTTACAGGTGATTGTGAACTACTTGAGATGGATGTTGAGAATCAAACTCAGGTTCTCTGGAAGAGCAGTATTTGATCTTAATCATTCAGCCATCTCTCCAGGCCCCAGAGGGATAGCTATTAAGTAATAATTAAAGGTAAATTTAAATGATACTGGAAATTTAAAGAACCCCTAAGGAATGAGGCGGTGTGTCAGTGGTTAGGAGAGCTCGCTGCTTTCCCAGAGGACTTGTGCTTGGCTCCCATCACCCTTGTTAGGTGCTCAAACAACCTGCAGCTGCAGCTCCAGGGGAGCCAATGCCGTCCTCTGGTTTTCAAGGGCGCTGCACTCAAGTGCACCCTCCACCTTGTTCCACAGACACATAATTAAAAATAAAAGTAAAATCTTTTTTTTAAGAGAATAAAGAGCCGGGCGGTGGTGGCGCACGCCTTTAATCCCAGCACTCGGGAGGCAGAGGCAGGCGGATCTTTGTGAGTTCGAGACCAGCCTGGTCTACAAGAGCTAGTTCCAGGACAGGCTCCAAAGCTACAGAGAAACCCTGTCTCGAAAAACCAAAAAAAAAAAAAAAAAAGAGAGAATAAAGAACCCCTGAAAAGCAGAGTTGGATTCAATAGAACAGGATGTCCACAAAAGTGGTTCTTTTTCACATCATCAAGGCTGTGGTGTTAACATCCCACCACTTAGACAAAATTCCTGAATGGGGAAACTTAAAGGGGCAAAGTTTCTTCTTGGCCCTTAGTTTCAGGGGGTTCAGGGGTGTTATCCTAGCACCATCGTGGTGAGGATGGCATGGCAGAGCAAAAGTGCTCGTAATGGTCGGCTGGGAAGTAAAACAGGAGAAGTTAGCAGGTGGGGTAGGAAGGACTATCTACCTTCTGAGGCACACCCTGATTAGACCTCCTAATTGCCCATTAAACCATAAATCCATTGATAAATTAGTTCTTTCATGGGTTCACAGGATCAGCACATGCTCCAGTTATATTCTCTGAGTATTGCTACATTAGAGACCGAAGCTAATGCACACAAGTGTTTGTGGGAGTGGTCAGACATTAACCTCAACTAGCGACTTGGTCTAGAGGAGGCCTCTGACGTCAGAGCTGCCCTCAACCAGCAACGGCACGCGGGGAGGTGGGGGGGGGGGGGGACTTACAAAAGGTAATCCGCATTCTCTCTTCCTTTGAGAGCATCATTTCCCTTCTGTACAGATGAAGTAGCTAGAACCACAGGCACAGACTAGCTCTAGAGGCTGGAACTTGGACAGGAAGGTATCTGTGGTGATGGTTCCATCTGAGGGCTGTGAGGAGGAATCCACTCCATGCACCTCTCTCAGCCTCTGATGGACTTGAGGCACGCATAGCTACTCCTTGGTGTTCAGACACAGCTCCCCAATCCCTCCGCCCCATGGCGTTCTCCTATGTTCCCCTGCACAGTTCTATAGCTTTTCTTTCCAAAATTGACTTCATTTATTTATTTATTCATTCATTCATTCATTCATTCATTTATTTATTTATTGGAACAAACGTGTCACGGCACATGTGCTGAGACCAGAGGTCAACTTGTGGCAGCCAATCCTACTGCACCATGTGGATCCCAGAGGTCGAACACAGGCTGTCAGGCCTGGTTGCAGGCGTCCCTACCTTCAGTGTCATTTTGCCAGTCTAGAACTTCGCTTCTTTATTAGGACACACTTCTATGGGATTAGGGTTAAACCCAGGGATTTCATCTTTAATTGATCTATCGTAAGAACCCTCCTTTCAAACCAGGTCACGTGTACAAATGAGTAAGAATCAGGATTTCCACATCCTCTGGGGGAAGTAGTGTAATAACACAACAGAACAGGGGTAGCCGAAGAGTAAATTACCTCTGGGTTTTTAAAAAAGAAATAACTAAACTGGTGCATCACTCAGTCTTTGTTTTGATTAGAAGAGAGTCTATGTTTGATCCCAAAGAATCTTGATTTAGACAGTTCTTAGAAGATGAGTGTCACACTGGGTGTTGTGACAGACACTAGATGGTATTCTTTATGGGCAGCCAGTTATTACATCACTTTCCCAGCTCTCCGGAAAAGCCAATGACCAAACACCTGGAAAAGGTCATTTGTAAAGACTAAAACACGTAGGGAAGGGAGCCCAGTGAGGAAATACTGGACCAAAGCAAGACAGAAGACCAGCTGGGCGAACTCCAGACTCTGCATCTCCATGTCAAATGTTCAAATGCTCTTCAGATCTCCACTCCTATCAGCTTCTTTCTCTTGGGCTGGTTCCACTTCCTGTTATCAGTTCTCCTCAGCAGATATCCATCCCATGGCATCTCCAACATCTTGGGGTCTCCAAGGCAAGCCAGGCTTCATCTTCACAGCTTCACGTAATGGCCCCTCTGGGCCTCCATTCAGGGACACCCCTGCCACATGCCTGGTCTCGGCTGCTTTTCTCAGTCTCTGGAGCAAATTCCACAGCCCCTTTCTTCTGTCCTTAAAGTCACAACCACGTGGCCAAAGCTGCTGTGTTCTACTGCTTCCTGGGACTGGAACATGACTCTCCCATTCAATTACATCTTCACCAGCTTTCTGCTGTTGATGGCTACCTTTACTGCCTAGTTTGGCTGTCCTTGAACTTGCACTGTGGAACAAATTGGCCTTAAACTCAGAGATCAGCCTCTGCCT